>NC_136426.1:65052553-65390053 GCF_052849685.1 Lactuca virosa | reverse complement strand
GTCTGAAAGGACAACTCAAAGGTCAAGAACATGCCATATTCAAGATCTAACATTTTGGGACCCAAAAAGCTCCATAAAACAACCAAAACTAGATCTATGAGATAGAGGGATCAAGTTGCAAGCTTTTTACCCGAGAATGGTTGCAAATGAAGTAGAAATCCCACATCCAAGGTGCTTCACACCTCCAAGATGAGATTGGCTTCCTTCTTTCTTCTTCTAAGCACACAAACACACACTTTAAGGCTAGAAATGGATTCTCAAGTAGATCTAGGGTTACAAACACGAATGAGAGGGTGGAGGCTGATAAGGTGAAGGGAAATGAGGCCATAAGGATGCTTAAATACCAGCCAAACCCTAAAAATTAGGGTTTCCTTATTTAGCAAGTACTTCTAGCGTACACCACGTACGCATGGCGTACTCCGAAGCCTCAAATTATCATAATGCCATTAAGGACCTTTTTGTATACATTTCTTGAACTTTGGGACCAAATGCAATATAAATGAATTAAAAGGTTGAAATTTGAAGTACCTTAATATCAGGAGGTTACAAATCTCCCGCACTTGATCTAGACTTCGTCCTCGAAGTCGGAGATGGAAGAAATGAACAGGCGTGGGAATTGAAGAGACGATACGATTTCTGAGTTTAAGGGAAGGGTTTTACACTAGTAGGAGGGGTAAAATGTAAATAATAACAGGGTAAAATTATTTATTTGTAAAAAATCGTTGTATAGGGAATCGTATAGGGAATCGAAGAGATGATATGATTTCTTGTTGTGTACTATCTCCCTAAGTTTTTTGTACGGCACCACAAACCCACTTTATACTTATTTTATGAAATGATGTATATTTTTCGAAATGACAACTCATGTTTCATATCACAAAGATATGTTTTTTCTGTAACAGAGGAAGAAAGAAGCTTTGAAGAATAATGAACAAACATTTGATGATATATGTGTCGATTTCCTTGTAATATATATATATATATATATATATATATATATATATATATATATATATATATATATATATATATATATATATAGAGAGAGAGAGAGAGAGAGAGAGAGAGATTTCTCATTTTTTTTAAACTTTTACATTATTTTTAGATGAAAACTCTCTAAAAACTTCATTTTTACACCATTTAAAAAGCTCCTTTTTATTGTACAAATGTTTTTTTAAAGATTTTTAACATTAAAAAAAATCATTTAAATAAAAATCGCAAAATATATATAAAAGATTAAGAATTCTACATATCAAATCTAGGAATTCTTTGAAATGTTATTTATTATTATTATTTATTTCATTTTTACATGTTAAAAGTACAAACAAAACTCTTTTTTTATTATCGAAATTGTCTTTAAAGACTTTATCACAAAAAGCTCAATTTTTTTCTTTATGTTTTTATATATATAAAATTAATTTTTCGTAAATATCGTCTACAAAATCAATAAATATTTAAAATATCGTTTTAACTATTTAGGGTGTGTTTGTGATTGCTTTTCAAACATAAACGTAAAAATGATTTTTTGTAAAATAATTTTTTCTAAAAGATAATGTTAAAATGTGTTTGACTTGTCTTTTATGATTTTTAAGTTATAAAAGCTAAAAGTCACAAAAAGATAAGAATTCCTATCTTTTCTACGGCCAATTTTTCATTCTTGACTAAAAATTGATTTTAAAAGATCTTTTCAAATTGTCAAACAACTTTTAATAATTTTTAAGTTTTTGAAAAGTTAAAAGTTTAAAAAAGAATCCCACACCCTCTTAAAAATAAAATAATATTAAATAAACTTATTTCGTCTTTTTCTCCACTAAAAATTAATTATTTCAAATCGCACAATGACCGTCATCGTGCAAGTGACGAACCAAGACATTCTACTCGGTTGATGTTATTCGATACTGTACACTTTAAACCGGAGGTCCGGCCCGTACCTTCACACAGATGACAGATTGACAGAGACAGAAAACCTAAGTGTATACACAGTACATCCAAACAAGAAGGAAGGCAGAGTTTTGGTGTCAACCGGCGATTATGGAGTTTTGTCATCCTCGGAGGAGGGTGCATCTGCATCAGATTGTGAATATGATGGCAGACTTCACCGGAATTGCGGTTTTGGAGGCCGTGACTTCTTGTAACCTACACGGCACTTATTCACTCCGGCAAAAAAAAAATGCACGGCCCCCGTCTTCAATCTGCATCAGAAATTGCAGAGGAAGGGGAATGCGACACAATTGCTAAAGGAAGGACGATGAATTCATAATCTTCCTTAGAAGACATCAACGCATGGTCGGTGGAGAAACGATGTCGATGCTCTAATAATTCGTCTGCAGGTAACATCGCAATTTTAGTTATATTTGGATCGAATTGCAATTTCGTTCCATATGAATGTTTTTGAATTACTAACTTAAGTTTGGGGGGATAATCTAGAAGGCGAGGCGCTGTTGTTTGAATGAAGAGGAAAGAAGAACATTCATCTTACTTGTTAATCTTCCTAGTTTGGTGGGGTAGACTTTTCATGGCTGCTTTTTCTAGAGAGTCTACCTTCTTTTAGGCTATGTTTGAATGAGAGTCTACCTATTCCAAGCCTAATTGCTACGTTTCTTAGAGATTTAAACAAACAATTTTTTTTTTTGCCGGACATCGCTACACACACTATTGCCTCGCTACAGGCATCGTAGCGACCCATCACAGCCACGCTACGCTATTCGCTATAGCGAGTGTAGCGATCGCTATTAACAACCTTGAACTATAGTCAGCTACTATATTAGGGCTGTAAACGAACCGAACGAACATGAACAAAGGCTTGTTCATGTTCGTTCATTTAAGTTAGCCGAGCAATCGAGGAACACGAACGGATAAACGAACAGAGTTTTCTTGTTCATGTTCGTTCGTTTAACAAATTGCCTTGTTCATGTTCGTTCGTTTATGTTCGTGAACATGCTAAACGAACATAAACGAACGAACATACACGAACAAAGATAAACAAATACAATTGAACATATATGAACATAAACGAACTATAATATAGTAATGTAATAAAAAAACAATTGAAAATATATGAACATAAAAAAACTTAAACGAACGAACATAAACGAACGTAAACGAACAACATAAACGAACGTAAATGAACGAACGAGACCATTGTTCATGTTCGTTCGTTTAAATAAACGAACATAAATGAACTTCCCACCGAACAGTTCATGAACGGTTCGCCGAACGTTCAGTTCGTTTACAACCCTAACTATATATATTAAAATGATTTTTTTTCAACAAATTCTACAGTTCTAGAGAAAGATATTTATATATATTCAATTCAGTTAAATACACTTGCATGAATAGTAGCCTCAAGACCAGTCAACCATCTCCTAAGACGAAATACACTAGTATTCTCATAATTAACAAACTCTATAAAAAGGGATAGAGAGAAATTAGGTTTTATGCTTGATTGGATAAAGATTCTCAGTTTACAACTTCTTGGGACTTGGCTAAAAAACGAAGGTGTTTGTTTATCAGAGTTAACTGGTTTTTTTTGTTAAACAAAAAAATGCATGGTGGTGATATATATAAAGCTAGTAGTAGTATACGGTTAGGGAGTTTAAGGGCACCAAGTGGAAGAACACCAAGTTTAAGATCTGGAAGTACTTCTGTATGGAGGAATTCTGGCAATGATGTGTTTTCAAAATCTTCTCGTGAAGAAGATGATGAAGAGGCTCTTAAATGGGCTTCACTTGAGAAGCTACCAACTTTTGATCGATTAAGGAAAGGTTTGCTGTTTGGATCAAAAGGACCTTCCAATGAAGTTGATGTCACTGATCTTGGATTTGAACAGAGACAACATTTGGTTGATAGACTTGTGAAGGTGGCTGATGAAGATAATGAGAAATTCTTGTTGAAGCTCAGAAATAGAATTGACAGGTTCATTTTTCAACTCTTTCAATGGATTAGCATGTTATGTTTTTTTTCATTTTTTGTATTTAACAAAGTATGATACTTGGTTAACAATGATCCCAGCTTAGAAATCTATTCAATCATATACTAATTTGGAAATGTTACAGGGTTGGGATTGATTTGCCTACAATTGAAGTCAGATTTGAACATCTGACTGTGGAAGCAGATGTCAATACAGGAGGCAGAGCTTTGCCTAGTTTTATAAATTTCCACATTGATATTTTTGAGGTAAGCAATACAAGAATTTCTTTTTCATTCTGTTTTTTTTTTAATATTAATACCAAGGGTTAAAATATTCATTCATGTTCATGTTATATAGGGGTTATTGAACTTGTTCCATCTACTTCCAAATTCGAAGAAGCATATAACCATCCTTGATGATGTTAGTGGTGTTGTTAAACCTAGCAGGTGGGATTATAAAGAACATGAATAACATATCAATATAACTAGATTATGATTTTCTTTCATTGGTAACAAAATTCAGTTATTGTACTCAAAGATTTCATGCAAATGTGTTTGTAGAATGACATTACTACTGGGCCCTCCAAGTTCTGGGAAGACAACATTGTTGTTGGCCTTGGCAGGTCAGCTTGCAAAGGAAGTTAAGGTAATTTTCATCATTCATAAGTGACTCTGGTTATTCAAGTCTTGTATCAAACCCTAAATTTAAATTTTCTAAATGTAGAGCTCGGGGAAGGTGACATATAATGGCCATGAGTTGCATGAGTTTGTACCCGAAAGAACATCTGCTTATATCAGTCAAAATGATGTCCATATTGGGGAAATGACAGTTAGAGAAACCTTGGCTTTCTCTGCACGATGCCAAGGAGTTGGGTCACATTATGGTTAGTTTCATCAACAATGGTGTTAAAATATATAAAAAGAAACCGTTTTGACAATTGGTTTGATTAATAATTGTTTTCTTGTATGAATTACAGAGATGTTGGCAGAGTTGTCAAGAAGGGAGAAAGACGCAAATATTAAACCCGATCCTGACATCGATATCTTCATGAAGGTAAATAACGTGTTTCCAAGAACGTCTTTAAATCGAGAACATTATCGAAATCTTAGGAATGTTGTTTTATCATTTAGGCTGCTGCAACAGCTGGACAAGAAGCTAGTGTGGTCACAGATTATACTCTCAAGGTATAATAATTATATAATTACATATAGGAAATGAGAAAGAAAACGAGTTAAGGTCTGATATGAATTTTTTAATGATTACAGTTATTGGGGTTGGACATTTGTGCTGATACGATGGTTGGGGATCAAATGGTAAGGGGTATTTCCGGTGGCCAAAAGAAACGTGTGACAACAGGTGAAATGATTGTGGGACCATCAAAGGTTCTTCTCATGGACGAGATATCTACCGGTTTGGATAGTTCTACAACTTTCCAAATCGTGAAATCTCTTAAGCAGATGCTACACATTCTAGAAGGAACAGCCGTCATTTCTCTCCTTCAGCCGGCACCCGAAACATATGACTTGTTCGATGACATCATCCTCCTGACTGATGGGAAGATCGTGTATCAAGGCCCACGTGAACATGTGCTCGAGTTTTTCGAATCTTTGGGATTCAAATGCCCCGAGAGGAAAGGGGTTGCTGATTTCTTGCAGGAAGTAAGCACACCCGAATTCTGATAATTTTAATTATAACCATGATGATCTTTTGTATTCAGTAATTATTAACAAATTTGGTTTACAGGTGACATCAAAGAAAGATCAAAAGCAATACTGGATGAGAAGAGAGCAGCCTTATAGGTTTGTGACAGCTAAAGAATTTGCTGAGGCATACGAATCGTTTCATGTTGGAAGGAAAATGAGAGAAGATATTACGACGGCTTATGACAAAACAAAAAGCCACCCTGCTGCGCTTACAACCGAAAAATACGGTTTAAATAAAAAGGAGCTCTTGAAGGCTTGTGTCGATAGAGAAATATTGCTCATGAAGAGAAATTCTTTCATTTATATCTTCAAGTTATTCCAAGTGAGTCTAGTATTTTGCTAAAAAAACATCTTTTTGGCCCTGTTTGTTCCATATGATAGTATAAACGGCCTTATGATGCTTTTCGCATGCATTGGACTGGGATCACATAGGACAAATAATTAAAATCTTTTGTCCCACCAACAAATGTGACCCATGCAATAGGACAAAAAACAGTCACTCGTTTGTGTGAAAGATGGAAATACTTTTCACATCCTCAGCATCAAAAACAGCCTTAAAAAGTTTGTCTAGTGCTTAAATTTTTAACAAACTTTATGATGTTTTGCTTTGTTTCAGCTTCTTGTGTTGTCGTTCATCACTTTGACTCTGTTTTTCCGAACCGAGATGCATAGACGTACTACTGAAGATGGGGGGATATATGTTGGTGCTCTTTTCTTTGGTATTATTATGATCACGTTTAACGGGATGTCTGAAATATCAATGACAATTGCAAAGCTTCCCGTATACTACAAACAAAGGGACTACCTATTTTACCCTTCGTGGTCTTATGCTCTACCCGCCTGGGTCGTCAAGATTCCCATTTCTTTTATCGAAGCTGCTCTTTGGACAATTCTCACATATTATGTAGTGGGGTTTGATCCTAATATCGCAAGGTAAGTAACTACATTTAAAAAATACCAATTAGATATTGCAAAATCATATTTTCTGATTTGCATATGCTTGCTTAATTTGCAGATTCTTCAAGCAGTACCTTATTCTGTTGCTTGTTAACCAGATGTCTTCTGGATTGTTTCGGTTCATTGGAGCATTGGGTCGAAATATGATTGTGGCAAACACATTTGGTTCATTCGCGCTACTTTTAATCGTTGCTTTGGGTGGCTTTGTTATTGTTAGAGGTAATAATTACTTAACAAATGCACCGAAATGACCATTGATCTGCTTATTATTGTCAACTAACATGTTTTTCTGTTTTTGAAGAGGATGTAAAGAAATGGTGGTTGTGGGGTTACTGGTCATCCCCACTGATGTACGCCATGAACGGAATTGTTGTGAACGAATTTCTTGGGCATCAATGGAAAGCGGTAAGTCAAGGAAATATGATTTGTATGTGTTAAATATGGATGTATCATTAGGCTTATTTTTATAAATGTTTTTGGTGTTATAGCCATTGAATGGCACCACATTAGGAAAAACTATTATCACATCTGGAGGGTTCTATGCGGAAGCTTATTGGTACTGGATTTCAATTGCGGCCTTGCTGGGATTCATTCTTGTCTTGAACTTGTGTTTTGCTTTGTCTCTGGCTATCCTTGGCCGTGAGTATCTCCATTTTTGATTTTCCATTTTCAGAGAGTACTATTTATAATAAAAATGCTTCATTTTGTAACATTTTTTAAACCCTGCAGCATTCGGGAAAAGTCAGTCAAATGCAGCACATGCTGATAATGACACAGAAGTTGAATTGTCAGCCATGACAACAGGAGATGATGCCACGCAGACCAAGAAGAAAGGAATGATCCTTCCATTTGAACCACATTCAATGACCTTTAATGATGTCAAATACTCTGTTGATATGCCACAGGTAATTAATTAACTTCGAGATAAACAGAAACTATGCAAGCAAAGAGTCCCAATCTGTTCAAGTGTGATTCATATGATGATGATAAATGTTGTAGGAAATGAAAGAGCAAGGGGTGAGTGAAGACAGATTACTGCTACTTAAAGGAGTGAGTGGAGCTTTCCGACCTGGTGTTCTTACAGCTCTCATGGGAGTCAGTGGTGCTGGAAAAACAACTCTGATGGATGTTTTGGCTGGAAGAAAAACCGGTGGTTATATTGAAGGTGACGTTAGGATTTCCGGGTATCCAAAGAAACAAGAAACTTTTGCCCGAATTTCTGGTTACTGTGAGCAAAACGACATCCACTCGCCTCAAGTTACTGTTTACGAGTCTTTGCTTTATTCTGCCTGGCTAAGGCTGGCTACAGATGTTGACGAGCAAACCCGAAAGGTTCGTGTACATCACAATATTGGTCTTGACATCTAAAGATTCGTTTTTGTTTACATATGGCAAAATTTGATGTTGTTCACAGAGTTTTGTTGATGAGGTTATGGATCTGGTGGAGCTGAACCCATTAAGAGACGCGTTAGTTGGGTTGCCAGGTGTCAATGGGCTATCAACTGAACAAAGAAAGCGGTTGACTATTGCTGTTGAGCTTGTAGCCAATCCGTCTATAATCTTCATGGATGAGCCAACTTCAGGACTTGATGCTCGAGCTGCTGCTATTGTCATGAGAACCGTTAGGAACACTGTGGACACAGGAAGAACAGTCGTCTGCACCATTCATCAACCCAGCATTGACATCTTTGAAGCTTTTGATGAGGTAACAAAGAAAGTCATGTGCACATAATTGGCTATTACAAAATGATTAGTATTTGCGTATTTGTTCAGTGATTAATAAACCAATCGGTTTAATTGCAGTTGTTCTTAATGAAACGAGGAGGACAAGAATTATACGTAGGACCCGTGGGTCGCCATTCTTGTGAGTTGATCAAGTATTTTGAGGATATTAATGGGATAAGTAAGATAAAAGACGGATATAACCCTGCGACATGGATGTTGGAGGTGAGTGCTTCAGCACAAGAAATGGCTTTAGGGGTCGATTTCACCGAAATCTACCAGAACTCGGATCTTTACAGGAGAAACAAAGCACTTATCGCTGAATTAAGCGTCCCACGTCCCGGAACAAACGATCTGTATTTCCCGACACAATACTCGCAGTCATTCCTTGTTCAATGTATGGTTTGTTTATGGAAACAACGTTGGTCCTACTGGAGAAACCCTCCTTACACTGCTGTCCGTTTTGCCTTCACCACCTTCATCGCCGTCATGTTCGGTACCATGTTCTGGGATCTCGGTAGCAAAAAGTAAAACCCTAATTCCCTAAACTTGTGAAATTAATCCGATCTTTCGTTGTACTAATCTTGATCAAATCATATTCAGGAACACCCAAAGGGAGTTAACTAACGCAATAGGTTCAATTTATGCGGCAACCCTCTTCCTGGCTATCCAAAACGCATCGGCGGTGCAACCAGTTGTAGATATCGAACGCACTGTATTTTACAGAGAACGAGCTGCCGGAATGTATTCTGCTTTGCCATACGCCTTTGCTCAGGTACGTACTAAATCTAACATCATTACACATACAATTCTTCTTTACAGAGACTTAAGATCCAGATATTCTTACATTCTTACAATTTTTGCAGGTTCTGGTTGAAATCCCATACGTTTTCGCACAAAGCGCAGTGTATAGTATTATAGTGTACGCCATGATTGGGTTCGACTGGACAGCAGCCAAGTTCTTCTGGTACTTGTTCTTCCAGTTCTGCTCTTTACTCTACATGACATATTACGGTATGATGACCGTCGCCATTACGCCAAACGCCAACATCGCTGCCATCATCGCTGCCTCGTTTTACGGACTCTTCAACGTCTTTTCAGGATTCATCATTCCAAGACCCGTAAGCTACTCATTGTTGTTTACATTCGTTGTAACTCTTCAATAATTGCATTTGCACCTTCTGATATAATTCGATCTTTTGTCGTTTTTACAGAGGATTCCGGTGTGGTGGAGATGGTACTATTGGGGGAACCCATTGGCCTGGACCCTCTACGGAATGGTTGTATCTCAGTTTGGGGACTTCGACGACAGGCTTACGAGTGGTGAGACAGTGAAAGGTTACTTGCGTCGGTATTTTGGTTACAAGCATGATTTCCTGCCCGCCATCGCCGGAGTGCATATTGGACTGGTTCTGTTTTTCGGGTTCATCTTTGCCTACTGCATTAGAGCCTTCAATTTCCAGAAAAGATAAAAAGATAAGCAAACTTTTCGATAAACAATCTTGTACGACATCATTTTTAATTATTTTTTTTAGTTGTAAACAAACTGTGTGAGACAAAATCTTGTGTCAAATTATTGTAAAAGGTATGTATTATAAGTTTGTTACATGTTCCAAAGAAGTATTATATATATATACTAGATTATGACCCGCGAAGAACATATAAAAATATACATATAAAGGTATAAAAAAATTGGCACTATAAAAAAATAAAGTAACAGAAACAGATTTAGTATTATTGGTAACATTGAAATTTCTGAAAAAAAAAAAACAATGAAACACCTGAATATCTATAATCGTTGAAGGATCCTTTTGTAAACATAATTTTTTGTTTTATTAGTTGGACGACCTTCCTTGTCATATATGAGTACTTTCAATCCTTTTTCACTTGTGACACGAGAAACAAAAAACATATAACTGACAATGAGTGAAGACGAGCCTACGCAAGTATAATCCAACATTTGATAATTATTGTCATTGACTTTTGTTAATGGCCATAACAAAAAAAACAACTATGGGGAATTGCCTCCGCTAAAAACGGAATGAGATTCTTTTATTAGACGGAGTTAACTTCATACAAGGTATATAAGTAGTCTCGTTGAAGAATCTAGCTTATATGATTCAGGCTTCAATGACGTGTCTTCCAATCCTAACAATATGTAACCTAGTACCATTGTATAGTCCTTTGTTTGTTCGATATTACGAAGTAACATGACCGGAATACCTATTTTCAGTGTAAGTTTATGGTTGGAAATTCTAGACGCCTTAAAACCATTCAACACAACTGAAGAGTAGATTGATTCCTCAAAAAAAAAAAAAATCTGGTAACTCTATCTCACATAAAGAGTTTGAACTCATATATGTTTTCCCTTCATCTTTCATTAATCCTAAAATGTAGTCATTGGTAGCATCGAATTCTTCATTTGTAGGTACCAAAATAGCTTTATTTTGAAAATATGATGGATCATCAAGATGGTTTTCAAATGATGGATAAATGGTGGATACAATTGAATGAATATGGTCACCTGTAGAGCGAACAACATCTTTTGGAAATTCAACTTCAACTTCACCATCATTAGGGCCACCAGTATTACCTTCACTAATTTTAAGAATCCACTCATCAAATGCTTTTGTCTCATCCAAATCATTAGTTAGACAACCAAACTAAAGCTTCATGTTTACGGTTAAACGTAAAACTTTACATTCACGCCATAATTCAACAGGGGAAGCTAAACAATTTACGATATACCTAAATAATCGAATGCATATCAACTCGATAACATTAATTGAAAATGTTCAAGGTTTAACGTTGGAAGTTTGATGTACAATTTAGGAATTGATTTTAGATTTACTACAGTTCAAAGTTCATTGTCTGTTTTGGATGATTACTCAAATTACATTGCTAATCTCAGTGGGGGTCACTAATATGGTTGATGGTCTGATCTTGGTCGACGTGATGTGTTCTTCCCAATCATGAAATCAATGTGGATAGTCCGCAGACCATGTGTTGAGTAACACCTAAGTGAAGCGTTTTAACACATTTCGAACAACATAAATCCATTAACTTGCATGGGATAGTTGGGTAGGGCCAATCAACTATTACAAGAAGACCTTATTATAGTAACTTAAGAACATTAGGTTTTGAATATGCAACATTGTTTTGTATATTGATCACATTCTTTCTGGTAAAAAAATCATTCAAATGTTTCCTGGTAATGATCATTAGAAAGTACAAAACATGTCAAATAACATTTTAGCTTCATTACATCTCGAAGTTATTTCATTTGCTATTTTGAGAGCATCTAAATGGTGTGTAAGCTACTAAAATGAATAAAGATTTTGAATAAATTGGGTTAGTCAAAACTGGGTTTTTCTTTTTCTTGTTCGGGTTGTCATATCAGGATTTTATCATTTTCCAAAAGGATTTCTCCACATATGTTCATCAAGGTAGGCATTTAAGTAATCTACATGCAGTTAAAGAATTCCAAAAAAAAATATTTTTTAAAAGTACGATGCTATTAATGAATTTTTTTTGCAAAGTTCAACGCTATTAATGAAATTGGCTTCCAGAACACTGTCCTACAAATGAACTTCAATGTTGGAAAACATGAAACGTTTCAATATCATCTAAAAATATTCCAAAATAATATTTTTTTTAAAGTACAATGTCGTTAATGAACTTTTTGTTTTGCAAATTTCAATACTAAAAACAAATTTTCCCTAGAAAATTGTCATATTAATGACCTACTAATTAACATTTAAATTTATATATTACATAAATGGTTCGCTTGTGAACAAAAATACATAAATGGTCCATATTTGAAATGTTTTTTTTACATAAATGGTTTATATGCGAAAGAAAATGAAAATGTACTTTCCATTAACAAAATGTTTTCAAAAAAAATCCTATTAATGAGCTCTAATGTACATAAAAATAAATTTTTTCTAGATTAGCCAAAAAGAATACGAAAAAGTCCTTTTTTGAAACTACGATGTTATTAATGAACTTTTTTGCAAAATTTAACGCTATTAATGAATATTTTTTTTCCAGAAGACAATCCTTTAAATGATCTTCAATATACAAAAAATGTAACTTTCCATATCAACTAAAAATAATCAAAAAAAGTCATTTTTTAAGAGTACGATGCTATATATGAACTTTTTTTTTTCAAAGTTCAATACTAAAAACAATTTTTTCCAGAAAATGTCCTAATATAAGGTTAAAAGAGCATATTGTAAAATTCTTATCGATCTATATGAGCAAGAATTAAACATTTCCATCAATACCCAAAAAGGTATATAAATCATGCCTCATTCTGTAATTAATTCCAACGCCCCACAATGTGGAATCCTCTCAGTGGCAGCATTCCAGAACTCAAACCACATTGGATAATCAATATGAAGAGAAGTTGCAATAAAAAATAATAATTGTCACCATCTTACAAATATTATAGATTATTGGGGTGTTAGATAGCGTAATAACTTGCCAACAAAAAAAATACAAACACCTTGTAGACATCACCTTTACAACATTTAATAAATATACAAAAAATGTCACACCCCCAAACCAAGGATGGAGGAAACGTCCGGGGGTGGAGGACTTCATGTATAGTATCACAACAACGAGTATAATAGTGCTCAAAGTAAATACAACCATCATAAATATAATTGAAAAAGTTATACAATAGTATGTGTTTACATGTTTCCAATCAATTACACTTATAATGACAAAAATGAAATGTTTGACGATTTAACGTCCCATCCTCAAAAGCGGTTGATTTCCTGTTTCACTGAATTCCTGAGAATACAAGTAGTTTGAAAAAGCGTCAACAATTAAGTTGGTGAGTTCATAAGCGTTTTATTTGAGAAAGAAGCCGTAATCCTTGTAAAAAGCGATAGAGTATGATTTCAGAAAATTCAATATTTTCTTTATTAAACGCGAAATGAACTCTCCTATGTTATGCAATAATGTACCCTAGAAAGACCTGTAGATTCCTTCTATAATCACCCAGTGTATATAAGTTATATAAAATTTAAGTTAAATAAACTGTCGAATATAATGGGTCTGCCCTAGGTCCACAACCAAACAAGGAACAGGAAGTAAGGCGGGCCCACCAATTCTAGGTCGATTGCGACTAAATTCATATATAACTCTAACATGCACACTTAGAAAATTATAGATGAAGTCTAACAATTTTAGATGAAACGTAGTTTTGATAGAAATATGTTTCTAAAGAAAATCCAATATTTTCCTTATAAAAGTCATGTAGTCTTAAATGTCAAGACCGAGAATATGTGTGTGTTTTGTACTTATAATGTTCATAATGGTAATGTGTTTCCAAACAAAATCCAATATTTTCCTTATAAAAAGTCATGTAGTCTTAAATGTCAAGACCGAAATGTACAAGTATTTTTCCATACTTAAAGTAATTCATGCAAGTTTAAATCGGCATAAACTCGTTTAATTTAAAAGTAAAACCCCTTTTCAAAGTAGAATTTTTCCTGTAAACTTGAAATATTGCTAACTCCCTATGTGAGTCGTTATAACCATACTACGACAGGATGACCTGCTGCGACGTTCTTCAAGCGTCGGAAACGAAATGACATTTGTCACCCCCGATCGGCCGATCGGACTTATGCAAGCAGCATGGGTGTGGGTTGTCAATCCCAATATAGATCTATACACAATTATCACGCTCTCCCTACAAGAGACTCTGGTTATAACTAATTTAGGATTTTTAACCAGTACTCAAAGAGTACAATGAAGACGTGTCTCACAACTTACGTTAACTAGTTTACATATAGTTTGAGTATTAAACCCCTTCCGTGGTGGAAGTGAAATCACCTTTTATGAAAATACATTTGTGATATGAATCCATAAACTATTACTATTATAGTTTATCAAGTAGTATATGAAAAGCCCATTTGTTTTGAGAGCAAAACCTTTTTCCATGCATCATGCTTTTATCGAAAATTCATAAACTATACTTAATGTAGTTTATTATATGTGTTCGAAATGAATGGAGGAAAAACCTTAACATGAATGACTAATTTATGTTTATGATGGTAAACTAACAAGAATGCATCCAAACATTGAGAAACTTATCGTTATGCACTTTGCTCAACATACTACAAAGTGTTGTTAATATGGTAAACTATGTAACTAGTTTTTATCCTTTCTGC
The DNA here is from genome assembly GCF_052849685.1 of Lactuca virosa. Taxonomy (NCBI): domain Eukaryota; kingdom Viridiplantae; phylum Streptophyta; class Magnoliopsida; order Asterales; family Asteraceae; genus Lactuca; species Lactuca virosa. Next base: position 65,375,579 of record NC_136426.1, on the reverse strand, counting down.
ACTGTTTTGGAAACATCATAGAAAAATCATACGAAGTCGAAAACTAAATCCGTAAACTCTGAGAGTTTAGAAAATATGTCTAGTTTATTCATAATTTTTATTATGATTTTTTAGAATTCTATAACTTATGTGAAAATGTTCATAATCACAGACTGGTCCGAATTCGTTTCTGAAATGATAGACAGTTTTGTAAAAATCACCATAAATCGTAGAAAAATCGTATGGAGATGTGCAAGTAGTAATTTTAAAGGTACAAACCTGATCTACTTAAATATTAAACAGTTTTGAAAAATATTAAGTTTAAGTTGGGTAAAACAGTTCGTGAACAGGTAACAACTTTTCTGTTGTAAGCTGTCAAGTTAAGTTTTGGAATATGTTTTGGTGTTTTAACTTGTATTCCCCCCCCCCCCTGAAAACTAAAGAAAACTAGAAAATGTAGGGGTATGAACTCACCTTATGTGATTCCTTGAAGGATGGAAGGTTGAAGATGATGAGTTTCAAGTCTAGAACGCTTGATGAACACACGAAGTTTTTAGATGATCCTAAGAACGATTTCGTGTTAATATGTGTGTAGATGATCCAAGAGTGTTACGAAAACATGTAATAGCACTTGAGTTAGAAGGAAATACTTACCAATAAGTGAATAAATGACCCAAGAACACCTCAAAAGTGTGGCTGAAAGTTGAGAGAAAAGAGGCTATCTTGATGGCTTGAGAAGTGTATAAGTGTTTGATGGTGAAGCAAATAATCAAGGAAATCCCAAGCATTTCCTTATATGGAGGGTTGCTGGAGCAAGTGGCTAGGGTGAAGGGATGTTTGCATTGGTTTGTGTGATGTGGATAAGGTTGGATCAATGAGAAAGTGACACATAGGAGGCAAGTGGGCACACTTGACCCACTTGTGGTGTAGGATACTCTTCTTAAGGTAAAATAATGATTTATAATTAATAAATCCTTGAAAAATAATTAAAATAAGAGTTCTGGGGGTTAAAAATGATAAAAATATGAATTTGGTGAAAAAATCCCGTCAAAAACGGGCTTAGGAAGCGAAAGTAGTCGAAAACCGGGCAATATGGACCGAACCTACGAGGTTCGGCTCTAAGGGAGTGAGAACCGAGAGAAGGGAAAGAAGGAACCGAGAGGAGGAGTAGGGACCGAAGGTGCGAGGGGGAGGGACCGAAGGTCCGAGGGTCTCGGTTCGGTTTTCCGAGCTTCGGTCTGCTGAACTTCGGTCCGAGATGGCTTCTGACAAGTTCGGTTCTGACAGGAGGTTTTGGTCCGAAATGGCTTCTGACAAGTTCGGTTCTGACAGTAGGTTCGGTTCCCATTAGAAGGGTTCGATTCCCATTAGAAGGGTTCGACTCCTAAGAGGGGTTTCGGCCCTATTTAGCTGTTTTTCGATATAACTCACCGTTTCGAGCGGTTTTTGGCCAAGTTATGGGTCGGGATGACTATAAAAAGTTGAGAGAGATTTGGGAGATATTTCACATACTTGGAGAGATTTCACATACTTAGAGAGATTTGGGAGAGATTTCACATACTTGGAGAGATTTCACATACTTAGAGAGATTTGGGAGAGATTTCACATACTTGGAGAGATTTCACATACTTAGAGAGATTTGGGAGAGATTTCACATACTTAGAGAGATTTGGGAGAGATTTCACATACTTGGAGAGATTTGGGAGAGATTTAATTCTTAGCCGTTATTATCGTATAATCTCGTAATGCAAGGTTCGTGAACCCCGTTATACTTCGTTTATGATTGTTTTAAGTCCCAGAGAGGGTCCTTAGCCGTGTTTTGATGCGTTTAATTCCCTTTTTAGGGTTTTTACATTGTTAACACGTAGAATATCTGAAACACTTGAATCCTTGACATACAATGCACATTCTATACATAGAATAACTTTTAGCATACAAGTACTAATTAAGTTTGACTTGTTGATTTTGACTTTGACTTTCACTTGTTGACTTTGACTTGTTGACTTTTAATTTGACGGTTGTCACAAAAAAACATTATAAAAAATAAACTATGGTTATGATATCTCTTCTAGGGTATATATGATAATTGAAATTAATGCTAACAAAAATCTTCAATATTTAAGTGGCTCAAAATACAACTACCCTCCAGTTTTAGGGCCCTTGACTTCACCCCACTCCCAAGCAGAAACGGTCCCTCAAATACTTTAAAAAACCTGAAAGATTAAAATATACACACAAAAAGATGAAAAAGGTAAAATGAACTTTCAAATATAACAACAATATTTTATATACAATACTACAAATAAGCTAGAAACATGCAAATAGAGACGAAAGAACATCATAATTAGATTAACGTCATACACTCATTTAGTCTTATCTTTGTTCTTCCCTTATAGGAGTTTATAAAACATTTTCTATTGTATGGTGGATTTCTGAATTAATTTTTTGAGATATGTGAGGTTGCAAAGAATAGAACAACAAAGAAATGGAATGGATAGGTAATCGTAAAAGCAAGATAATAGAATAAGTAATTCCATTCCAGAAACATGTTTGTGAGGCATGGAATGGAACAATGAAAATTTCATACAATTTTTATGTTATATATTGCAATTTAAATTATAAAGATAATCTTTCACATATCTTAGTTTAGTTATTATTATGTAACTAAAAATGGTTTATATTGCAACTTTTATACAAATATCTTCTCTTATTGTTGAGAAAACCTTGATACTCACAATGTTACCAACCCTATTTTCAAGAGTGTAGGGTGTACCCATTTATCCTTGAGAAAGTCAACTCAATAAGAAGATTCAAACAGTTAAACAAAAGAATAAGGTTGTGCAAGGTTCTTACTATGCTTGTCGGCATGCCCAGACAACACAAGTTAACCAAAAAAAACTCCTGCTAATTAACCAAAATTAATCAATCCTAAACATTTTTCAATAAGATTTATCTATGTAATCTGTTTACATGATATACTAAAACTTTGTCTTTTCTTTGCTATTGAGTCTAAAAGATGTTTTTTTATAATATTAAAAAAGGATAAGTGAATAACTTATTTCTGGGAGCCCAATTTTTATTTTTAAAGATGTTTTTTACAATAAATAAAAAACACATATCACTACTGGGTTTTGCAGAGTTGTAGAATATGTGGATCACTCAATGGTATAAGGGTTTAAATTTCATCTCCAAATCCAGGAAGGGATTGAATGGGTAAAACATTATAGATATTGACTCGAGTATATCTTCCATTCACGACCTGATAAGCCACAAAAAAATCATTAACTAAATGAATATACAAAAATGTAAAAATAAAAAAGAAAATCGACATATACAAATTCACTACCTAGTGGACATATCTTCCAAATCGAAAAAGTGGATTAGAGGTAGTGGTGCTGCTGTGTCCATCATTTTGCTCTCCAGATATCTATAACTTAAAAAATCAAAATCAACAATACAGTATAAGAACAAAAATCGAAGCAAATTCGGAAAATGTAACAATTATGGATTTAAACTTAAATCGAAAGGTTTTATAGATTGAAACTTCATAGTTGAAACAGAATAAAAGAAACATAATCTAAAACGTACCCAAAATCGATCTAAACTACGACCAAATTAAATTAGAATCCAAAAATATTTATCTCTATATCATTCCTCCTTCTTTCATGATGATCGAACACAAGACTAGTCTACACAGATCGAAGTCCACATATATTCTATTTCTTATTTCCCTATTTTCCTCCCTTCTACAAAACTTAGGTTAGATAAATTATGTAAAAAAAAAGGGAGAGAGAGGCTAGGGGTACTGGTAATGAGGGATGGGACGGGACATTTTTTCATTTTATTTTTGGTGAGATTTAATTGTCATTAATAGAATTCCTAATTTAATTCATTTTATTTTTGGTGAGATTTAATTGTTATTACTAGAATTCCTAATTTAATTCATTTTATGTTTTTGTGAGATTTAATTGTTATCAATAGACTTCCTAATTTAAAACGTAATATATGTTTTATAAAATTTGTGGACAAAAATAAAAGGGTTGACAAAGATGATGTCAGCAAATAATCCAATGGTGGAAAATATAGGATTGAAATGCAATCAATGACCATGATTTCTTCAATTTAGAATTAAAAGTTCCCTTTTAATAATATTTAGAGATTAAATACCAAAACGTAAGCAAATATAGAGCTCTTTCTTTTGCTCATTTTCTACGTTTCATATCTACTTTTAACTTTCAATTCTTTTTTCATTTACCTCCCTTAAGTTCATTTGTTTTTATATTTTGTACCCCTAAATTAATTTTGATGTAAAAATTTTTATCCTTATAGTTTTAAAATCGAATTATTGGTATCTTATAAGTTTTAATTTTGGTCCTTAGTATATTTTAAAGTTACGGTTTTACTCTCTTACATATTTGTTTTTATAGTTTCCTTTTTTACTAATATTGTTTTTTATCATTATAATTTCTTAAATAATTATCATTTGTGTAGTTTGCCGATCAATATACAATGTCAAAATTTATTTTTACCAGCGTCCTTCATATATAATTATTTCCATTGAAATTTTATTTTAATACTTTTATTGTTCACTTTTCTTCGCCGCAACAAGGTGACATAATACTATTATTTATTAAATTGCAATATTGGTGCTCTAAGTGTAGAGTATTGTTCATTTGCTATTGATATTTTCCAGAACAAACCCAATTAAAAGAAGACTAAGGTACAATATTTAAAGCATTGAATACATAATATATAAGAAGACGTTGTGGTGACATAATACTATTATTTATTAAATTGCAATATTGGTGCTCTGAGTGTAGAGTATTGTTCATTTGCTATTGATATTTTTCCAAAACAAATCCAATTAAAAGAAGACTAAGGTACAATATTTAAAGCATTGAATACACAATATACAAGAAGGCACTATCTGAAAATTTAGATTTTGGTTCTGGTAATAGAAATTTTTTATATTTATATTTTCTTGCCATCAAATAATTTTAATTTAACAATTTTCACCCCATATAGTTTTAAAATTAAATTATTAATATTTTATAACTTACAATTTTAGTCCTTTATTATACTTTAAACTTACATTTTTGGTCACTTATATAATTTGTTTTTATATTTTTTGTTTTTATTAATATTACTTTTTATTATCATGATTTCTTAATTAAATTGTGATATTTTTGCATGTCTTCTCCGTATATAATTGTTTCTATCGAAACTTTATTTTATACTTTTATGGTAATATTATAAATCATTTATAATGTAAGCCGTTGGTTATGAATATACGTAAATCATGTGGTAAGCAAAGTCATTTGGACTTTTTATTTCCAAATCCAAATTTACTAAAAACAAATCATATTATATATTGTCAAGCACGTAATATAAAATGTACGGTCTTTCTATAAATAATCATTTAGGTTCAGGTCATAGAAGATTTTTATATTTACACTTTTTCCCGTTAATTAATTTTAATTTAACAGTTTTCATCCTATTTTAATGTTAAATTATTTGTATTTATACATTATGGTTTTATGATTTGGTCCCTTACTATATTTTAAACTTATATTTTTAGCCCCTTACATAATTTTTTAATAATCTTTTTTTAATAATTTCTTTAGGATACAATTTCAAGACTTATTTTCTTCCGCATCCTCTGTACATAACTGTTTGTATTCAAAATTTATTTTGATATTTTTGTGGTCCACTCTATATGGTTTAATCGCCTCCGTGGTATATATGGTTTCAAACTACGTTTTTCAACATACTGGGCTTCCGCAGCATCGCGCGGACGGTCCAAACCCTATTATATACTCCCTCTGTCCTAATATTATTGTCCACAGACAAAAAACACACATATTAAGAAAAACATTAATTACCATTAACTTTATTTAATAAAATGATAGTTTCGTCCTTACTTTGCATTTAATGTTCCATTAAATGCTTAGTTGGTTAAGTAATAATGAGGGGATATTTTGGTAAAAATGTTATTTATTTTTAGAAGTGAACTATTATTTTGGGACAAAGCAAAAAGGAAATATGGACTATAATTTTGGGACGGAGGGAGTATTAATTACCAAAAGAAGTATGTGAGACCTTTTCACTATTCATTTTCAATTGCTATTTCTAGAGTCAAATTTGCTAAACACAAATCAACTTATATATCTTTAACCATATAATACAAAGTGGTAGAGAAGAGTCTTTCTCAAAATAGAAATTCAGGCTTTAGTCATAGCAAATTCTCATATTTATACTTTTTCCCCTTTAAGAAATTTTGATCTAATAGTTTTCACCTTTCATAATTTAAAATTAAAATTTTGGTATTTTATAAGTTACGATTTTGATCCCTTATTATATTTTAACGTTACACTTTTTTGTTCCTTATGTAACTTTTTATAGTATTCGTTTTTATTAATGTTACCTTTTATTTAAACATATTAAACGTTTACGTTATTTGGATCGAAACTTTATTTTGATATTTTTTGTGTTTTACTTTATATGGTATAATCGTCGTCATGGTGCTATATGTAGGCTATTGACATCTGTAAATCACATTCTATATACAAATTACAAAGGAGTTACTTTTCTCATTAAAGTTACGTTTTTGATCCTTTACATAACTTCTTTCTATAGTTTTCGTTTTTAAAAATCATATTTAACAAATAAGAAAATCTTTAGAAAAAATCTTTAAACTTTGGTCTTATTTATGAAAAAACTACGATTATTTATTTTAACAAAAAATTACAAAAACCTACTGAATCTTTACATATTTAGGAATTTAGACAGTAAAAAGTTATTATCAGAAAACCTGGGTTCTTTTTAAAATAAAATAACTTTTTAATGGTTTTTTCAAAAACACCACAAAAAACAATCTATATAAATTGTCGGGAAATTGTTAGAAAAATCTTAATATTTACGGAAAAGTTACACTTTAGTCCCACATTTTTTAAAGTCCTGAAAACCGACAAAAATTTACAGTTTGACCATTTTTGACCGGTTGAAACCGGTACCAAATTAATTTGGGACTATTTCGTAAACTAACCCAAAATATTGGGACTTTTCTGTAAACAAAAATATTAGAACTTTTCTGTAAACAAAAATATTAGGACTTTTCTGCAAACAAAACCCTTATTATTATTAGATTATTATTATTATTATTATTATTATTATTATTATTATTATTATTATTATTAAAAATATAAATAAGATTACTATTTTTTGAATTTGTATTATTAATATTGTTAATAAAACATATAAATGCATTTAAATGAAAAAATAATAACATTGTTTAAGTGTGGAGGTGGAGGAGATGGTGATGCTTTTAGCATTGAAATTATGAATTTCTACTTGTATATTTTTTACTTTGTATATGATCATTTCCCATTTGTTATTATTGTTTTCAATTCAGAATATTAATACTTAACAATTTAAAAGAAATTGTATATTTTGTAAAATTATTTATAAATAGTTTAAGGTAGAAGGATTTCTCACTTTGTATATAAAATTGTTTAAGGTAGAATGATTACTTTCCAAATCCAACAGATCCACTACAAACATCTACATAGATAGGTAGCCCATATCACAATTCAAAAGTATTAATTAGAATATCTTGTTTAATAAAAAGTAATAGGACATGTTTTTTGGATTAATACTTTTGAATTTTAATTAATACTTTTGAATTATTCCTATTACTTTTATTAAACAAGATATTGTAATTAATACTTTTGAATGTTGATATGGGCTACCTATGTAGATGTTTGTAGTGGATCTGTTGGATTTGGAAAGTAATTCTTCTACCTTAAACAATTTTATATACAAAGTGAGAAATCCTTCTACATTAAACTATTTATAAACAATTTTACAAATATGCAATTTCCTTTAAATTGTTAAGTATTAATATTCTGAATTGAAAACAATAATAAAAAATATGAAATGATCATATACAAAGTAAAAATATACAAACAGAAGTTCATGATTTCAATGCTAAAAGCATCACCATCTCCTCCACCTCCACCCTTAAACAATGCCATTATTTTTTCATTTAAATGCATTTAAATGTTTTATTAACAATACAAGTTCAAAAAATAGTAATCTTATTTATATTTTTAATAATAATAATAATAATAGTAATAATAATAATAATAATAATAATAATAATAATAATAAAAGTTTTGTTTGCAGAAAAGTCCTAATATTTTTGTTTACAGAAAAGTTCTAATATTTTTGTTTACAGAAAAGTCCCAATATTTTGGGTTAGTTTACGAAATAGTCCCAAATTAATTTGGTACCGGTTTTAACCGGTCAAAAAGGGTTAAACTGTAAATTTTTGCCGGTTTTCAGGACTTTTTCATTCAAAAAAAAAAATATATTGGGACTAAAATGTTACTTTTCCGTAAATATTGGGACTGTTCTGGAGATTTTCCTAAATTGTCTACATGATTTGTTTAATGAAACACAAAAAACTTTTTTGTTGTCTATACATATTACGCTGTAACACCCCGTTTATTTATTTAATAAATAAATAAATTAATGAATGAATAGTAGCCCTCAAATAAATAATTACATGTAAAAGGATGGTCTCTCAGAGCTAATTGTCACAATTTTAGAAGTCGGGGATTAAAAGTGTAAGTTCTGGACCCCGTTTATAAATATTTATGAAGACAGGAGCTCCGTGGTAATTATAGGGACTTAGTTGAAAAGAATTTGTCAAGCAAGGGGCTGTTTTGTAAAATTCGGACTTAATTTGTCAAGGAATTATGGAAGCAGGGTGCAAATGGTAAATATTGGATTAAATTCGAAAACAAAAGTGTGAGGAGGGGCTGAAATTGGATTTTTGGAACAAAGTTTAGAGGAACACGAGATGTACCCAGTGACCTCTTTACCATACTGTTACATTGCCTAGCTCATTCCTAACCCTAATCGCTATACCCCAGCCGCCACCACCTCTTCATGGTTCACTATTCCGATCAGATAGGGTCGCCGGCTGCTACGCCGTTGAGCACCGCCACCGCATGATTTGCCGCCGGAGACGAAGGGAGAAGCCGGAACTCAGAGCCAAACCTCGTGCGCTGCCGCCGTTAGGGGCTGTGAAGACCGGCGAACTCGTGTCGCTGCTGCATCTCTTCCGCCGATAATGCATGATCCTCTTCTCTCTCGTCATTTTCTAGAGCCCCGTCGCCATCTTTTCTCCGGTCAGTTTCCTTTCGTTGAATCCTTCGGTTGCCATCTGCCACCGTAAGGGTGGCGGCGAAGTGTGTGTCACCGCGTGTGTTTGATGCATAATCAACTTAGTGTGGCGAAGGACTGCATCCATTCGAGTGTGTGTGTGTGTGTATGAATAAGCTGCCGGAAATTGCAAGCAACCACCATGGCAGCCAACCATGGTGGATGTCGCCCCCTGTCATCGCTTTCTGCCGCCACCAGCCACCGTAGGAGGTGGCTGTATGTGTAGTTGTTTATGCATTCTTTGGGCAGGAACCACCACCACCATTGGAAATGGTGGCTGCCGCCCTCAGCCGCTGCTGTTGCCGCCATCTCGGGACACTGTCGTCGCCATACGCCACCAGGTGGGTGGTTGTGTCATATTCCAGGCAAATATGTGTTGTTTGTGCCATTGCTTGACCGGACTTCACGAGGAAAAGCCATCACCACCACCGTGAGGTGGTGGCTGCCACCATCTGCCGCCGCCGGCCACCTTAAGGTGGTTGTGTATGTTTAATTAGTGTAGTGTGTGTGTTTATTTGTGATTTCATTGTAAATTGTAAAAAAAAATTGGAATAATGAAATGAAACTCAAACCACCACCGTAGGATGGTGGCTGCCGCCACCGGCCGCCGTGTCGGGTGGCAGTATGCTTGTCTCGTCGAGTTCGATTCGTTTAGGGTGCTTGAAACCCTAATGGGCCTTGTAAGCTCTAATGGACCCTAATTGACCCAAATAAAACCCTAATGGACTTAATGATATTCTAGTGGGCCTAATAGGCCCAATAAAGCCCTAATTGACCTAAAAGCCCAATAAATTGATAAATGGGCTAGTATTTGGGTTGGAAATCCTAATTAGGGTTTGGAAAGCCCTAATGCAATGAAACCCTAATTTGGAGAATTAACCAGGACACACGGGAATTATTTAATAACTTGAGATATTAAATAATAATCATCGGCAAAAATTAATCTAAACAATATTGGACTTAATGGATTAAGCCCTTAGTGGATTAAGTCCTTAATGGGTTAAGTAGGAAACTTAACCCTAATCATCATTTTATGTGAAACCCTAATTTCACTTGGGTTTATTATTGGGCCTTGATGATTGCGTTATTAATGGGCCATCCAAAGTCAAGCAAATGGACTAGAATAATTAATGGGCTTTGAGGTAAGGCCCATATGAGGAGTTGGGCCCAATTTGGAAAATTGGGTCATAGATGGGCCATAGTTTGGGCCTTAATGATTATATGATGTTGGGCCTTAGAATAAGACCATATATAGGCTTGGGCTTCCAAATTGGGCCATATGTGGGGTGTTGATTCCTAGTTGACTTTTGGGCCTATGGATTGGGCCTTGGGCTTGAATAAAGCCAAGCATGGGGTAATGTAGTAATAACCCCAAGTACGTACTTATGATTATGTAGTGGAACCCAATTATTAATTGGGTGATGTTTGATATTGACAGTTCGAGAATCTGTCATCCAGCAGCTGGGGTTGAGTCTGCGGGACTTCAGCAGTGTGGGATTGTGTCTACGAGACTTCAGCAGTGTGAGGTGAGTTACCTTCCAGTAGCGGTGGGTCTACGGCCACAATGCCGGCTCACTAGTAGGATTTGTATGATATATGATTATCTTTGTGATAATCATCTAGGTTTGCTACTACCTGATATGTCTTATGTGTTAGCATGATATGATGTTATGTGATAGTGGTAGTAGGGGGGATAGTCCCCGGTTACCGGTCGGTAGGGCCGAAGGGGTAGTTTAGTACCCAGCTATGCTAGACAGATTATGATACATGTGATATGTTATTATGTGGTAGTGGTAGGGTGAAATAGTCCCCGGTTACCGGTTGAAAGATACCGAAGGGGAGGTTAGCTCCCGGTTACCGGTTGAAAGATACCGAAGGGGTAGGTCGGGCACCTAGATATGCCTGACAATATATTCATGTATGTTATGTTATGTTATTATGTGGTGGTGGTAGGGGTGAAATAGTCCCCGATTACCGGTTGAAAAATAGCGAATGAGAGGTTAGCTCCCGGTTACCGGTCGAGAGGACCGAAGGGTTAGGCCAGCACCCAGATATGCTAGGCAAGGTCGCCGGTCGAGAGGACCGAAGGGGTAGGTCGGGCACCCAGATATGCCTGGCAGTATGTATGTTATATGATTGTATGTTATGTGGTATGATGGGGGAACTCACTAAGCTTCGTGCTTACAGTTTACAGTTTTGGTTTCAGGTACTCGTTTTTAAAGGAAAGGAGCTGGTTCGATCACAGCGCATCACACTATGGTTTTCCGCACATGAGATCTTTGGGATTACACTCTGATATTGTTTTATGATAACATGTTTTGATTATTTCTACTTTGGTTTTGACATGTCATGATATTATGGATGTTCCTTACACAGTTGGTTTTATAATAACTTATTTAAAAATGAAATTTTTGGCCTTGACTTTTGGGATGTTACAAGTTGGTATCAGAGCCTTGGTTTGAGGGATTCAGACACACTCTCGGGTGTGTCTGAACTCAAACTAAGGACTTGATATGAAAATTTTCAAAAGTAAAATCATTTTATGAAAAGAAGTTTGACAAGAATTTGAAAGAGAAAAGAACTTTGAAAAGAACAAAGTGTGTGATGCGTGCAATCAGCCGAGCTCAAGTAAGTTTTCCCCAAGATACCCATACATGTTATGATCTGCTATGTTATGATATGATTATGAGAACTGCATGCTAGATTAGGGCTGGGGATCTAGGAGGATGCCTTATATGCCTATTGTATGTGCTTGTAGACTTGCATGCTAGTACTGATCAGTCAGTGATAGGATAGCCTCTTTAGGTTATGCCTGATTGTATGAGCCTTTGAATTGCATGTACAGATTCCTGATTAGAGGATAGAATGATTTGATTGGAATATGATAGTTAGATTTGCCATTGTCTGAATGTTGTTTGCTTTGTGCTTTGTGGGACTCTTAGTAATGTGAGCTAACTATTAAGTGAATATGTTAAGTCACATGGAACACAGGCCGAATAATCTCAGAGTGATAGACTTTACCCTATTGCGCAGCTCTTGTCTGAGTCCAACCGTTCTAGGGATGGGTCTTTTACTCGAAGGATTATCTGATCTCTTTTGCATGTGACTATATTCACGAGGTAGCTAGTTGACATTAGTGGGAAGTCTTTCAGCAGCTGAGGACTGGGTGAGTACGGGAACCTAGGAAAGCCTAGGATATGTTTCAGTGGGTTAGTAGTGAGGCTCAGTGAGACTTGGGTGTACCAGTTTGAGGAAGTGACTTGGAGGATTCGGGAGGATTGCTGAGGAAAGTATGGATAGGTGTGGAAGGTAGTATTGGGCCCGTACTACTGAAAGAACAGGATCCATACTCGAATCGTTGAGAGTCTTGGAGAATCTGAGAAGCTTCAGGGAAGAGTTTGTGACCCAGTTTAGGGACACAGGAAGTTCCAGTTGTTGCAGCTTAGCCATTGGCAAGTGAGTTAGTGAGCGTGGCAGGGTGACAGACCCTGAAGGATATGATTTCAAAGAGGTTGTAGATGCGAGATCGATTTGGAGCACTTTGAGAAGAGAGGTTCGTGCTAGGTGCGTATAGTAGAGGGTCCCGGGAAGAGACCCATGACTTCTGATCATCAGGTGAAAGGCCAACAGGGCCTAAGTCAGTGCAGCACGTACGGGAAAGTGCACAAGGGAGTTTGTCGCTCCAAGGGTTTAGGCTGCTACAAGTGTAGCGAGGTTGATCATGTCAGTTGAAGGTGATCAGTATTCCCCCAGATGTTGTGGGTATGTCATCTTCTACTAATATTAGATGGATGTTGGGAATACGTATCGCTTTGGAATTGTGAGTGAGTTTGGATAAGTCAGACCTCGGGTCGGTTTTTCTGCTAGTGTTTGGGTTATCAAGGATCATATATGCCATCGTGCATGCCGAAAGGTCCTTGATGAACCCACAGAGGGACGCATCTTGCGGAGTGGTTTCTGCGTGTACCGTTACCATTCCGGATCTTTGTCGAGATCTGTGCAGGAGTATTATTTAGAGGATACTCGGTCTGGGTTAGAGCGATAGTTCTTCAGTGAAGTCAGCGGTCAGTGGTTCTACCATGGTTCAGGAATGGTCGACAATTGTCTATGGATGAATCTTGGAGTTCAAGGCACTACCTTTGCTAGGAAAGGATTGGTAGCATGAATTCAAAACATAACCAAGTTTCAAATCAAAGTCTAAACACAACAAAAAAAAGTCTAAACACAACCCAACTAAACAATAAAAGTCTAAACATAACAAAAGAGTAAAAGTCATAAGTCATAACCGAATTCAAAACATAACCAAGTTTCAAATCACCTTCAAATGGTTCTTAGTTTCACAAAAATATTCATCAATCTTGCATTTTCAAGTCGCCACGTTCGTTTCCATATCCAATCCGAGCTCTAATTAGACGTACCAACTTCTCCCAATTCTATACAAATAGTATAAGCATTAAAAGGACAAAACATAACATGTCAAAATATTAAAGATAAACAATTACATTTATCAATTTCTTGTAGGTTTTCCCAATCTTGCTCAAAATCGATGTTGTCACTTATACCACCCCGAAGCCAATCTTGGGTACAAATTATACTTTCAATAATGTTAGGTGTCAAAGAACTCCTATACGGATCCAAAACCTTCCTGCTAGTGCTAAAAACGGATTACGAAGCCACGGTCGAGATGGGAATGGCAAACAAATCTTTAGTCATCAAGGTTAGAATCGGGAATCTTGGACTATTCACTTTCCACTAATCTAAAATGTTAAACATTGATGAATCTTCTTCAACACTTTCTTTCAAATACTTTTCTAACTCGCTAATTGATTCAACTATGTTTGTTTTCATCTTTTCTCTTAGTTTATTTCTCAATGGGGGTTTTGGTGTCGTAGCATCCAAATTTTGGCGTTTCCCTAAAATCGACGATGAATTACTATACCTGGTAGTACTAGAAGTAGTACTTGGAGAATGAATTCTAATGTAATCATTATATAATTCATACATAGAATCCATAATATATTTCTTTTTCTCCTCCATCTTTTCTTTTCCATAACGATCCTCAAGTAGTATAACCAAATACTTTACTTTGTTCCTTGGGTCAAGAATCAAAGCAAAGTAGAGCAATAAATTCATTTTTTCTATGTCGCCAAAATACTTATCAAACTTTACTCTCATTGCCAATGCAATATGACAAAGGCTAGCATCGGAAATAGCATCATCCAAGAGCGTACGAATGGAATAAATATCTTCAATGCACGTGTTTGATGTCACGTATAGTGCCCCCAAAATCCTTTCAGTAACATCACAAAATGGTTTTAAAAAATGACACAAATGCCTAACATGTTGCCAATTGCTCGGTGAAGGAATCGATAAACCTGCATTTTCAATGTCGGAATGAAACTCATATTCCTCTAGATCGTATCTCTCAAAAGTTTTTTCATAAGCTTGGGCAACATTCAACATACAATAAGTAGAGTTCCATCTTGTTGGCACCTCTCTTACCAAGTGTTTCGTTGTACCCGGATTAACAAGCTTAGCAAACTTGGTGAATTTTCCAATTCTTGAAGGCGATTGCCTAATCCACTTTACCGCCCATCTAATTATCTCAACCGGCCTATCAACCTTTTTAATATCATCTTGCACCACTAAGTTTAAAATGTGGGCAACACATCTCATGTGTGTCCATTTCCCATTTAAGAGACACTTGTTGGAATTTTGAAAGATTTTTTTAAAAAAAACTCAATTGCCATGTCATTAGCACTTATGCAGTCAACGGAAATTGTGAAAAGATTTTTTTATTCCCCAATCTATTAAATATTTCTCAACTACTAATCCAATATCAACCCCACGATGACGCTCTTGAGGACAAAAACTCAACACTTCTTTTTTTCAATTTCCATTCATTGTCTACAAAGTGGGCGGCGAGACACATATAACTTGATTGCTGTGTAGAAGGCCAAGTATCGGTGGTCAAACAAATCCTACCAACTTTTTTTTAATAAAACCTCGAAGTTTTTCTTTTTATTCTTAAACAATTGGTAGATATCGGTTGTGCTTGTACTTCTACCTGGAATTTTAAACATTGGTTGAGTAACACTATTGTAATATTTAAATCCCGCACCTTCCACAAAACTAAATGGAAGTTCATCAACCACTAACATGTGTGCCAAAGTCTTCCTACTCTCTTTTTGATCAAATTTCCAAGTTGTTAATTTGTTTTCATCACCAAAAGCTATTTGTGTTTGACCATCATTTATTTTAGCCAAGTAAGGCTTACATTTGTTTAAATGAGTTAAACGATTTTTGGTACCATAACCTTCCCTTCACACTTGTATCGCCCAACACCACAATGTGTACATTTTGATCTTTCAACACCATCTTTGTCCGTAAACCTTTCGAATTGATCCCAAACTTTAGATCTTGGTTTGTACTTTTTAGGTTGTGTCTCATTTACTACCGGAACTGGATCATTGGTTGGGCTTTCAAGGTTAATCGTCTCATATTCAATATACTCATTCGTTTCAGACATCTAAAAATATATAAAAAAAAGTTAAGAAAAAATAAACCAAAAACAGTTAACAAAAAAAAAACAGACAATAGAAAACATCAAAAAAAAGTTTAAAAAAAAACAAACATGTAATATGTCAAATTCTAAATCTTTTCATGGACAAGAAATCAATAAATAACACTTCTGTCATTGTTAATATCTAAATTCTAAATCATTTGACAGCGTTATAAACCAAACATCTATACAAAGGAATTCAATTCCATTCCATTTCTTGTAACAGAAAACATAACAAATTCCAACTTCTTTCAAAGCATTCAACAACTAGACACTCAACAAACTAAACACTCAATTCCAGAATATATACTTTTTTGCAACAAATCAATGTTATGTTGCCCTTATACATTAACAACAAATAATAATGGATTATGCAAAATTCTGTTGTAACCATTCATTAGTTCTGCAGAGTTATTGTAACACCCCGACTCTCACGTACAAACCTTTATGTCTTATATTTCCATTTGAAAGGTCGAATCGACGAGTTGGATGCCCTGACTCGTCGAGTAGGCACGATTTTGGTTGCAGGTTTTAAGTGACCAACTCGACGAGTCGGAGGAATGACTCGACGGGTTGGAGTTGGAGGATGAAACCCTAATTTGTGGGGTTTTGTACCATATTTAAAGGGTCCTTAGCCTCCCTTACAACCTCCTTTGAGTCCAGAAACCTAAATCGCATTTTATCTCCATAATTGTGTGTTTTAAGCTTGGAAGGTGGAAGGAGCTTGAAGATCAAGAAGCTTTGGGCAAGGACCAGTTGAGGATCTAAACTCTACTCCATTTTGGCATCACTTGAAGGTAACAAGTCGTTACCTTGAGCTTCCTTCTATCTAGATCCCTTTATGTTTCAGATTAGGTCCATTTTAGCTTGTTTGGTGTTTCATTTTGGGTAATGAACATGATCTGAAGTTGCAACTTCAGATCTAGGCTCATCTTGGTTCTTATGGTCATAAAGTTTCAGCCTTTAGCAAGATAATGCCTTTCCCTCACTTAGAACCTCTTCTCTAGCTTGATTTTGGCCATTAACACATTGCATGTACGTAAAGTTTGCAACTTTACGTAGGAAGTATGCTCTAGGAACTCAGATCTGCAATATGGAGCTTTGGGGTGGCTTATAAGCATCTGAATGGAGAAAGGACTGAAGAGACTCGATGAGTTGCATGGTCAACTCGGCGAGTCCGATGAAGATTAGCCTTGAAGGTTTCTGCATGAACTCGGCGAGTCAGTAGGATGACTCGACGAGCCAGTTAGGGTTTCCCCGACTTCTGGACACGCATAGACTCGACGAGTTGGTCGGAAAGTCGGCGAGTCAGTGAGGGTTTTATGACCTTCAGAACCCTAAAGGAACTCGACGAGTTGCTAGCTGCACTCGACGAGTTGGGTCAACATGGACTGATGACTTTGACCGTTGACTTTGACTTGGACCAAGGGTTGACCAATTTAACCTCTGGGGGTGTTTTGGTAATTTGGGAATTTATGGAAGCGAGTCATCGGTGGATGTAGGTATTGGATTTGGAGCTGCATTTGGTTGAGTTGACTTTATCGATTTGAGCTACTTGAGAGGTGAGTTCTCCTCACTATATCAACAGGGTCTACGGCACCAAGGTCGGCCGTTTATGATTTTGTAACGACCCAAAAATCAAGGGTAAAAAATTCATTTTTAATATAGCTAAAACATTGATATCATTTATTTCAAACATTTCAAAACATCATTAATTAAAACATTTATCAGAGTTCATCCCAAAATCATTCGATGCGGAAAACATAGGTGTGTGCACTGCGATCAAATCGAGCCCCTCTTTTCCAAATCGATGATACCTGAAACCAAAACTGTGAACCGTAAGCACAAAGCTTAGTGAGTTCCCCAGAGCATACCCCACACAATCCACATATCACATATCATGTTAGCCATAAAGCTACATATATCAGATAAGCCTTGCATATAACATATATGGAAGCCCTGGAAACCCTCCGGGGGCTTACTCTGGGTGCCATGGGAACCCCCACATGGTCTTAGCCCAATGACATGGGAACCCCCACATGGTCTTAACTAAGGATGCCATGGAAACCCTCCATGGTCTTAAACTCTAGTGTCTCGGGATCCCCCCGAGGTCTTTACCTAGGATGCCGTGGAAACCCTCCAATGTATTATACCTAGATGCCCTGGGAACCCCCTGAGGTCTTCCATGCAAGTATCACAAAGACAACTAGCATACCAAATATCACACAATCAACTAGCATAGAACATATAACTAATTTCCATGGGAACCCCCACGTGGTCTTAGTCTATTGCCTCGGGAACCCCCCGAGGTCTTCCATGTAAAGGTCATACTAGCATAGCACATAATCAACTAGCATATCACATATCATAAAATGGGCCGACCTTGGTGCCTTAGACCCGTTGGTATGGTGAGGAGACTCACCTCGCACTGCAGAAGCTTCCCGTATGAATTCCTTAGCTGCTGCCCCGCCAGCTTCCCGAGCTATCACTACCAAACAATATACCCAATTAGCAATTGGGTCCCATACCATAATCCTTAATCCATGCATGGGGTAAAATAACCATTCTACCCCTGGCCCAGTATGATCCAAAACTAAGGCCCAAACCCAAAACAAAATCCCAACACTATAATGTCCATCAAACCATCAATGGCCCAATTTTCCAAATTGGGCCCGGACCTTTCTAATGGACTTTATACTAAATCCCAATATTCTCCTTAGTCAATAATCCTGACCCCAATTGGCCCACGAAGGCCCACAACAACCTAATCCAAGAATTGGCCCAAACCGAGGCCCATAAATGTGAAGTCCATTTCTATATTGGGCCACAAGGCCCAATGGGCCCAATTATTCCAATATTGGCCCAAGATGCATTCAGGCCCAACAAATCGCAAATCCAGGCCCAAAATCCTTAGGGCCCAAAGGTCTGAAGTCCACTAAGGCCCAAGTCCTCCTGAGAGCGTACGCCCAGCGTACCTCTTCTGTACGCTTAGCGTACTAGGCAAATAGACTGTACGCGCAGCGTACTACATAGTACGCCCAACGTACAAACAGCTCATGCCCAAAATCCATTAAGTGCTTAATAGTTGATCCCACCAGTCCAAATCACAGATCTGAGCTATACTTAACATATAAACCCATAAAGTCACTGACTTGGTGACTTTGCATGCCCCAAACAAACCTAAAATCCAAAAATGGCATTATACTTCCATAAAAGTGACCCTAACTCATGCATGAACCCATTAAGACTTTCAAGATGGCAACTTTCTGTCTTAGGGACTCAAATAGCATCAAGGGTGGCAACCCCAAGTCTAAGAATCTAATTTGAACCATAAAGCTTCATCCTTGGGACCAAAAAGGAACCAAAACCAAAAAATGGTAGATCTGATGAATGATCAAGTTCAAAGCTTTATACCTTCATCAAGATGAGAATGAGTCCTAAAAGCCAGATCCATAAGCTCCTCCTTGATTCCCATCTTTGCATCAAACTCCATCTTCTTGAAAATGGATCAAACACCCCAAAAATGGACTCCATAAGCTCAAAATGCCACCATGGATGATATATGACGATTTCTAGGGGTTTAGAGGGGTGGAGGCTGAAGGTATTAGGGTTAGGTTATGAGATAAGGAGCTTAAATAGGGTCCAAGCCCCTAAAATAGGGTTCTGATCTGACTGGCGTACGCCCAACGTAATTCTGGTACGCCCAGCGTAATCCGAAGAACATTCGCGACCATCCTGGTCAGTACGCCCATCGTACTCCAAGGTACGCCCAGCGTACTTCCTTCTTCACTAGTACGCCCCGCGTACTCTTTGTGTATGCCCCGTGTACTCGGCTAAGCCTGAAAACCATGAAACTTCCGAAGGCCATAACTTCTTCGTTATAAACCCGATTCCGACGATCCTTATATCCACGGAAAGGTAACGAGAAGCCCTACACTTCTAACAAGTCACACATTTATCAAAAACTTCCGAACAAAAATCCATTTTCCACAAAATCCCGAACTGACACTTTACCAAAATACCCCTAGGCTCCAAAACACGAACCGAACACCCAGATCACTTCTAATACATCACCCACACCCAAATGGGCATAGATCTTACCTTTTCAAAAGCCCTAATCCTTATGATGACCGGTCTTCAGGCCATAACCTCAGACTAGGAATCGATTCGGAACTGGATGTTACAACTCTCCCCCACTTGAATTAGATTTCGTCCTCAAAATCCATTCTTACCTTCAAGCACATCCAACAATCTGATCCATACCTCCACAATCCGGAATAATACAGCCTTCCCAAGGCAACTTGATACCAACCCTAAAAGAACTTACCCACCTGAAAGAAAGAACCTTAAACCCTCTTGCAGAAAACCACCTCTATCCTTCCGTAACTTGAAACTTCAAATTGTCCTAGCTTTCCGACAACTGCCCACACTGAACCATCATCGAACTTATTCCATAAGAAAACCAGCCTAACCAAAATAATTTCCACCCATAATACTCTGAGGCTTCCAAAAGAACAAAACCACTGATCAAATGCAGCTGCAGGACGCTCAACTTGACAGGAGGCTCAAATAATCCTTCGAGTAGAAGATTCACCCCTGCAACGGTTAGGCTCAGACGAGAGCTCGAATGACTAGCAACTCCTCACACGGATCCCACATTACTGAAAGCACTCCAACTTATTTTGCTGCCACATAGCTGCTTTCCTTAAAAGCAACCGGGACCTCCCTGGTCCCAACTTGTCTGCCAACTGCCCAGAACACCAGACACCTTCCCGATTACTGAGCTCAGATACAAACACATAGCAGCCTCACGTTCCTTCCGAAAAGAATTCCGACCGCAAGACTTGCTCAACAACACCTTGCTACTAAAAATCTGCTAGAAAAATGAATGTTTTGTGACTCCATGCAGCCTCCTATCATACACGATCACCAACAACCCATCTTTTACTGATCCCGAACATATTGTGGCTCTATTTACAGATAAAACCATCCGAAGACACACCATAATGGCTCAACCGACGTCAAACTAAACCCATACCTTACTCTTGAACCTTGCGATTAATGCCCTTGGCATAAAAATATCTCCATCCTTATCCCTATGAAATGAAAATATTGCATTGAACACACACGGACTCTAATTCGGGATCTTACCCAAAACCGATTTGATACTCACTCATGTCCCAACATCAACAAATCTGCACCTTCATCTCACACCACATCCTCCTGATTACCAACCCCTTTACCTAACCGATGGGTTGGTATACCCAATCTGTCTTTGAGACTTCCAATCCCGCACCTGGTTGAACCACCAAGTTCCCAAGAGTCAACCACCAGGCTACCCAACCTGAGCCCCTCTGCATCACACACTGGTTACCCGCATGTCCTGCAACTCAAGATCTAACCCGTGACTTAACAGTCTCTATCAGTTCCAACCTGGATTTCCATAATCACTCAAGCTCGCCCACGGACACCGAAGATCCTCAATCCAAAAATAGAGAATAATTCCCTGATAACCCTGGCCGACGTGCACAAAGCACGAGCTGATCCCCCTTCTATGCTTGTGACCGCCTCATAAATAGTCTACTTCGAACCGACGAATACCACGATCCTATCGCAGCTTAACACTAATTTCCTCCAATCATGCTTAACACCCATGGCCTTTCCACACTCCACTATCACATCGTCGCACCTCCCGAGCTGAATCCTATACCCCATTAGGAGTTCAGGTTGCACCTATGGATTCCCACTGCTTACTATGCATAGTCAAGACGATGCCAACCGGCGATTGGGAGTTTCCTGAACTCCCACCAACACAACCTAAGCCTAAACAACCACTTGTTTCTCCCCCACTTGGACTCGACGATGCTCTTTCACTTCTTCTTCCTTATGGGTCTCCGATCCATTTTCATCAATATGCATGACCCACCCAAATCCTGTGCCGACAATACAAGTGCCCCATAGTTAACCCAACATAATGATCACTTAGCTTTAGAAATCCTGAAGAATACTCTTGTATTCTTAACCAATCGGATGATCTAATCACCCCCTAAGGCCCCATTTCACCCAAGAATTCCGACGGCAAATACAAATTTACCATCATCTTACCGCTAGCTATGGATCAGTAAATGCTACGGACTACCCTGCGGTCTCACAACACTCTTTCCTCATCATAATGGTCCTAAAACTCACCACAGATCCATCGGATCAGATGCACCCTAAACCGAGCATCCACTCATAATGTTACCCGCTGACACGATAAACCCTGCTACGCTTGTAGCGACCCATAGTCGTGGAGCAATAACTCCACTGTACGGTTTTCCGCTCATGCTACACTGTATCTGGTGTAACAAATCGTTATTTCAAACCTATGTAATAGTATAGGTCAATGTGTATTTCTTTTTATAATAATAAAGAGAAATTTTAGCATAATGTGTATATTTACATAATTGACCCTTAAAAATAAATTATTAAACAATCTCGATTGGGATGAACCAAGTGATAGAGATTGTAACAAGGTTTCCAAAAACATAAAGAGCACTAAAATCCGAGTTATAACGAAGAAGTTATGACCAATCGAAAATCCGCGACAAAACCGGCAAAACATTGTTCAGTGTAAAAACTGAATTTTCAATAAAAGGCTTTTTTGCCTTAACAATCTAAATGAAAGTTATAGTTTATGTTAAACCGAGAACTTTCATAAAAAGAACGGAAAAATATGACTTCGTATGAGGAAGTTATGATTTTTCTAACTTTCAATATAGCAGTGTACAGCTAAAAACTCGAAATAAAGATCGAGCGATTTTTAGCCGACACAACCTAAACGAGATTTGAAGGTCTCATCGGTAGTAGTACAACGGTAAAAAGACAGACAAAAACAGACGTCGGATGAAGAAGTTATGAATTTTTAACGGATTCCCGTCCCAGTCTGTTTAAAATAATAATATTAAAAATAAAGTCAAAATTAGCTGACGAAGTCTAAACGAAAGTCGTAGAGTATGATTTTACCTACGCGTGCATATAAAGAACACCAAAAATGGAGTTCGTATGCGAAAGTTATGATTTTCGCAAGTTTTTGGCACAAAAATAAAGAAAAATAGAAAAACCGGGCAATTTCGCATGACACGTCATCCTCGCACGTGTCGGCTGCTGATTGGACCGAAGCCTTGCGTGGCACCTTCTGATTCGACCAACTCCGCGGTCCAGTCATCCTCGGACAACCTCGCATGAGACATCCCGGAGACACCCCAGAGATGCCCCTCGGACACCCCCTTTCGCACGTGCCTTCTTCCTACTGGACCGAAGTCTGGTCCAATCCGAGCCTCCCACCTGCGAGCCTGCTGTCCAAAGTAAGCCACTCCTTCGCCACCTGTCCGACACGCGTCAGCCTCGCATAGCCTTGGATCCGAGGCTTCAGCCTATATAAGGCATGCGAGGGTTCCGGATTATTTTACACTTTTCACCCCAAAATTCCTCCTCTTTCATATTTTTCACTTCCACAAACTCATATACAACCCCTAAAGCCCCGGTATCAAGTCTTGAACCCTAAGCAAGCCTCGAAGCCCCGAGATTCCTGAGAAGTTCACCTCTCTCCTGTCGAAACTCTGTCCAATTTGAGCCGATTTCTCGACAAATAAACTCCTTTTCGTGAAACGAAACTCTGTCCGATTCACCACCAATCAAGTGAGTACATACCCCCGTATTTTCATAATTTCTACTGTTTTAAGGGGGGGAATACAAGCATAACACAAGAACTTTGTGTTATAAAATCATGATAAAAAGACATCAAATCATTAAAAATACTCAAAACATTAAACTCTTTTATCATCTTATATTTTTCCCCAAAATTCATGTTTATATATATATATATATATATATATATATATATATATATATATATATATATATATATATATATATATATATATATATATATATATATATATATATAAGTAAGATTTAAAAGGCTTAGGACTGATAACTCATCCCGGGTCCTTTTCCTTGTTTGGATGTGGGCTTATAGTACCGGTTATTTGTCCGAGTGTTGTTTAAATTTTACTTATATATAAAATTGTATATGTATATAAATATAATAGTTATTTCATCAGTTTAACTACCTTTGTAACATGCTGAGCAAGGGATTACATGAAAACATGGTTAAATACACATTCAGAAAGTACATATAAATTATAATGGGTATAATTTATACATAGAACAATAATTCATGATTCAAGTATACTAGAATACACAATCTTACAAGAAACAAGGGTTTTGATACAAAACAAATCAAGGGTTTACACTTATCAAATACATGTTAGAAATTCTAATTCAAGAACATACTGTCATTCATTTATTTCAGAATGATTGGGTTTTGATTCAAGAACATACTGTCAATCATTTATTTCAGAATGATTGGGTTTTCATAACTAATATACATGTAACGTTTATATGCTTTTTATGAGACATTCAATTCAGGTTGTTTAATTCATTTTAGACAACATAGGAAAAGTCCTGACATTATAACCAGAATCTTCAGTCGGGGATCAAAACAAGTGTGTGTAGATCTATATCGGGATTGACAACCCCGCACTCAGGCTGCTAGCTACAGTCAGGCATACACGCCGATGAGTGGCAATTGTTATCACCAGTTTAAACGCCCACAAAGCGTTTGTTTCAGGCCATCAGTCATAGTATGGTTATAATAACTCATTAAAAAGATATTAACAATACGTTAGTGTATAAACAAATAAACTAAAGTACACCTTCAAAGTACCAGTTTACAGAATACAAAATACAATGGTTCAATACAGTTTTCAATAACAGCTGGTGGAGTCAGGCACACTCTCAGTTACAAGTTTTCATAAAGGAATACAAATACAAAACATTAATACACAGAGAACGGTTTTATGGGAATAAAACTACTTTTCATATACAACAGAAAATATAGGATTTTCTGGAACAAGTTACATAAACAAGATACAGAGACATCCTTTAAACATAAACACTTATGCACTCACTCAACTTTATGTTGATACTCTCTTTTCAAATTACTTGTATTCTCAGGGAAATAATACACAGGTACTCCCCGAGCTTTTTGAGAAGATGGAGCTATGTTGAGTCATATCTTCTTTTGTATAACTATATTTTGGTTCAATATACAATGATTGAACACATGTAAATACTTATACCTTTTAAATACAATGGTTGTTTGTACTTTGATTACTATGATGCATGTGTTGTGATACTACAATTAAAGTCCTCCACCCCCGGACGTTTCCGCCGTCTGGTTTGGGGGTGTGACAGATTGGTATCAGAGCATTGTTTATAGTGAACTCAGTATATCAATCCATAAAAGATATACAAACTATAAATACATCGGGGCAAGGAGCTCTAACTATAAGTATACTTTTAAAGATTTAAGTATTTTTATAAGAAGTATACTAACACTCATACCTACAAGTACAGTATCACAGTCATAAGAACACACTCATACTTACAAGTACAATATCACAATCATAAGAACTTAAAAGTATTTGGATGTTCACTATAGTCAAACCTGGGCAGTTATGTAATCATATCTGGAATTAATATAGCCTGATCAACTATATTGATTTGAGATATGACCAACATGTGTTTGGGAGTGATAGTGGTGTTGCGACATGCCTAAAACTTACCATACATATACAGAAGAACTATGGAACAGAACACATAGATTAAAATACTACGGAGAGTATTTTACTAACCTTACTTCTAATACAGAACCTATGGCTGAACCCAATTGTTAGGTGCAATTTGTGCACCTTTTTGCACACCTTTTAGTCTCATTTCATGCATCTATTTAGCATAATTGTCCTTCATTTGTCTTGCATTTCATCATATTTCATGTTAGTCTCTAGAACAACCTTAGCTGCACATTTTCATGTCTTTTTCAGGTAAACCGGAGGTTGGAACACGCTTTGGGAAGTGTCGGGAAGCATTGGTGAAGATTTCGGGATGATCGGGCGAAGAACGAAAAAGTTGGAAAAATCAAGTTTGGATTCGGAGTCAGAGGGGTACACAGGCCGTGTTGGATTTACACTGAAAAATCAACACGGGCGTGTTGACCAAAATGGGAGCTGTTGACCATGCTGAACACGGGCCGTGTCAGTTTTACTCTATGTCCAACACGGGCCGTGTTCGACCCAGAAACCAACTTTTGGCAGTTTTTCCTATCTTTCATATTACGGGTTAAGGGCCATTTTTACAGACACACAACATATCAGAGCACATTTTGAGAAGGATTTTTGAAGGTTTTTGCAAGGGTTTGATTTGCAATAATTTGGAAACATTATTTCTAGTATTTGTAAGTTGTAATTGCATACATTTCCATCTTTTAAACTTGTGATCTAGTTCTAACCATGTGTGGCTAGAACCCTAGTTTCTCCAACTTCATGTCTTGACTTCTTAGTTGTGATTTCAATCATATGACTTGATGTTTGCTTTTAATTTCTATCTAGTGAATTTGATTTTGATTTAATCGAATGTTTGATTCTAATTGTGATTCTTATTGGCCATTTGAATTAGGGTTAGGTCATTCAAGTTATCTCTTTTACAAAATCCGTAATTGTTTTGTGAAATTGAACAAGTAACAAGCACTAAACTGATTTCCATTGAATGAATTTAGTGTAAATCTTATTCACACACTCTTACGCTCCCGAGCTTGTGAGGAGTATTGGGTGTTGTTGGGAACATTCACATAAAGTTTAATGCAATCTTTCAATCTAATTCTAAGAGCGTGTTTAGATTAGGTTAGTAAGGTTAGGGTTAATCAAAGAGCTTGTTTTGGTTAATTAATGTGGTGAATGGGAAGTGTTAGAGCTTGTTAACACTTTCAAGTACCAACTTAGATAGAATTGAGCAAATATCATGTTATCTTGGAATTACATTGCTAAGTTGTCATACATGAGGTTGGAGTCCTTACCATTTCTAAATTTAATTCACTCTTTTAGTTAATTACTTGTGTTTTTAATTGTTTGTTTTAATTATTGCATTCAAAACCCCCCTATTTACTGTTGGTGACCATAGTACCTTGCGCAAAGAGGTATAGACTAATTATCCCGTGTCTCTGTGGATCGACCCTGCTTGCCTTGTACTACCTTTTAGTGCAATATAGTGGGATTCTTTTGGAGTATATTGTACCCCTTTATTTGTTGGGTCTGACACGCCCTAACAAATTTGCGCCGTTGCCGGGGACACGGTGTTACTAATTGTTTTATGCCAAGATCTTTTCGTACAGGTACACCATTGCCAATTGACTTGGAGATAGAGAAGACTGCAAAGAAGCTAAGGAAGCAAGCCAAGCTTCGTAAGAAGCAACCGGGTTCCGGGACTTCTTCGTCATCTACTCCCCCGGTCATCAACATTTGGGAGGACATACCCCTCTCAAGTGTATCCGCATCAGAAACAGAAAGTCTCTCACTCTCATCACGACCATCCTCACCCAAAAATACCACTCCACCATCTTCACCTACCTATAATACCCCAAACACTATACCCACAGAAACTTCAACCACTACTCACACCATGGGAGATAACCATGGAGGGAATCCACCTCCAAACCCCCCACTCGAACAAACTCTCCGTCAATGGTCGAGGCAAGAGGTTACTCAACAACGTCTTTTCATCACATATCCAGCTGCCACAAACTTGGAACTAAAATCCGGGCTCATCCACTTACTCCCAACCTTTAGAGGTCTGGAAAATGAAGATCCTCACAAGTTCCTCACTGAGTTCCATGTTGTGTGTGTGGGCATGAAGCCACACAATGTCACGGAGGATCAAATCAAGCTTAGGGAATTCCCCTTTGCGGTGCAAGACGCAACAAAAGACTGGCTCTATGACCTTCCACCGGGGACGGTTACCACTTGGGTAGATCTTGCACGACTCTTTTTGGACAAATACTTCCTGGAGATGAAAGCTTCAGCCCTACGGAGGGAAATCATTGGAATCAAACAACACAAGAGAGAAGCCTTTCATACATATTGGGAGAGGTTTAAAAAGCTTTGTGCCCGTTGTCCCAAGAATGGAATTACCGAGTACCAACTCCTCCAATATTTCATTGAAGGAATGACCCCAATGGAAAGAAGGCTTCTTAATGCTTCGAGTGGCGGATCTTTACCCGATAAGACTCCAACCGAAATCCGCAACTTAATCAAGAACATGGCTGAAGATTTTAAACATTCAAGCCATGATGAAGAATGGTACACGGATGCACCCCGAGGTGTAAAGGAAGTCCAGACTCCTCAAATTGAAGCTCAATTGTCCGAGCTTACGAAAGTGCTTATGATGCTAGCCAAAGATAAAGGTGTGCAGCCCACACCCCGCCCGTGCGGTATTTGCACTCAAGTGGGGCACCCAACCGATATGTGCCCTCAACTTCAAGATGAGGAATATGAAGAAGCAAAAGCCATGGGAGGCTATTCCGTATCAAATCAAAGAGGATACGATCAGCCACGGGGCGACCAAAGATGGAACAACAATCAAGGTTGGGGAGGAAATCAACAGGGAAGTTATGAAGCAAGTCAACCAAATCAATACCAAAACAGACCACCTTTTCCACCACAGAACTTTCAGCCAAGGCAGCCACAACACAATCCTCAACAAGCGGGTTCATCAAGCATGTCCTTAGAGGACATAGTGAAGAGTTTGGCCACTAGCACCCAAAATTTCCAACAAGAGACAAAAGCAAGTATAAAGAACTTAGAGCAACAAGTTTCACAGCTTGCTATTTCTGTAAGCAAACTAGAATCTCAAGGAAAGTTGCCCGACCAAACAGAAACGAACCCAAGGCACAACGTGTGTGCCATCACTTTGAGAGGCGGAAAGAGCTACGATGGTCCAAAAGTGTCGGTTGGTCAAGAAGAAGAAGAAATAGTGGTCGAAAAGGCAACCAAAGAAGAGAAGAAGGAAGATAAAACAACCGAAAAGAAGCCCTTCGTCACTGAGTCTAAAGCCACACCTGCTCCATTTCCCGAAAGATTAAAGAGCACGAAGAAAGAACGGGAGGAGAGTGAGATCATGCAAATGTTCAAGAGAGTTCAAATCAACATTCCACTCCTCGAGGCCATCAAGCAGGTACCTAGATATGCAAGGTTCCTTAAGGATCTTTGTGTATCTAAAAAGAAATTAAAAGGAAATCAAGTCGTAACAGTTGGGGAGCATATATCTGCGGTTTTGCAAAAGAGGATGCCCCCGAAGTGCAAGGATCCCGGTGTCTTTACCGTGCCTTGAAAGTTGGGGAATCTTTATGTACCCCGAGCTATGCTTGATCTAGGTGCATCCGTAAATATCCTACCATATTCTCTTTTCAAATCAATTGGTGTAGGAACATTGAGCAAAACCGGTGTGATCATCCAACTTGCCGACCGGTCTTTGGTACATCCAAAAGGTGTATTGGAGGACGTTTTAGTGCAAGTTGATGAATTTGTTTTCCCGGCCGATTTTTATGTCTTAGATATGGGAGATGATGACTCTCCAAGTTCAAGTTCCATACTTTTGGGTAGACCTTTTCTTAAAACTTCTAAAACAAAAATTGATGTCTACAATGAAACTTTATGTATGGAATTTGATGGTGAAGTTATCAACTTCAATGTTCATGAAGCAAAAAAGGTTCCTTATAATGTTCAATCTGTTAATTTTGTGAATATGATCCAGCCATTGGCTAAAAAGAGCTTAAACTCGACTAACCATGATTTTATGGAGTTAGTATTGTCACAAAAATTAGACAAGGACAAAGCCAAAGAACTTGCAAAGGAGTGCAGTATAAACGAGGAGGTGCTAGAGATTTTGAAGTTCAAGGATGATAAGCACATGCAGATTGATGGAAGAGAAGTAGAATCACCTACCACCAAAGCCAAATTCCTTCCACCGGTGGAGCAAACACAAGATTCGGGAGCAAAAACTCCACCGGACCCTTTAAAGCTAATACATGTCGAGAAGGGGAGCACTCAACCGGTCATCAACTCAAATAAACTATCGAAGAAGGAAGAGAGTGAGTTGATAACCCTGCTGAACAAATACCAAAAAAGGATTGAGTGGACAATCTCTGATATTAAAGGGTTAACTCCTTTTTGGTTTATGCGCAAAAAGAAAGCCAAAGGAAGGTTGAAGGTTCCGTTGAAGGAGGTGGCAAGAAGATTGATGTGTTGGAGAGGCCCACATACTTAGAACGAAGCATATTCGGGGGCAACGTCGAGCCAACGACTTAAAACAAGGGCGGCTAACCGGGAGGCAACCCGGGGGTATTTTTGTCTTTTTCTTTAAAAACATTTCCATTTCTTTGAGCTTTTGGTTTTTAATGTTCCAAATGCATTTAAGCATGTTTTTAAATCACCAAGCGGACCTCGGGATGCAAAACCATTTCGTTTGAATGAGAGAGGATTTTTTGGGTTCGAAAAGTGGGAAGTGGCAAACAGAGCCGTACACGGCCCGTGTTCATTTTTGCCTTATATTGAACACGGGTCGTGTTCAAGCGAGGCAAACATTTTCGCAGTCAGAGGGGTACACGACCCGTTTCATTTTTCCCTTATGCCCAACACGGGCCGTGTTAAGCCATTTTCAGAATTTTAAACCCCCAACACGGGTCGTGTGATTTTACACTAAAAGAACACGGGTTGTGTTCGTGCTGCAGAACAAATGTGTTTTAAGTATAAAAATCGGCTTTTATCACCCCATACACCCATAACTCACCCCCAAAACAATTTCTCTCTTCCAAGAACCCCTAGGTCCGAAATTTTCACAATTTGTTTTGTGCTTTTGGGCTTGATACTTCATGTAGGCAAGCTTGGGGAGGTTGAAGAGGAGGTTCTCACCACCAAATGCAAGACTCCAAGAACGATTCGGTAAATTCTTTCCATATCTTTAATCGTCCATATTTTGCTTAAAAATTCAATTTGTGTGCACTTGTGATTGTTTGGACTCTTACCCAACCGGGCACCACCCGTCTCCTCCTCCGTAACAGGTTGTTCCGCCCTCTCCGAGCATCGGGGACGATGCTTATCTTTAAGCTTGGGGAGGGGTAGACTTGTACATTAGGTGCATTTTCATATTCATGCATGCATTGTTTTTTTTTAAAAAAAAAAAAAAAAAAAAAAAACTCCTTTCTTATTTTCATTTTCCTTGCATTCTGCATTTATAAAACCCAAAAATATTTTTCTTTCCATCATTTTCATACATTGTTAAAAAAAAAAAAACTTTATACGAGATGATGACACTCTTTACATACAATAGCTCCATGAAGTGGGAAATCGAGAGCTCAAATGAGAAAACAAATACTGAAGTGACCGGATAGTTGCCGGAAGTGTAGAATCAGCTATCATAACTAGGGGACCCAAACACCGTAATTCGAGACCCCAGCCTTAGATAATAAAAAAATGAAATACTGAAACGTTTTTGTGGGCGGTAATAACAGCTTTAGGATGATTTGCTTCTGAAACTCTGGACCCACAGAACGCGGACCTATTTGTTGACACGCGTTACCCTCGCTGTAATAGAGAGCTTAAGTATCAGATCCACACAGTCAAGAAAGAAGAAAGGGTACAACTGTCACATCCAGTACCCCAATCATAAATTCAAGTGCCAAAACAAAAAAACTTTCAAAAAGTCAAAAGTTGATTGAAGAATTCAAAGCTCAAAATGAAGATACAAATCCAAGTTCAATCAAAATCAAAAGCCGCCTCAAATTCAAATCTGACGAATGAAGAACTGTGTGATATGATACTTGTGGCTCTCGAAAAAGTGAAACCATAGGAGCTGGGCCCCTTCGGGTGGGCTCACTGTTTCAGCGAAAGCTGATTCGCCGTGACGGGTTCTTAAGGATGCGTTGATTCTGATTCTTGGCCATCTAGTCTTAAACAAATGAGATCCGGACTGTGTTATTTTCGCCCATAAAGCTAATTAAGGTATGAAGTTTAAATAAAACTATGGTTGGATTATTGGGTTACACCGTTTAGGGTCTTCCTCACTTTGGGAGTCTGTGATATGTGGAAGGTAGCAGGATGGTCGCTGAGGTATTAATGATTGGAGCCCCACTGATGTAAGGTCTGATAGTATATGTCCATATTTATAAAAATTAAAAAATTAAAAAATTAAAAAAAATTAAAAAAAAATACTTGTGTTTTTAATTTTTTTCTTTGGTTCATTTTTGTCCTTAAGTATCCTTTGTACATATGTTTCTTTCTCATGGTTTTCATTGCATGCATTCATTCCTAGCCTTTAGGATCCTTCTGTACCTTTTTGCTCTATGTTTCTTTTTGCCATCTAGAAATCGTCCTGTTTTGTTTGATTCTTGTTCTTTCTTGGGGACAAGAAAGGTCTAAGCTTGGGGAGATTTGTTAGGTGCAATTTGTGCACCTTTTTGCACACCTTTTAGTCCCATTTCATGCATCTATTTAGCATAATTGTCCTTCATTTGTCTTGCATTTCATCATATTTCATGCTAGTTTCTAGAACAACCTTAGTTGCACATTTTCATGTCTTTTTCAGGTAAACCGGAGGTTGGAACACGCTTTGGGAAGTGTCGGGAAGCATTGGTGAAGATTTTGGGATGATCGGGCGAAGAACGAAAAAGTTGGAAAAATCAAGTTTGGATTCGGAGTCAGAGGGGTACACGGGCCGTGTTGGATTTACACTGAAAAATCAACGGGCCGTGTTGACCAAAATGGGAGCTGTTGACCATGCTAAACACGGGCCGTGACAGTTTTACTCTATGTCCAACACGGGCCGTATTGACCAAAATGGGAGCTGTTGACCATGCTGAACACGGGCCGTGTCAGTTTTACTCTATGTCCAACACGGGCCGTGTTCGACCCAGAAACCAACTTTTGGCAGTTTTTCCTATCTTTCATATTACGGGTTAAGGGCCATTTTTACAGACACACAACATATCAGAGCACATTTTGAGAAGGATTTTCGAAGGTTTTTGCAAGGGTTTGATTAGCAATCATTTGGAAACATTATTTCTAGTATTTGTAAGTTGTAATTGCATACATTTCCATCTTTTAAACTTGTGATCTAGTTCTAGCCATGTGTGGATAGAACCCTAGTTTCTCCAACTTCATGTCTTGACTTCTTAGTTGTGATTTCAATCATATGACTTGATGTTTGCTTTTAATTTCTATCTAGTGAATTTGATTTTGATTTAATCGAATGTTTGATTCTAATTGTGATTCTTATTGGCCATTTGAATTAGGGTTAGGTCATTCAAGTTATCTCTTTTACAAAATCCATAATTGTTTTGTGAAATTGAACAAGTAACAAGCACTAAACTGATTTCCATTGAATGAATTTAGTGTAAATCTTATTCACACACTCTTACGCTCCCGAGCTTGTGAGGAGTATTGGGTGTTGTTGGGAACATTCACATAAAGTTTAATGCAATCTTTCAATCTAATTCTAAGAGCATGTTTAGATTAGGTTAGTAAGGTTAGGGTTAATCAAAGAGCTTGTTTTGGTTAATTAATGTGGTGAATGGGAAGTGTTAGAGCTTGTTAACACTTTCAAGTACCAACTTAGATAGAATTGAGCAAATATCATGTTATCTTGGAATTACATTGCTAAGTTGTCATACATGAGGTTGGAGTCCTTACCATTTCTGAATTTAATTCACTCTTTTAGTTGATTACATGTGTTTTTAATTGTTTGTTTTAATTATTGCATTCAAAACCCCCCTCTTTACTGTTGGTGACCATAGTACCTTGCGCAAAGAGGTATAGACTAATTATCCCGTGTCTCTGTGGATCGACCCTGCTTGCTTTGTACTACCTTTTAGTGCAATATAGTGGGATTCTTTTGGAGTATATTGTACCCCTTTATTTGTTGGGTCTGACACGCCCTAACACCAATTTACCGGGAGACCCCTACAATCCACAGAATGCAGGCTGGATCACAGACTCAGACGAAGAACCCTTTGAGGACAGCGAGTCAAGTGGTACGGATACAGAGCCACAAGTCTGCAACCCTGGGGAGCGTCCCCTGAGGCAAGAGGAAGCAGAACCCATACCCGAGTAGGGCCAATACATAAACCATTGGAGTCGACAAGACGGCCAACGCCCTCCTTACGAAATGGCACGAGGTTTCTATAACGTCTCTAGAGGAGGAACCGCTGACAGAGCTCTTCCAGTTATAGTAAACCGAAAAGCCCGAAAGTTCGATCAATCAAGGATGTCAATCAATCGAATCCTAAAAGTGAATGCGGCTGCACAGGCTAACACTGCAGATATCCTTCGTCTTGACGAGATGCAAGATGACACCCAGCACCATACTGATGTTGGATTAATGTCTAAGTCCATAACTATAATTGGTAAGACTTGACCCGACCCGGCATGGTCCATTTGGGTTGCATGACATCATGCATTTGGATAGACTATAATGAGAGAAATAACACTTAAGGTTGGTTAATATATTATAAGTTCTAATATATTAATAAGGTTATTTAATTAGTATTGATCAAGAATTAATTTGGAATTAATTAAGTGATCAAAAGGAGACTAATTAAATATATGGGTTGATTGTGTAAATCATTCATTCTTATATATGTGGGCTTGTGATCCAAGATTCCTTATGTTGGACTAAGTCCATGGGGTGACCCATGGATACTCCATGGATGTTAAAATCCGTGGAGCATAAGGAATGGGTAAAGTTATGAGTTACATGGTGTAACCCTAATAGCCACCATATAAAAGAATCCCATGGCTCAAAAAATCGTGCACTAATGTGTGAGTGTGAGGGCTAGACGATTTCAAGGAGTGTTCAAGTTTCTCTCAAGTTATTCCAAGTGTATTTGGTGTTGTGTGAACCATTTGAGGTGTCACACTTGGGGCACTAGGCACTCAAGCTTCATGAAGACATTCTACATCAAAGAGGCATGTATTCTATCTTGTTATATTTATTATTTTGTATGCTAGATTAGGATAATACCTTGGATGTTCATAATTGTATGTATAATAGAGAAAACATAGATCCAAGGTATTTATGGTTGCATGTACACTTAGGAGTGTTAGAATGCTCATAACCCAACAGTGGTATCAGAGCCTAGGCTTGTTTTCTTGTTATACTTGCAAAAGTAGCTGAAAAATCGAGTTGGATGCATATATTCGATTGTTTTGGCTGGAATTGGACTAGGAACATTACCCTAAGATGTTTTTGGACTTATAAACTTGTTTTTGATGTGGTAATGTTCATGCTAATCCAATTTCTAAGATAATTGTCATAATTTCAAGATTTGTATTAGTTTGTATGTTCATGCTAATTTCTTGAAGATTGATGATTTGAATTATCTTGTTCTTATGAGGTTCTTAGATTAATAGAAAAGTTGTGTGAAATAGTTGTTTTCAATCCATTTTAATCTAAGAGTTGATTCCAAAGTGTGTTTTTGTAACTTGTCCTCAAGTTATATGAAAAGTCACATTTAAGAATCATAAAACTCATAAAAGTTGGCAAAGGTTACAAAATGAAGAGTCTAGTTCTAATTAAATGGTTTTATGACTCCATAACTTGTCCTCAAGTTATGGAGGTTCAAGAGTCTCTTCATTAAATTAAAAAAAAAGTGTAACCTTAATTAGTTCCATAAGTTACAATAAAAAAAAGTTATTTTTTTATTAATTAGTTTAAAGTCTTCCATAACTTGTCCTCAAGTTATGGAACTTGAAGAGTTTTTTTTTTAATTAAAACTACTTTAAACTCATAAGTTATGGAATTAATTAGTTTTGAATAGTTTCAAAACTTGCCCTCAAGTTTTGGAATTTGAAAAGTTTTCACTTATGAATACTTTAATTCCAAGTTAGCCCTTAGAATTTTAAAAGTTAAAATTCAACCCTTATACTTTATAATATTATAAGTTAATAATATTTATATATATATATATATATATATATATATATATATATATATATATATATATATATATATATATATATATATATATATATATATGTATGTATAAGAGTAAAGTCAGTCTTACCGTTAGTAGGCCTCATTCACGAAGCCGGTCTATAAGGGGGGTATAAAGTTACTGCCTATAAAATGGCAGTTTAATAGGTGTCCATTCTCACCCACCGCTTCCTTGACTGGTGGAGGGTCGTTAGCCGAACGGGTAGGACAAGGACTATAATTCTCCTTTTATTAAAAGTATTAATGATAAATACTAAGTAACTAAACTCTTATTAATACCCAATCTTAGTTACTTAGGAAAATGTGAATTTGGTGCTAACCCATGAAATTACACTTTGCACTTTGCTTAAGTCGTTAGTGGAGCGTGTGTGGTTAACCGACACACTAACCTGGACTTAACAAGGTAGGCAAAGGGTAACTTAATATTTATCATAGTATCGGTAGAGCGTGTGTGGTTAACCGGCACACTGATTAAGGGGTAAATATTAAGGGTACCAAGTATATTTGCATGGTTATTCACACCTTGTTTTGTGATCCTCGGCATCCCAGCCACAAAACCTGAAGGGCACACTCGAGATTGAAACATGCCTTTGAACAGTTCAATGAATCTCAAAGATCTAGGACTTTCAAATCCAATTAAAACCTAATAAATTATTTCGTTTTTCATGGTGGAAATTGGTGAATCGTCATTCACCTACCTTCAAATATTTTATAGCTTGGATTACGGCATCCCTCTTCTAAGTTATAAAATAGTTTGTTGGGTCCTAGCCTTAATATTTCATATTGGGTGTCATATTAAGGACTTTAAATCAACTATCTTGAATATCTCCCAAAAAGATGTTTGGTCTAGACATTTATGATCTTCCCAAATCTCTTGAAACAAGCTTTCCTAAATGAAGATGATGTCCCATGGATATCATACTTCTTTCACCTCCTCCAATTATTCTACCTAACCCACAAGTTCCTAAAAAGTTTAAGGTCACTCAAGCCCTATTGGCAAGGCAAGGTCTAGGTGTGATCACATCTTGGAGATGTAGTCACATATTGACAAGCCGGGAGAGTTGGGTGTCAAAGTCTTGAGAAAGTTGGTGGCTCAACTACTTTCTAAGTCACATAGTGAGTTCTTTTGGGAATCCTATGAAACAGACTAAGACAAGAACCTTAATGATCTTATCTATTTGCTAAGATCAACTTCCTAAAACGCTATGGACATTGACAATGATGACATTGGATATCCAGTAAAGCTCTCTCTTCCCAATGGAAAGGGATCGGCCATAGTCAACTCGGTTGACCCAATGGTAAAGAGAGAGGCGAAGTCTGAGATAGTCCCATTATCAAGGGTCCATAGGTAACTATTGCCAAAGGAAGGGGCATTGGTTACGAAGCTGCCAAATTTACCTAAGGATGTTAAAGTCAATAAGTTTGGCTCTACTTCAGGTAAAGTCCATTGTCTAACTCTATTAAGTACATGCTGATTCTGATCGCGAAGATGGATTTTGTTGGATTAGTGTCTAAGTCCGTAACTATATTTGGTATGTACTTGACCCGAGTGTGCATGGTCCTTTTGGGTTGCCTTCACCAAAGCAACTTGACAAGGTAATTTGATATGAGAGAGAAGATATTATGGTTTATTAATATATTATAAGAATAATATATTAAAGGAGAAATCATATTTATTTAATTAGTATTAGTCATAAATTAATTAGGAATTAATTTGGTGACTAAAAGAGATTAATTAAATAAAGGGGTATAAACTGTCAAATGTGTGATAGTTGAGTTTTGGGCTGAGAAACCTTATGGACTAAGGGGGAACGAAATTATGATGAGGGATCATCATATTTTCGTCCAAGGGCCTCATTCCAGAAGGTTCCTTGGGCTGCTTGGTGGCTAAGCTATCCATTAGGGTTTAGACTGAAACCCTAGCACCCTACAGTATAAATAGATGCCCTATGCTTCAATTTTAGGCCACTTGATTCCAAGGGAAACCCTAGGGCCGAAATTAGCATCCTTCCCCTCTCTCTCTTAATTGCCTTCTTGCTTCAAGGTGTTTGTGAGCAATTAGAGGCACTACAATTGTGGTGCTTGCTTTCAAGAGTTCAAGAGATCAAGGAAACTAGTTGTTATTGCAATATAACAACAAAGGTATGTCTTCTACACTTCTATATGATTTTCGAAAATTATAGAAGCATGCTAGGGTTTATTTTGTGTTCATATAGTTGTATGTCTTATAGTGAAAACATAGATCC
This sequence comes from Lactuca virosa, assembly GCF_052849685.1. NCBI lineage: Eukaryota > Viridiplantae > Streptophyta > Magnoliopsida > Asterales > Asteraceae > Lactuca > Lactuca virosa. The sequence goes on along the minus strand of NC_136426.1, from coordinate 65,337,641 downwards.
AATTAGGGTTGCATGCACACATAGGATTGTTTGTATAAAACCTATCAGTGGTATCAGAGACTTTGGTTTTTGTTTTCAATTTGATTTGATACATATTATGAATTTGACAAATTAGGGTTTATGGCAAGTAAACCCTAAGGCTTGGTGGTTTTCGAAAATAGGGTTAAGAAACCCTAGTTGGCGATTTTTGTAGGGTTCTTAAACTTTTTTGCCTAGCCTCCAAATTTCGAAATTAGGGTTATGAAACACTAGGGATTTCGAAAATCCCTTGCCCCCCAAGACAAGATCCCAAAATTTTAGGGATTTGGATAAATCCATCTTTGTGATTATCAACTTAATTGTTTAAACTAGATAATTGAAGATCTTGAATTATCCTTTCCATAAATTTCGAAATCTAGGGGATAAAAAGGATTAGGATAAATTAATTGTTTAATTTTATGATAATCCTTCATGATTTAATAATTTAAATTAATTGTTTAATTTTGATAATTATTAAATCAAAGATTTTTGGTGTTTAAAATTTTAAATTAAATTGTCTAATTTTCGAAAATTTTAAATGCAACAAAGACACTAGTATTTTAAAATGTTTTAAAATACACCCTTATACAATTATGATATTATAAGATTAATTATTATATATATGTATAAGAATAAGCTAGTCTTATCGCTAGTAGGCCTCATTCACGAAGCCAGTCTATAAGGTGGATATAAGGTTGCTGCCTATAAAATGGCGCTTAATGGATGTACACTCACATCTACCGCTTGCTTGACTGGTGGAGGGTCGTTAGCCGAACGGATAGGATAGGGCACTTAATTCCTCATTATAAGTATAATGGAAATATTAAAGTAACTACATTGTTTTACAAATTCCCACTCTTAGTTACTTTAGGGTAAAATGTGAAAATGATGCTATTCCATGGAATTACACTTTGTACCCCTGTCAAACGTTAGTGGAGCGTGCGTGGTTAACCAGCACACTAATTTGGGATTGAAATTGGTGACAAAGGGTGGCTCGATGTCTTATCATAGATCAATGGAGCGTGCGTGGCTAACCAGCACATTGATTAGGTGATGAAGACATTGAGTGCACCATGATGATTCGCATGGTTATTCACAAACTTGTTTGCGATCCTCGGCATCCCAGTCGCAAATTTGAAGTGCATATCGAGATTTAAACATGCCATTGAAATGTTCAATGAATCTCAAAAGAAATCTAGGAATTTTCAAATACATTTAAAACTTAACCTCTTTCGTTTTTCATGGTGAAAATTAGTGAATCGTCATTCACTTACCTTCAAATTATTTACTTTTAGATTACGACATCCCTTTTCTAAGTTGTAAATAATGTTGTTGGATCCTAGCCCTAATTTCTCATGTGGGTGTTTAATTAGGGATTCATTCTAATCAAACTTTGTTCCTTTCTATTTCAGATGTCAAACGCAAACGCAAACAACAACACTTCTGGGTCATTCTCGTTGATGAACCTGTGTCAAAAAGTGACATTTGATGGCTCGAACTTCAACGAGTGGATGAGATACATTCGCATGATAACTCGTTATGAGGACAAAGAATATGTCCTAGACGAGAAGCTTGAAAGGATTAACCCAGAAGAAGCTACTCCTGAAGAGATGGCCGCCTTTGAGGCCCACGAGCGTGATGCAACGAAAGTTCATTGTATCATGTTGGCCACCATGAACCTCGAACTCCAAAAGTCCTATGAGGACATGTATCCATATGAGATGCATCAAGATTTGCTGGACAGGTACCACCAGAGCGCGAGGCAAGAGCGCTATGAGATCATCACCAACATGATCACCGCTAAGATGGGGAGTGGAGAATCCCTAACTGCTCATTTGCAAAGAATGCAAAGATATGTTGATCGTCTTCTCAAACTTAATGTTAAGTTTGATGAGGATTTGGCTATCGACATCATCCTCCACTCCTTGCCTTCCTGCTACAGCCAGTTCAGAATGACCTACCACATGAATAAGGAAGAGGTCACCCTAAGTAAGCTTCAAGGGCTCCTGAGGACAGCTGAGAGCAACCTCAAGGACAAATCTGTTGCATCATCCTCTACTGTAGCTGCTCCTGTGTTGGCAATTGGCCAAGGAAAGGGAAAGAAGAGGAAGGCTCCTTGCAAGAGCCACCATAAGGGTAAGACCCAAGATGGTTCCTCTTCTAGTGGGACCAAAGCAGGTTCTATTAAGCCCTCTTCTGACCCCAAGGAAGCAGAGTGCTTCTACTGCCACCAGAAGGGCCACTGGAAACGAAGCTGCCCTAAATATCTGCAAGATATTAAGGATGGGAAGATAAAGCCCACCTTTGCAGGTATGTATTTAATTAAATCTAATAACTCATCATTTGCTACTTCATGGGTTCTTGATACAGGGTGTGGTTACCACATTTGTTCTGATATGCAGGGCCTAAAAAGAAGTAGGGAAGTGGAGCATGGAAGGATAAGCTTGATCATGGGAAACAAGAAGTCTTCACCAGTAACCAAGATCGGAGTTTATTCCTTAGTGTTGAGTAATGGGTTAGGACTAGATTTAAATAATTGTTGCTATTCGCCAGATATGGCAAGGAACATCATTTCTTTTCATGGTTTGTTTAGACAAGGTTTCAGATATTCATTTGATAATAGTAATGGTTCTATTAATGCTTATTTGAATGGTGTCTTTTATTTCAATGCATTACCTTGTAATGGGATTTATGAATCTGTGTTAGTTATTGACAATTTAGGAAATGATGTTTTGAATATTGATTCGTCCACAAGTTTGGACAAAGCATGCTTGTGGCATTGTCGCCTTGACCATGTGAACAAGAAACGCATAGCCCAACTCCAAAAGGATGGAGTCTTGGAGTCTTTCGACCTTAGGGACGATGACGTGTGTGAGTCTTGTTTACTTGGGAAGATGACCAAGTCACCCTTTACTGGCACATGTGAAAGGGGTGAGGGTGTATTGGATCTCATACACACAGATGTATGTGGACCCTTTAGATCCACCACAAGGGACGCTTGTCGCTTCTACGTGACTTTTACAGATGATTATAGCAGATATGGATATATCTACTTAATCAAGCAGAAGTCAGAAACCTTTGAAAAGTTCAAAGAGTTCAAGAATGAAGTAGAGAATCAGTTGGGCAGGAAAATCAAGATGCTTCGATCTGATCGAGGGGGAGAGTACCTAAGTCTTGAGTTTCACGACTATCTGAAAGAGTGTGGAATAGTTTCACAATTGACGCCTCCTAGAACGCCACAATTGAATGGTGTGGCTGAGAGACGTAATCGAACCTTGTTGGACATGGTTCGCTCTATGATGAGTCGTGCTTCGTTACCAATCTCATTCTGGGGGTATGCCTTGGAGACTGCCGCCCATATCCTTAACTTAGTTCCCACCAAGAAGGTTACCAAAACACCTCACGAGATGTGGACAAGGAAAGCTCCCTCGTTAGCACATATCAAGGTTTGGGGTTGTGAAGCTTTCGTAAGACGAGAGACTCACGACAAGCTAGAACCTTGTAGTGAGAAGTGTTATTTCATCGGCTATCCACATAAGTCTTTTGGTTATCTCTTCTATAGACCAAATAACAATGTTGTCTTTGTTGCTAGGAGAGGGGTTTTCAGAGAAAGAGAACTCATAAGCCAAGAAGACAGTGGGAGTCAAATTGACCTTGAAGAGCTTCAAGAGTCAGGAGAAGAAGGAACCTCTGACACTGGCATGCAACCTGAGGAGGAAACTCCTGTTGAACCTATTGACCAGTCCTTACCTCTTAGACGTTCAAGTAGAGTTATTGTTCCACCCCAGTTTTATGGTTTCCATATTACTACTGACGGGGATACGTTTATTAGTGATAGTACACTAGTGAATCTGGACGAACCTAACAGCTACAAGGAAGCCATGGCAGGCCCAGAGTCTGCTAAATGGAAAGAGGCAATGGACAGCGAGATTCAGTCCATGTATGACAACCAAGTTTGGAATTTGGTTGATAATGTACCAGGTCGTAAGACAGTCGGGTGCAAGTGGATCTTCAAGAAGAAGACAGACATGGATGGGAAAGTGCACACTTATAAAGCGCGATTGGTCGCGAAGGGCTTTACTCAAACTCCTGGAGTTGACTATGATGAGACCTTCTCACCAGTTGCGAAAATAAAGTCTATTAGGGTAATGCTTGCAATAGCTGCGTTTCATGATTATGAAATCTGGCAGATGGACGTAAAAACCGCTTTCCTAAATGGGAAGCTGGCTGAGGATGTTTACATGAATCAGCCAGAGGGTTTTGTCAATGCGAAGCATCCAAATAGAGTGTGCAAGCTTGAGAAATCCATTTATGGATTAAAGCAAGCATCTCGCAGGTGGAATCTTTGTTTTGACGAGAAGGTCAAAGAGTTTGGTTTTCTGCGAAATGAAGATGAGTCATGTGTATATGTCAAGGCCAGTGGGAGTATAGTGAGCTTCCTCGTATTGTATGTCGATGACATACTACTCATAGGAAACGACATCCCAACATTGCAGGAGGTCAAGTCCTGGCTTGGGAAGTGTTTCGCTATGAAGGACCTCGGAGAGGCTGCATATATTCTGGGAATAAGGATAGTGAGAGACAGAAGCAAGAGACTGATAGGACTCAGTCAGGATACATACTTGGAAAAGGTACTAAAACGTTTTAGTATGGAAAATTCCAAGAAAGGGGAGTTACCAATCCAATGCAATACCAAACTGAGTAAGACTCAGAGCCCGAGTACAGAGGCAGAGATAGCTGATATGAGCCGAGTACCTTACGCTTCCGCAGTTGGCTCGATTATGTACGCTATGACTTGTACTCGCCCTGATGTGGCTTTCGCTTTGAGCATGGTCAGCAGATATCAAGGGAACCCTGGTAGGGCACATTGGATTGCTGTCAAGAATATTCTTAAGTACCTACGAAGGACCAAGGAATGGTTTCTAGTCCTCGGTGGGAGTGATGACTTAAGGGTGCGAGGGTACAGTGACGCTAGTTTCCAGACAGATCGGGATAATTACCGATCACAGTCGGGCTGGGTCTTTACCCTGAATGGAGGAGCAGTGACTTGGAAAAGTTCCAAGCAAGAAACTGTAGCTGATTCAACGTGCGAATCAGAGTACATTGCGGCGAGCGAGGCGTCAAAGGAGGCTATATGGTTGAAGAACTTCATTGGAGACCTTGGAGTTGTGCCATCCATAAAGGAGCCCATGGAAATTTTCTGTGATAATGAAGGAGCGGTTGCCTTAACCAAGGAACCAAGGGATCATGGCAGATCTCGACATATCGACAGGAAATACCATTTTATTAGACATCGGGTAAAGAGGGACTCCTCGTTGTGAAGAGGGTATCGTCAGAAGATAACCCAGCAGATCCCCTCACGAAGGTAACCTTAATTAGTTCCATAAGTTACAATAAAAAAAAGTTATTTTTTTATTAATTAGTTTAAAGTCTTCCATAACTTGTCCTCAAGTTATGGAACTTGAAGAGTTTTTTTTTAATTAAAACTACTTTAAACTCATAAGTTATGGAATTAATTAGTTTTGAATAGTTTCAAAACTTGCCCTCAAGTTTAGGAATTTGAAAAGTTTTCACTTATGAATACTTTAATTCCAAGTTAGCCCTTAGAATTTTAAAAGTTAAAATTCAACCCTTATACTTTATAATATTATAAGTTAATAATATTTATATATATATATATATATATATATATATATATATATATATATATATGTATGTATAAGAGTAAAGTCAGTCTTACCGTTAGTAGGCCTCATTCACGAAGCCGGTCTATAAGGGGGGTATAAAGTTACTGCCTATAAAATGGCAGTTTAATAGGTGTCCACTCTCACCCACCGCTTCCTTGACTGGTGGAGGGTCGTTAGCCGAACGGGTAGGACAAGAACTATAATTCTCCTTTTATTAAAAGTATTAATGATAAATACTAAGTAACTAAACTCTTATTAATACCCAATCTTAGTTACTTAGGAAAATGTGAATTTGGTGCTAACCCATGAAATTACACTTTGCACTTTGCTTAAGTCGTTAGTGGAGCGTGTGTGGTTAACCGACACACTAACCTGGACTTAACAAGGTAGGCAAAGGGTAACTTAATATTTATCATAGTATCGGTAGAGCGTGTGTGGTTAACCGGCACACTGATTAAGGGGTAAATATTAAGGGTACCAAGTATATTTGCATGGTTATTCACACCTTGTTTTGTGATCCTCGGCATCCCAGCCACAAAACCTGAAGGGCACACTCGAGATTGAAACATGCCTTTGAACAGTTCAATGAATCTCAAAGATCTAGGACTTTCAAATCCAATTAAAACCTAATAAATTATTTCGTTTTTCATGGTGGAAATTGGTGAATCGTCATTCACCTACCTTCAAATATTTTATAGCTTGGATTACGGCATCCCTCTTCTAAGTTATAAAATAGTTTGTTGGGTCCTAGCCTTAATATTTCATATTGGGTGTCATATTAAGGACTTTAAATCAACTATCTTGAATATCTCCCAAAAAGATGTTTGGTCTAGACATTTATGATCTTCCCAAATCTCTTGAAACAAGCTTTCCTAAATGAAGATGATGTCCCATGGATATCATACTTCTTTCACCTCCTCCAATTATTCTACCTAACCCACAAGTTCCTAAAAAGTTTAAGGTCACTCAATCCCTATTGGCAAGGCAAGGTCTAGGTGTGATCACATCTTGGAGATGTAGTCACATATTGACAAGCCGGGAGAGTTGGGTGTCAAAGTCTTGAGAAAGTTGGTGGCTCAACTACTTTCTAAGTCACATAGTGAGTTCTTTTGGGAATCCTATGAAACAGACTAAGACAAGAACCTTAATGATCTTATCTATTTGCTAAGATCAACTTCCTAAAACGCTATGGACATTGACAATGATGACATTGGATATCCAGTAAAGCTCTCTCTTCCCAATGGAAAGGGATCGGCCATAGTCAACTCGGTTGACCCAATGGTAAAGAGAGAGGCGAAGTCTGAGATAGTCCCATTATCAAGGGTCCATAGGTAACTATTGCCAAAGGAAGGGGCATTGGTTACGAAGCTGCCAAATTTACCTAAGGATGTTAAAGTCAATAAGTTTGGCTCTACTTCAGGTAAAGTCCATTGTCTAACTCTATTAAGTACATGCTGATTCTGATCGCGAAGATGGATTTTGTTGGATTAGTGTCTAAGTCCGTAACTATATTTGGTATGTACTTGACCCGAGTGTGCATGGTCCTTTTGGGTTGCCTTCACCAAAGCAACTTGACAAGGTAATTTGATATGAGAGAGAAGATATTATGGTTTATTAATATATTATAAGAATAATATATTAAAGGAGAAATCATATTTATTTAATTAGTATTAGTCATAAATTAATTAGGAATTAATTTGGTGACTAAAAGAGATTAATTAAATAAAGGGGTATAAACTGTCAAATGTGTTATAGTTGAGTTTTGGGCTGAGAAACCTTATGGACTAAGGGGGAACGAAATTATGATGAGGGATCATCATATTTTCGTCCAAGGGCCTCATTCCAGAAGGTTCCTTGGGCTGCTTGGTGGCTAAGCTATCCATTAGGGTTTAGACTGAAACCCTAGCACCCTACAGTATAAATAGATGCCCTATGCTTCAATTTTAGGCCACTTGATTCCAAGGGAAACCCTAGGGCCGAAATTAGCATCCTTCCCCCCTCTCTCTTAATTGCCTTCTTGCTTCAAGGTGTTTGTGAGCAATTAGAGGCACTACAATTGTCGTGCTTGCTTTCAAGAGTTCAAGAGATCAAGGAAACTAGTTGTTATTGCAATATAACAACAAAGGTATGTCTTCTACACTTCTATATGATTTTCGAAAATTATAGAAGCATGCTAGGGTTTATTTTGTGTTCATATAGTTGTATGTCTTATAGTGAAAACATAGATCCAATTAGGGTTGCATGCACACATAGGATTGTTTGTATAAAACCTATCAGATTTCAATCGCATGGTTCGGTGATCAGAATTTTGGGCTATTACTTAAGAGTTATGATATTTATATTGCTTAGGAATAGATAACAACAAGGTTTTCATATGGATTGTAAGGATAAGTTTTTCCGCAAAGTTTTAAAATAAAAGAAAAAGGTTTTGATTTTATTTATTTTAAGTATCCTTACAATGGCATTTGTGAAAAGTTGTTGCTTATAAGATTCCATTGATAGCAATATTGGAAAAATGGATTTGATTCTTTCGGTTGTGGTAGTGTCTAATATTACCAAATAAGGAAAGATTCTCATCACCCAAGGTTCAATTGGACCGAAACTTGGAATCATGCAAGTTGTATAGTATGATGAATGAGAACTTTCAGCTTGGAAAATTAAGACTAATTCCTTATGTGAATAAGGAAAGGACTAAGGGATCGAGTACACATTCTTGTGCACTGGTCAAGTCCACCACAAAAGATAAAGAAGACTATTCGTCATGATTTACTTAAGTTCAGTAAATATGGTTATACTTATAAGTTTAAGTATAAGTCTGTAGCATTGGAGAAGTTTCAATGTGAGACAGAACGAATAAGAAGACTCAAAGTATGGCAGAAAGATAAAAGTTTCTCAAATCTGAAAAGATGGGAGAGTACTTTAGTATCATGTTTATGATCATCTTAATGATTAAGATACCATATTACAATTGGTCTTCTAAAGTCATCTCTTATGACTAAGAAGAGGAGTCATGAATTGTTGAAATGGTTAAATCAAAAAGATGAGTCATACGTCGTTCCAAAACAATTCTTAGAGTCATACTCCAAGATTGTAACTTGAGTGACATATCTTAAAGAGGGTTTGTTAACACTAGTCAAATGTAAGAGTAAAAGGTTATCTACTCTTGTACATTTGAAATTGGTAAGTTGTGATGTTTTGGATAAAACAGAGACCAACTTAGGCCAATTGTGTAAAGTGTTAGTCTTGATAAAGAATCCGCACTATCTCTTGAATATTTGACAAGGGAGTCTTATATGTCAAGAGGACAGTGGGAGTCTTAAAGCTCTTGAAAGTTTCAAGAATTAATCAAGAATAAAACCTAAAGTCCTTCACTAGCACACGACTTGAGGTTTATAACCTATCATGTTGAAATTTTTGTGCCTATTCAAGTTGGCTTTGCATAGGAGTTCTGAGAGTTCTCAATTGGTTGCACAACTACTTGGAAGCAATGGCAGGCACCTGAGCTGCCAAATGGCAAGAATTTAAGATTGCACAAGTTTAATCAATATGAGTTTGGATTTGTCACTAACCTTGTCTTGTGATTATGGTTTTGACAAATTCACATGGATAAGAACACATACACTATTAAATCTAAGTGTCATAAGGTTTCTCTCCGATTCATGAAAATGATGGTGAGGAAACACTTTCACTAAGTAGATTTTAGCTAGATAGCAATTGTGTAATTTGCATTCTCAAAGTCGTTAGTGGAGCGTATGTGGTTTACCGGCACACTAACATGGACTTGTGAGAAGTGGCAAAGGTCTAAACAATTGAGACTATGATTACGGCATCCCTTTTCATAGTTCTAAAATTGTTTAGACACACATGTGAGCTATCTAAGAGAGGTGTATGATTTTGATAAAGTTTTATCAAAACAATCTAGTATCAGAAATCTGAACTTTGGTAAGAAAGTCAGCTGATTTCTGAGTACATGTCAAAGCTAGTGGGAGCATAAGTGTTATGCTAATAATCATCATGTTAGTGGGAGCATGATAATTATGACAAAGGTTGCAAGTTAGCAATGTTAATTATAGAAAACAAAAGTTTCAATTCGTGAGGTTGCAGGGGTTGAAAAAGTTGTTTTGCTATAATTAAGGGAGAGGAAATTATACTTCATTTCAATTCTAAAAGCTTAGATTGAGATTTTAATCGTATTTAATCAAGGATATATATATGAATTTCATGTTGGAATGGCTCAACATAAGGAAATTCTATATATGGGTCCATTATTTGCGTTCTAAAATTCGATTATGATTACGGCATCCCTTTTCATAATCTGAATTTTGAGAACTTGGCAAATTGAAATGGAAATATTATAGCAAAAGACTGGTTTAGTCTTTATTTGCGTTCTAAAATTCGATTATGATTACGACATCCCTTTTCATAATCTGAATTTTGAGAACTTAGCAAATTGAAATGGAAATATTATAGCAAAAGACTGGTTTAGTATTTATTTGCGTTCTAAAATTCGATTATGATTACGACATCCCTTTTCATAATCTGAATTTTGAGAACTTGGCAAATTGAAATGGAAATATTATAGCAAAAGACTAGTTTAGTCTTTATGTGAGACATCATGAATCGTGTCCCATATGCTTCGGATATAGGATCGATTACATGTGCTATATTCATCCTTTCTAAAATTTTCCAAATGCCTGGGGCATTATGAAGGGAAAAGGTCTAGAATTGGATATGACTAAAATGATTAAGCAATTGTCGAGGACAATCTAAGGTTTACCAAAGATTGGTTGCTCAAGCACAGTTGGAAGTATAATGTTAATTCTGGAAGGACCATATTGACATAATCTGTAAGGAGGCAACTCTTGTTCAGAAGTGATAGTCAAAATGGAATATGGAAATGTTTCAAAGTTAGAAATTATTCAATCTGTGTAAGATTAGGAAACTTAATGAAAGAAGGATGTTTCCAAGGAGCTGATCTCCTTTGGAATGCTCTGTAATGATTGTTGTCAAGTCTTTCTGACTTTGTGCATAATCATTAAGAGGATCAATGCATATAAGTTTAGAATCTAACAGATTTCAGTAAATGGCATGAATTTGGAATTCTTGCATTTGCAGTAAGGATTTGGGACTGTGAAAAGAGGATCATTGGAGTGATGTTCAATTGATCTATTTTACAAAGTAAAGATCATAGACAAACATAGTATGCATACTTGGTGTATGGCATGACTAGTGTTTAGAAAACATAGTGTACATGCCTGGAGCATGGGACAACTATTGTTTTAAATTCAAGTATAAAGTTGATAAAACCGAAACAATGAATAATGAGTAATCAGTATGGTGATAAATAAAAGTGTTTATTTATATTCATAGGGTTTGATACCATATTTGATTCATTTATTCTTGTGTTTCACTTTGCATGTTTTGACTTCCAGAATAACTAAGTCGCTCTTCCTGAATGATTAAGTTATTCAAACCATCCACAATCGGTCATATGTTGGAAGTAGATATGAATCAAGACTGTCATGGGTTGGTTTGTAGAGGTCCAAGTTGGTGGACAAAGTGGTGCTACAACACTCATGAGTGCTCATAAGTTCTGAGTATGGGATTCAACCCGCGCTCATTTGAATCACTTCATGGATTTTATCACGAGTGATCATGAGACGATAATATCTTATATTCTTCAAACCTAGAGATGTGAGTTGTTACTATGAGTTGGTTATACATTGATTGCACGAAAACGCATTGGTAACTCGATGTTATAAAACGTGCCTTTGTGTATGATTCAACAAGTAGTAGAACAAGCCATATGAGTCGAAGTTTATCCATTCCTTTTACCTTTGGGATAAAAGCGATATATGTGGGCCCCTCGATGATTTAAAGATGATACATGTGAGTGCTTGGCCAAGCCAGGACTGATTTGATTTGTTCAATCAGTCAGTCATCATGAATCGGAAATCGGGAAACAACAAATGGACAGAGAGAATGATTGATAATCCATGTCTCAGTCCATATGATATCTAGAATGGAGGAATATATGATCCCTTATCTAATGGACAAGTCATTGACGAAGGTCAGAGTTCATCGACAAGGTCAGAGTTCGACAGAAGCTTTTGAGAGCTACGATTGCTGATCGGTTCCTGAAGTCATACACAATAATAGTTTTAGACTTATCCAAGTGGGAGACTGTTGGATTAATGTCTAAGTCCATAACTATAATTGGTAAGACTTGACCCGACCCGGCATGGTCCATTTGGGTTGCATGGCATCATGCATTTGGATAGACTATAATGAGAGAAATAACACTTAAGGTTGGTTAATATATTATAAGTTCTAATATATTAATAAGGTTATTTAATTAGTATTGATCAAGAATTAATTTGGAATTAATTAAGTGATCAAAAGGAGACTAATTAAATATATGGGTTGATTGTGTAAATCATTCATTCTTATATATGTGGGCTTGTGATCCAAGATTCCTTATGTTGGACTAAGTCCATGGGGTGACCCATGGATACTCCATGGAGGTTAAAATCCGTGGAGCATAAGGAATGGGTAAAGTTATGAGTTACATGGTGTAACCCTAATAGCCACCATATAAAAGAATCCCATGGCTCAAGAAATCGTGCACTAATGTGTGAGTGTGAGGGCTAGACGATTTCAAGGAGTGTTCAAGTTTCTCTCAAGTTATTCCAAGTGTATTTGGTGTTGTGTGAACCATTTGAGGTGTCACACTTGGGGCACTAGGCACTCAAGCTTCATGAAGACATTCTACATCAAAGAGGTATGTATTCTATATTGTTATATTTATTATTTTGTATGCTAGATTAGGATAATACTTTGGATGTTCATAATTGTATGTATAATAGAGAAAACATAGATCCAAGGTATTTAGGGTTGCATGTACACTTAGGAGTGTTAGAATGCTCATAACCCAACAACTGAAGCCCTTCAAAGGCAACTTAATGCTGATGAATAAAAGATAAGAGAACTGAGGGAGCATCAAGCTGCCCAAGAAAGGCGCTGGAAAGCGCGAGACGAAGCGGAACCTAGAAACCGTCGTAGAAGTCGCCGCAAGTAGTGTTCGCACTACTTCTACTTTCTACTTTCTATACCGAATGTACATACTACTTTTCACAATATGTACAAAACCGAGTATCAATAAAACAATAAGCACTTTACTTCAACAAGAGTTAGTACAATTCTCATAAACATCCTATTCCAAAGATTTGGATCACATAAATGTTCCAGTGTTATTTTTCATGCTTTCACTACGACCGCGGAAATGTTATTTTCGGTAGGTCGGTTTGATGTCGACACTTTCTCAGTGTTGGGGTATATTATAATCCTGCTTTAACCTTATACACTTAATATACCAATACAGTCGACATGTACATTCATACTCTTTGAAAAATAACCATTCAATTTCATATTATCCTGTTGCAAGTTGTACTTGCAGTGGATTTCTATTTCCAATTCTTTGTGAAATTCATGTTGAATTAAGTGTTTAGTTCAGAGATATCAAATTCATATTCATTCTTGATATCTCACTATCTTTTTATTTATTGACTTATATAGCAAGAGATGCCTCCTCGTAGAAATCCACGACGTATCAACACCAATGAAGCACTGACGCCACCCCCACCACCACCTCCTCAATTCGACCCCGCTGTGTTTCAAGCGGCGGTCACGGCGGCTGTAGCGGCTTCCATGTCTCATATCCATACTCCTGGTGTTAGTGGGTCGGGAGTCGGTGCACATCCTTCCAACCATGGCGAAAGTCATGGGCATTCGCGAGAATGCACTTATAAGGATTTTTCTAATGCCAAACCTAGGACCTTTAATGGGACTGGGGGAGTTATGGCACTAAGGCAGTGGATAGAAAAGACGGAAGCAATCTTTGAAATTTGTTCCTGTCCTGAGGGTAGCAAAGTTAAATTTGCTGCTTGTACTTTTTCTGATAGGGCTCTAACGTGGTGGAATGGCCACATTAAGTCACTTACTCTAGTAGTGGCTAACTCCATCAACTGGGAGAGCCTAAAAGCCATGTTAATGCGGGAATACTGTCCGCGAGGGGAGATACAGAAACTGGAGCAAGAACTATGGGCTCTTACAATGGTTGGTTCTGACATATCAACCTATACCAGTAGGTTCTGTGATCTGGCAATTCTTTGTCCGGATATGGTTCCTATAGAGAACAAGAAGATTGAGAGATATATTTGGGGTATGTCGCCCCAAATTCAGTCAAGTGTTTTAGCTTCAAATCCTATTACTTTTGACAGTGCCAAAGAGCTGGCACAATCTCTTATCGACCACGGAGCCCGTCAAAATTCTGTGGTTTCTGCTCCAGAACAACCCAAGGAGAACAACAAGAACAGCAAGAAGAGGGTTTGGAACAAGAGGAAGGGCAAATCTCCTCTGGAACCTGCAAAGAAGCAACAAGTAGTGGCAGTCCATGCTACTATTGTACCTGCTACCATACCCATTGCTATACATGCTGCTATCCCTAATAACCTTGCACCAGCTAAGCCCTATGCTGGTATCCTCCCTAAATGCAACAAGTGCAATTTTCATCACAACGGAAATTGCCGAGACATATAGTGTCGTAACTACAACAGGAAAGGGCATACTGCCCGATTATGTAGAATACCACCCCAACCACTTAACCAAGCACCTGCCGCTGGAGTAGGCCGAGCATGCTACCAATGCGGTGATGTGGGGCACTTCATGAAAGATTGCCCAAAAGCTGGAAATGTCGGTGGAGTTGGGAGGATTTTAGCACTAGGTCATGAAGAAGCGGTGGCAGACCCTGATGTGGTCACGGGTACGTTCCTTCTCAACAATACTTATGCATGCATTCTATTTGATTGTGGTGCTGAGAGGAGCTTCGTGAGCCATAATTTTAAACATCTACTAAATCAAAACTCCCAACCACTAAATGAAACGTTTACAGTAGAAATGGCTAACGGGAAATCTGAATCAACCAACGATATATACATAGGATGTATCCTTACCTTGAATGACTTGCCTTTCCCAATAGACCTTATGCCGGTCTCTATCAAAAGTTTTGACATCATAATAGGTATGGATTGGTTGTGCCCCAACCATGCCGACATCCTATGTTATGAAAGAGCTATTCGTTTGAACTTGCCAACTAACGAAACTCTTATTATCTATGGCGACAAACCCGGAACGAACCTTCTGATCATTTCTTTTATCAGGGCACAGAAGTACCTTCGCAAAGAGTACTGTGCGTTCTTAGCTCACGTCGTAGACAAAAAGCAAGAAGTAAAAGATATCGCGAGCATTCCAGAGGTTTGCAACTTTCCCGATATCTTTCCTGATGATCTTCCAGGAGTACCTCCCGAACGACAAGTCGAATTCCGAATCGACTTAATCCCTGGAGCTACCCCTGTAGCCAAATCCCCCTATCGTCTTGCACCTTCTGAAATGCAAGAATTATCCATCCAACTTAACGAACTCCTTAGTAAAGGTTTCATAAGACCAAGCTTCTCACCATGGGGAGCACCGGTTTTGTTCGTAAAGAAGAAGGATGGATCATTCCACATGTGCATAGACTACCGCGAGCTAGATAAACTTACCATCAAAAATCGATATCCTTTACCTCGCATTGACGATCTGTTCGACCAACTTCAAGGTGCGAATTACTTCTCGAAAATAGACTTAAGATCCGGGTATCACCAGTTACGGGTTTTGGAGGAAGACATTCCCAAGACCGCGTTTAGAACTCATTATGGTCATTACGAGTTTATAGTGATGACATTCGGATTGACGAATGCACCTTCTGTGTTCATGGATCAAATGAACAGAGTGTGTCGTCCATTCCTGGACAAATTCGTCATAGTCTTCATCGACGACATCCTTATCTACTCAAGAAGCAAAGAGGAACACGGCCAACATCTTCGTCTAGTATTACAAACCCTTAGGACAGAAAAACTCTATGCGAAGTTTTCAAAGTGCGAGTTTTGGATTAGGAAGGTTGAATTCCTAGGTCACGTGGTCAGTTCAGAAGGAATACACGTGGACCCTTCCAAAATCAAAGCAATTGAAAACTGGCCAGCACCCAAAACACCTACAGAAATCCGTCAGTTCTTAGGTATTGCTGGCTACTATCGCAGATTCATCCAAAATTTCTCCCGAATCGCTAAACCGCTTACCACCCTGACACAAAAGGGTGTAACTTTCAGTTGGGGAGAGAAGCAAGAAGCAGCATTCCAAACGCTCAAACAAGCCTTGTGCAGTGCACCGATCTTGTCTCTACCCGAAGGGACAGAAGACTTTGTAGTGTACTGTGATGCTTCAAATCAAGGGCTTGGGTGTGTACTTATGCAACGAGGAAAGGTTATCTCCTACACCTCAAGACAACTTAAGACGCATGCAGTCAACTATACAACACACGACCTTGAACTAGGAGCGGTGGTATTTGCTCTGAAGATATGGAGACATTACTTATATGGCACGAAATGCACAATATTCACGGACCATAAAAGTCTCCAGCACATCTTCGATCAAAAAGAGCTGAACATGAGACAACGACTATGGGTGGAGCTACTGAACGACTACGAATGTGAAATTCTTTATCACCCTGGTAAAGCAAACGTAGTAGCTGATGCCCTTAGCAGAAAAGAATACTCGGGTCGCCGAGTAAAGTCGTTGACCATGACAATCCATTCACATCTGTCCACACAGATCAAAGAAGCTCAACTTGAAGCCTTGAAACCCGAAAACGTGGCAGGTGAAACTCTGAGAGGAATGGATAAGAACTTCGAAGTCAGGGATGATGGAGTCTACTATTTCATGAACCGGATCTGGACACCAAAGTTCGGTGGTTACAGAGACGTGGTTATGAATGAAGCACACAAAACCCGATACTCCATTCATCCAGGTTCAGACAAGATGTATCTGGACCTTAAGAACCTATACTGGTGGCCTAACATGAAGGCCGAAATCGCTACCTTTGTGGGCAAGTGCCTTACTTGTGCCAAAGTCAAGGTAGAGTACCAGAAACCTTCAGGTTTATTACAACAACCTGAAATCCCTGAATGGAAGTGGGAGCGGATTACAATGGATTTCATAACCATATTACCCAAGACTTCGGGTGGTTATGATACTATTTGGGTAATCGTCGACAGATTAACCAAATCCGCACACTTCTTGCCAATAAAAGAAACCGACAAGATGGAGAAACTAACCCGAACTTACCTCAGGGATATTGTTAGACTGCATGGTGTACCGATATCTATTATTTCGGACCGAGATAGTAGATTCACCTCTCGTTTCTGGCAGTCTTTACAAAACTCTTTGGGAACTAGGTTGGACATGAGTACACCCTACCATCCACAAACCGACGGACAAAGTGAGAGGACGATTCAAACACTAGAAGACATGTTGCGAGCTTGCGTGATAGACTTTGGAAAGGCATGGGATATTCATTTACCCCTTGTTGAATTCTCTTATAACAATAGTTATCACACTAGCATAAAGGCTGCTCCATTCGAAGCCCTCTATGGCCGCAAGTATAGATCCCCTCTGTGATGGGCTGAAGTGGGTGACACGCAGCTAGCTAGAGGTCAAACTCCTGACAGTGCTCTCATTGGTCTGGAAATCATTCGAGAAACCACCGACAAAATCGTACAAATTCGGGAGCGACTTAAAGCTTCCAGAGATAGACAGAAAAGCTACGCTGACAAACGGAGAAAACCCTTGGAATTCCAGGTTGGTGACCGCATCTTGTTAAAGGTCTTACCTTGGAAGGGCATGATACGCTTTGGAAAGCATGACAAATTGAGTCCAAGGTACATAGGACCCTTCGAAATTCTTGCTAGAATTGGTCCTGTAGCTTACAAACTTCGACTACCCCAAGAACTAAATAACATTCATCCTACCTTCCACGTTTCGAACTTGAAAAAGTGTCTATCCGACGAGACTCTTGTGATCCCACTCGAGGAAATCGAGTTAAACGAGAGCCTCAACTTCGTGGAAGAACGCGTAGAGATTCTAGACAGGGAAGTTAAGAAAACCAAACAAAGCCGTATCCCGATAGTGAAGGTTCGCTGGAATGCAAAACCGGGACCTGAATTCACTTGGGAACAGGAGGATCAAATGAAACAGAAATATCCACATCTTTTTCCCTAGTCTATCTGAAATACTAATTTCGGGACGAAATTCTCTCTAACGGGGGGATAATGTAACAAATCGTTATTTCAAACCTATGTAATAGTATAGGTCAATGTGTATTTCTTTTTATAATAATAAAGAGAAATTTTAGCATAATGTGTATATTTACATAATTGACCCTCAAAAATAAATTATTAAACAATCTCGATTGGGATGAACCAAGTGATAGAGATTGTAACAAGGTTTCCAAAAACATAAAGAACACTAAAATCCGAAGTAAGCCACTCCTTCGCCACCTGTCTGACACGCGTCAGCCTCGCATAGCCTCGGATCCGAGGCTTCGGCCTATATAAGGCATGCGAGGGTTCTGGATTATTTTACACTTTTCACCCCAAAATTCCTCCTCTTTCATATTTTTCACTTCCACAAACTCATATACAACCCCTAAAGCCCCGGTATCAAGTCTCGAACCCTAAGCAAGCCTCGAAGCCCCGAGATTCCCGAAAAGTTCACCTCTCTCCTGTTGAAACTCTGCCCAATTTGAGCCGGTTTCTCGACAAATAAACTCCTTTTCGTGAAACGAAACTCTGTCTGATTCACCACCTATCAAGTGAGTACATACCCTCGTATTTTCATAATTTCTACTGTTTTAAGGGGGGAATACAAGCATAACACAAGAACTTTGTGTTATAAAATCATGATTTCAAATCATGATAAAAAGACATTAAATCATTAAAAATACTCAAAACATTAAACTCTTTTATCATCTTATATTTTTCCCCAAAATTCATGTATATATATATATATATATATATATATATATATATATATATATATATATATATATATATATAACTAAGATTTAAAAGGCTTAGGACTGATAACTCATCTCGGGTCCTTTTCCTTGTTTGGATGTGGGCTTATAGTACCGGTTATTTGTCCGAATGTCGTTTAAATTTTACTTATATATAAAATTGTATATGTATATAAATATAATAGTTATTTCATCAGTTTAACTACCTTTGTAACATGCTGAGCAAGGGATTACATGAAAACATGGTTAAATACACATTCAGAAAGTACATATAAATTATAATAGGTATAATTTATACATAGAACAATAATTCATGATTCAAGTATACTAGAATACACAGTCTTACAAGAAACAAGGGTTTTGATACAAAACAAATCAAGGGTTTACACTTATCAAATACATATTAGAAATTCTAATTCAAGAACATACTGTAACGCCCCGATTCTCAGGTATTGATTTATGTATGAATCCTTCTTGGTCTTTGGGTCTACTCGACGAGTTGGTCGCCCTACTTGTCGAGTAGTAGCGGAATGGCCCACGCGTTTTAGTGACCTACTCGCCGAGTCCAAGAAGGGACTCGACGAGTAGGAGCTGGCAGATGAAACCCTAAATCTTGGGGTTTTGCACCCTATTTAAAGGATCATTGGCCTCCCTCAGCCTCCCCTTTACTGCTTCTTGTCCCTCTCAAACCCTAATCGAGTGTGTGTGTCCCATTTGTGTATTCTTGAGTTTGGAAGAGGATTTTGTGGAGAAGGGAGCTTGGAGAGCAAGTAATCAGAAGCAAGGAGCTTGTGGGATCTGAAATCTACCTTATTTGGCATCTTCTGGAAGGTATAAATCGTTACCTTGACCTCATTTCATTCTAGATCCCCTTTTTGGACAATTCTAGGGTTTTCATGGTATGATTGGAAGCTTTTCTTGTGTGCAAGCTAAGATCTGAAGTTGTAACTTCAGAACTGGGCTCCCTTGGACTTCTGACTCCATAAAGTTTCCAGCTTGTGCAAGGATGAGACTCTGCCAAGGTGTAAAGCTCCATTAGAAGCTTAGATTGGTCATTTAGGGCCTTTAGAGCCTTGCATGTGCGTAAAGTTTGCAACTTTACGTGATAAACATGCCTTAGAAGCTTGGATCTGTAATCTGGAACCTTGCCATGGCTTAAAAAGCATCTGCATGGATAAAGGTCTGCAAGGACTCGGCGTGTTGGATGAACAACTCGACGAGTTCGTTGAAGATGGCCATGAACTCGACGAGTTGGATGAACAACTCGGCGAGTCCGTTGAAGATTGCCTTGAACTCGAAGACTCGGCGAGTCGGCTAGGGTTTCTCCCAATTCTTGGACACGTATGAACTCGGCGAGTTAAAGGGGAACTCGACGAGCCAATCAAGGATTTCACGACTTCTCGAGTTCAAGAAGGACTCGACGAGTCGGTGAGCTACACTCGACGAGTCGAGTCAACATGGACTGTTGACTTTGACTGTGGACTTTGACTTTGACCAAGAGTTGACCAGTTGACTTCTGAGGGTATTCTGGTAATTTGGAGATTTATGAAAAATGGTTTTATGGTATCTATAGGTTGTGGAGTCCGTGTTGGTGATCCGGGAATTGAGCTTTCTAGTTTCAGACGACAGTTGCAAGGTGAGTTATCCTCACTATACTAAGGGGTCTAAGGCACCAAGGCCGGCCCATTGTATATGTTGTCCTAGCAGTGGTTACGTTGAGTATCAGTTAGTGTTGCATGCTAGTGGTTATGCCAGTTAGGTAGACCTGTAGGACTACCTGTGATGTTATATGATTATTGCATGCTCAGTAGTTATGTTATTTGTTATATGGGATGGGTGAGGTTGTACTGCTTCGTGCGGTAGCCAACAAACCCTAGGAGCATTCCAGTTACGGGCTAAGGGAGACTCGTACTGTGGGCTCGGGAGCATTCCAGTTACGGGCTAAGGGAGACTCGTAATGTGGGCTCGTGGGTATTACAGTCTGTAGGGCTGTGGACCCATTACATGTTGTTCAGTTTGTTATGATGTGTTTATATGGACTGTATGTGTATTGGTATTTTGGGGGAACTCACTAAGCTCTCGGGCTTACAGTTTTAGTTTATTGTTTCAGGAACATCAGGGGATCGCGGCAAGGCGAAGGCGTGATCGTACAGCTCCTCATGTTTTGTCTATGTTTCTGGGAAAACTCTGATATTATACATTTTGAAAACAAAGTTGTAATGATTTTTAATGATTTGAAATATTTTTAAAAGTTTAAATTGGTTTGAATTTTTGGGTGTTACGCATACTGTCAGTCATTTATTTCAGATTGATTGGGTTTTGATTCAAGAACATACTGTCAATTTGAGGAACATTCGTGTGAAGCCAGTCTTGGTTTGAGTGAATTGGAGGAACATTCGTGTGAAGCCTTGGTTAAGTGGTCTCAAACTAAGGGAATTGGAGGAACATTCGTGTGAAGCCAGTCTCAAACTAAGGGAAAATGTTTTCAAAATAATTTTCGAATGGTTTTCAAATAATAAAGGAGGATGCAAGTGTACGATCAGCCGGAGCCAGTAAGTAGACCCCAAAATACCATACAAGTTATTTGATATTATGTGATATGTTAGAACAACATGCTAGTAATAGTATAAGGATCCTCAGGAATCGTATGATAGAATTTCCTGATCTTTGATGCCTTATCTTATGTAGAGTACCTCATTTATTATTTGTGACTCTTTCGCGTGTGAACTAACTATTGGGTGAATACTCTAAGTCACATGCTACATGGGTTAAGTGGTCTTAGGGTAAAGGATTTGGTCCTGCTGCGCGGCTCTTGTCTGAGTCCAACCGTTGTGGGATTAAATCTTTTAGTCTAAGATTGTTTAAGCCGTGCGGTATGTGATTGTATTCATGCAATAGTTAACTGGCACCAATGGAGGGTCGTGTGGCAGTTGGTGGATGGGTGGGTAGTGAGAGGCCGGGAGGCCAGTTATGAGATATTTATCATTCCTCTAGGAGTGAGGACTTAGCGCTCGCTATGTATATGTATATTGTAGGCTGTTGTGGTGATACTTGAGACAAATATGGGTAGGTGTGGAAGGTAGTATGGGCCCGTACTACTTAAAGCACAGGACCGATACGCGTGTCAAGGAAGTCACAACCCCTAGGGTTCGGTCGGGAGTAGGTTCCCCGTCGTGTATGCGGATTATCTGATATCTTCCTGGTATATGTTCAGTATGGTGATGGCAAATCGATTTGAGGCGGGATCCGGATCAGGATCGGGAGCGAGTGGCCAGGATAGGCCAGTATTGTCCGTCGATCAGATACGGCAGATGATTTCTGTTGAGGTTTCTCAGATTTTGCGAGAAGAATTCTTCGGTGTCGTAGATCGAGTCACCGCCAGGGTGATCGCCAAGTTCGAGGAGCAAGTTGCAGCGTTGCAATCTGTGAGAGATGTTGCTACCGGGATGACTACTGGGGGAGTGCCTGTGGTGGGGTCACAAATAGGAAAGAGGAGGAAGGACTTTTCAGCAGAGGACGAAGAGTTGGAGACAGCTACCCTAAGTACTGGAAGTCAGGAGGGTCATTTCAGGTCCAGCCAGGTCATTTCAGGTCCAGCTATCCTGAGTTGAGGACAGAAGGAATTCAGATTCCAGCGATCATCGTTCCTCAGGAGGTCAAGGTCGAGCCGCAAGAAGTCTCTGGTATGTAATTGGAAAACCCTATTCTGTAATAATATTGTGGTCAAGTCGTCCGTGATCGGTATTTATTTTGTCTTGGAATATTGTTGAGTATGGATAAGCAGTAATTTCAGGTTAGTTACCTGTTCCGTCTGATCTATGTGTTGCGGAGTTTCATGAGTTGTTAGGCCATTGGAGGTGTCAAGAGAAATTTATTATCAAAGGATTATAGGTGATTAGAGTTTAGGGATTCATTAGAGGATGGGAAGTAGAGTGGTTGATTAGAATTTTATCACCTATGGCAAGGTTTGTGCCCTTTCAGTTTTTCTAGCTCGAAGGAATGAGCAGGCTTGTGACCCCAAGATCGGGCTGTATTCCAGCTCGGGGTCAGTTGGTTGTAGGGATTGGCGATATTACCTCAGCGCAGGTGGGTCGATGTGGCATAAGTATTTTGTGAGGTCCGGTTTGCCTTGGATCTCTTGTATCAAGTGGTAAGGATTGATTGTGCGACCAATTGCAATTTTGGGATTATAGACTATGTCTTGGGAATATTTTGTAGCCCGGTTTAGGGAAGAGGTTGCTTCAACTACTATAGTTCAGCTATGAATGTTTGAGCGGGAAACTTGTTTGGAACACCTTTGGAAAAAGGGGTAGTATGTGGGAGGTCTGCGGTTAGGGTCCTACAGAAGGGTTATTCAGCATTGTCAGGGATCAGTGGTTTTGGAAACCGTTCGTGATTGACGGACGAAAGCACCAAGGGAAGTAGCTCGTCGCCGAGGTATTAGTTGGAGTATCTATCTTTTGGTCTTCAGGACTTGAGTGTGGGGTCATTCAAACATTTGTGACTGTCGGTTTCACTGGGATTCAGGAAGTGTTCATTTGGTTCTTGAGGTGTGTGGCCAATTGGGATTGGCTAGTAATGAAGCGCTAGTTAGAAGAGTTGGTTGTTATCGGATCGATCGTTGGACAGTGAGAAGGATTGGGAATTCTCCAATTTTCATGTATTGTGAAGACTTAGTCGAATCTGAGTGGGGGAGAATCACCCCGGGATACAGAAGCACGAGCGGTGTCGAAAATGGGTTAAGTTTCGTATCGTGGTCAGGAAGAAAGGCGGCCCAAGTGGCTGTTTGGTTTGAGGGTTGTGTGAGTTGGGAGTTCGGTAAACTTCCGAGCATGTGTATCGCGTCTTCTCGGTGCTTGATAGTAGAATTTAGGGAATCAGTTTGGGGTTCCAGTCATGAATTAAGTTCAGTTCGGATGTTCAGTCGGGTGTGTGATAGACTCTGAGGGTAAGTGGATTGATAGATTGAGGGTAAGGTATCAGACTGCGTTTGTGTTAGAACGAAAGTGTTGTAAGACTGCGGGGGTGGCCGTAGCATTCACAAGTGATCGGGTAGTATGGAAATTGTTGTAAGACTGTGGGGGTAGTCGTAGCATTCACTAGAGGTCAGATGGTGTTGGAAGTGTTGTGAGGCTGTGAGATGATTTGTAGTATTCACGGATTCTAACAGACGATCAGGTCAGGGTGGGCCTGTTCGCAAGATTGTCGGTAGACCATAGCATAATCGGAATAAGGAAAACGGTAGGTCGTTGGAGACCGGACATGATGTCAGACTACATTATTCTGGTAGCGTTCACTTTTCGTATATGATTCGATGGCGTCAGGTTGTCAGGCTGTTATGATCAATGGATTAGAAGGATTGATGGAGCCATGAGTGGCAATATAGTTAGGGCGGTTATTGCTAGACGAAGTTCCTTCGGAAGTCGCGTGGGGCGACTGTGAGATTACCATTGGCTCAGAAACCTTTCATGACTTCGGTATTCTAGATAAGTTGGGACCGGGGAGGTCTCAGTGGACTTCGGAAGCAACCAGAAGACAGCCTACTGTTTCGGTCAGTTTCTGTGATCAGGGCGACATTAACTACTTGGGTGTTCAGGTGTGCGAAAAGTATCTGTAAGCGTTTGTAGATCTATGTGCGGGTATTGAGTATGCTGCTATGCTATAGCAATCAGTAGGTCTGTCCCCAAGTATTGAACATGCTGATGGAGTATGCTGAAGACTCTGTGTGGGTTTTGTTAGTTATGTGATCAGGTTCTGAGAATATATGTGTTATGGAGCAGCAACTTGTTCTGCAAGTGGACAGTGTAGGGTGAGGTTTCAGCACCGTGACGTTGTTGGTGTTGTGAAGGACATTATTTAGGCCCTTTTAGGCAATGAGGAGGTGAGTGCCTCCAGGACGGAGTGCTGGGCATCTGAAGCGACGACAGCGGTGTCGATAGGTTATCGGAAGCATTCCATTTATGAGCTGAGGGCCGGAGAGGGCATACCAGGCTCATGCTGTGGGCTCAGACGCAATCCAGACCAATGTTGAGGACCATGTAATGACATTCCAGTCATAGGCTGTGGGCATAAAGATTGTGTTTGTTATGTCGCTGGTAGGAGCGCGTTTGGATTGGATGTATTGTTGAGATTCGGGGGAGGTGCACTCGGTTGTGACGAATCAGAGAATGGTGGATGAGACGCAAGGATAGATCCTTGGATCTCAAGTTATGAGTAGACCCGAGTCATGTCATAGAGGTATTCCAATCTAGGGTATTCCATCCTGAGGATGACCGGACCCTATGATTGATTGGACCTGATATGTTTGGTATTCCAACGCGGGGGTTGATTAGGTCAAACATATGTGGGGATACGAGGGTATTCCATCCTAGGGATGTCTGGACCCGTCGTAGGCATGCCTGGTATTCCAGCCCGAGGCTGATTGGGCCAGGTATGAGTGTTCGTACTTGTTAGCTGGTTGATTATGTATGATATTTTGGGAGCCGAAGGACGCTTATCCTGTCGGCACAAAGGGTTCGCTTCAGGAAGAGGGAAAGTTGGGTTTCCGATACTTTGGATCGTCAGGATTTTGCCAGGTTGGCGAAGTGGCAAGTAGAATAGATCTTTGGAAAAGGGTCGGTTGGATTTCGCATCGCCTTTTACGTTTCGCAATTGCGGAAGTGCATGCCGGATGAGGAGGCAGTAGTATCATTGGATGACATTTAGGTCGATGAACGGCTAAATTATGTTGAGAGGCATGTGGCCATACTAGAGAGGAAGATGAAAGTTCTACGAAACAAGGAGATACCTTTGGTAAAGGTATAGTAGGAACATCGGAGGGCTTCCGAGTGGACTTGGGAGCCGGAGGCTGGGATACGGGAGCACTATCCGGAGTTGTTCATCGCAGCGGACTTCGAGGACGAAGTCTAGTTCAAGTGAGGGAGAATTGTAACGCCCCGATTCTCAGGTATTGATTTATGTATGAATCCTTCTTGGTCTTTGGGTCTACTCGACGAGTTGGTCGCCCTACTCGTTGAGTAGTAGCGGGATGGCCCACGCGTTTTAGTAACCTACTCACCGAGTCCAAGAAGGGACTCGACGAGTAGGAGCTGGCAGATGAAACCCTAAATCTTGGGGTTTTGCACCCTATTTAAAGGATCATTGGCCTCCCCCAGCCTCCCCTTTACTGCTTCTTGTCCCTCTCAAACCCTAATCGAGTGTGTGTGTCCCATTAGTGTATTCTTGAGTTTGGAAGAGGATTTTGTGGAGAAGGGAGCTTGGAGAGCAAGTAATCAGAAGCAAGGAGCTTGTGGGATCTGAAATCTACCTTATTTGGCATCTTCTGGAAGGTATAAATCGTTACCCTGACCTCATTTCATTCTAGATCCCCTTTTTGGACAATTCTAGGGTTTTCATGGTATGATTGGAAGCTTTTCTTGTGTGCAAGCTAAGATCTGAAGTTGTAACTTCAGAACTGAGCTCCCTTGGACTTCTGAGTGCATAAAGTTTCCAGCTTGTGCAAGGATGAGACTCTCCCAAGGTGTAAAGCTCCATTAGAAGTTTAGATTGGTCATTTAGGGCCTTTAGAGCCTTGCATGTGCGTAAAGTTTGCAACTTTACGTGATAAACATGCCTTAGAAGCTTGGATCTGTAATCTGGAACCTTGCCATGGCTTAAAAAGCGTCTGCATAGATAAAGGTCTGCAAGGACTCGGCGAGTTGGATGAACAACTCGACGAGTCCGTTGAAGATGGCCATGAACTCGACGAGTTGGATGAACAACTCGGCGAGTCCGTTGAAGATTGCCTTGAACTCGGCGAGTCGTTCGAAGACTCGGCGAGTCGGCTAGGGTTTCTCCCAATTCTTGGACACGTATGAACTCGGCGAGTTAAAGGGGAACTCGACGAGCCAATCAAGGATTTCACGACTTCTCGAGTTCAGGAAGGACTCGACGAGTCGGTGAGCTGCACTTGACGAGTCGAGTCAACATGGACTGTTGACTTTGACTGTGGACTTTGACTTTGACCAAGAGTTGACCAGTTGACTTCTGAGGGTATTCTGGTAATTTGGAGATTTATGAAAAATGGTTTTATGGTATCTATAGGTTGTGGAGTCCGTGTTGGTGATCCGGGAATTGAGCTTTCTAGTTTCAGATGACAGTTGCAAGGTGAGTTATCCTCACTATACTAAGGGGTCTAAGGCACCAAGGCCGGCCCATTGTATATGTTGTCCTAGCAGTGGTTACGTTGAGTATCAGTTAGTGTTGCATGCTAGTGGTTATGCCAGTTAGGTAGACCTGTAGGACTACCTGTGATGTTATATGATTATTGCATGCTCAGTAGTTATGTTATTTGTTATATGGGATGGGTGAGGTTGTACTGCTTCGTGCGGTAGCCAACAAACCCTAGGAGCATTCCAGTTACGGGCTAAGGGAGACTCGTACTGTGGGCTCGGGAGCATTCCAGTTACTGGCTAAGGGAGACTCGTACTGTGGGCTCGTGGGTATTACAGTCTGTAGGGCTGTGGACCCATTACATGTTGTTCAGTTTGTTATGATGTGTTTATATGGACTGTATGTGTATCGGTATTTTGGGGGAACTCGCTAAGCTCTCGGGCTTACAGTTTTAGTTTATTATTTCAGGAACATCAGGGGATTGCGGCAAGGCGAAGGCGTGATCGTACAGCTCCTCATGTTTTGTCTATGTTTCTGGGAAAACTCTGATATTATACATTTTGAAAACAAAGTTGTAATGATTTTTAATGATTTGAAATGTTTTTAAAAGTTTAAATTGGTTTGAATTTTTGGGTGTTACGCATACTGTCTGTCATTTATTTCAGATTGATTGGGTTTTGATTCAAGAACATACTGTCAATCATTTATTTCAGAATGATTGGGTTTTCATAACTAATATACATGTAACGTTTATATGCTTTTTATGAGACATTCAATTCAGGTTGTTTAATTCATTTTAGACAACATAGGAAAAGTCCTGACATTATAACCAGAATCTTCAGTCGGGGATCGAAACAAGTGTGTGTAGATCTATATCGGGATTGACAACCCCGCACTCAGGCTGCTAGCTACAGTCAGGCATACACGCCGATGAGTGGCAATTGTTATCACCAGTTTAAACGCCCACAAAGCGTTTGTTTCAGGCCATCAGTCAAAGTATGGTTATAATAACTCATTAAAAAGATATTAACAATACGTTAGTGTATAAACAACTAAACGAAAGTACACCTTCAAAGTACCAGTTTACAGAATACAAAATACAATGGTTCAATACAGTTTTCAATAACAGTTGGTGGAGCCAGGCACACTCTCAGTTACAAGTTTTCATAAAGGAATACAAACACAAAACATTAATACACAGAGAACGGTTTTATGGGAATAAAACTACTTTTCATATACAACAGAAAATATAGGATTTTCTGGAACAAGTTACATAAACAAGATACAGAGACATCCTTTAAACATAAACACTTATGCACCCACTCAACTTTATGTTGATACTCTCTTTTCAAATTACTTGTATTCTCAGGGAAATAATACACAGGTACTCCCCGAGCTTTTTGAGAAGATGGAGCTATGTTGAGTCATATCTTCTTTTGTATAACTATATTTTGGTTCAATATACAATGATTGAACACATATAAATACTTATACCTTTTAAATACAATGGTTATTTGTACTTTGATTACTATGATGCATGTGTTGTGATACTACAATTAAAGTCCTCCACCTCCGGATGTTTCCGCCGTCTGGTTTGGGGGTGTGACATCCGGCCCTGCTGGCCTCTCGAAAGTTGATCCGAAATCTTGGGTCTCTTCCCGGGACCCTCCAATATATGCACCTGATCTGGTCCTCTTTTCCAAATGTGCTCCAAATCAATCCCCCGCTCTAGAGCTCTAGAAATCATATCATTCAGGGTCTCACACCCTGATACATTCACCAACTCAATCGTTCACAGCCGAACTGCAGTAGCTGAAGCAACCTCTGCCCTAACCGGGCTACAATCTACTCGCAAGACATAGTCTCCAATCCCGAAAGTGCAATAGATCGTACAATCAATCCTTGCCGCCTGATACAAGAGATCCAAACAGACTCAAAATTCTGACATTCTTTCCAATAACTGGCTCACCACCAGAGTTGGGACCAACCATGGTCTTTACCATACATGCTCATCCTCATTTTGCACAACAGCTATCCCCATGGTCCAATCATAATCAAGAATTCTCCTTCCCAGGCTTCTTAGGTTCTCCAAGACTTTCCCTGATTCGAGTATGGATCCTGTGCTTTCAGTAGTACTGGCCCAATACTACCTTCCACACCTATCTATCCATACTTTCCCTTCATTCTTTCTCATTTCTCACACTTTCACCTCAATAAAATCCGATTCTCTCTCAACTATCATCAAGTTTTACACCTTGATCTTCAAAGATGTAAGTATTCCTTCCATTGAATTGTTGATACATGGCTTTATCTAGTGAAGATCCATGTTTTCATCCATGAAATCTTCTCTTTTGATTAGATCTTAAAATCTTCTTCACTTTCACCAAGAACACCTACTTGTTCTTGAGCCTTGAACTCCTTAAAAGCCTTCAAAAGTGTGAGTATCTCTTCTATCTGCTTGTTAAGCTTGAGAAACACGTGATTCCTATCCTTAATTCATCATCTAATGCATGAACATGAAGGGTGTACGGCCGTACACACTTCATATGGTCGTAAACCCTTGTTTAATGCATGTATAGGCCTCAAAATCACCCCATGTTTCAACATAAGACCATGAACACTTAATGGAAGCTAGTTAGGGCCATAAACACCCATTTTTGCATGAGTGTACGGCCGTACACTCCATGGCCATACACATCATGGTCGTACACTACATGGACCGTACACATCAAGACCGTACACTCTCCTAAGTGGCCGTAAACTGTTGGGTTAAAAATATGGTTTATACTTTACTTTTCTAAGAAAATGTATTTTTGTGTCTTGGACCGTAAACAGCTTGGTGTTTACGGCCGTATACGTGTTTACGACTGTGTTTACGGCCGTGAACAGGTTTACGGTCGTAGACCCATTCACGGCCCATGTCTACTATATATAGGGTGAGGAGTGCATAAGTGAGGCATAGAAAAGGGTGGAGAGCTTAAGTGTGTGAAACCCAAGGTGTTCTAGAGAGAGAAACTAGAGAGAAGTTTTGTGTGTGTGAATCTCTTGTATTTGGATCTTCATTCTAATCAATTCATACATAGATTCATCATATTCTTCTTCTTCTTCTTCTCTACTATTTTATCTGAAATCATCCGTTTGATTGGGATTCCGCACCATCAAACGGATCTGATTGATACACAAGCAGATTGGGGACTTACAATTGGTATCAGAGCTTGGATTGTATCAATCATTTTTGTCAGATCTGGAGCTTATTTGATCTTATTTTTGAAGGATTCCTGCGTTTTTGGATAGATCTTGGCAAAATAAGGGGGGTTTGTTCTTCGTGTTTTTGATAAAAACGAGTTTTTGATTGAGTTTTGGAGCTTCAAAGTCGAAAAAATGTTGTTTTTGGTCGTAACCAGCGAGGGGGTGGCGGCGTGTACGGTCAGCAGCTAGGGTTTCCGACGTTTGCGGCCGGAGTTTACAGTCGAGTTTGCGGTCAGAGGTTTTACGGTCCGAAGTCACGTGTACGGCCCCGGAGTTTACGGCCCGAGATTACGGCCTGCTCGTTTGCGGTCCTCGTCCTCGCATAGCAACCTCGACCAGCAGGAGATTTCGATCAGGGTCCGAAGTTCGCACAGTGTACATTTAAAAAAATAGGAAGAGAATTTGCGCCTGCCTGGAATCGAACTCGGGTGCCCTCCTATCTTCAAATCAGCACCTTACCAGTTG
The DNA here is from genome assembly GCF_052849685.1 of Lactuca virosa. Lineage (NCBI taxonomy): Eukaryota > Viridiplantae > Streptophyta > Magnoliopsida > Asterales > Asteraceae > Lactuca > Lactuca virosa. Next base: position 65,307,122 of record NC_136426.1, on the reverse strand, counting down.
AGCTACAAGGCAACACGTTAAGCATCTTGCTCGTTTAAATTTTATACACTTCGCAGTAGCAGCAAATAATCAAAAGAGATTTTGGGGGTGCCAGGGATCGAACCCGGGTCATCTTATTCATCCTCCCTCCGCCCTACCAGTTGAACCAACCTGTGACAAGCATTAAACCTTCGCGATTTAATTCATAAAGACTCTTTTCTCGGCTCCTAATTTCGCATTTTGACACTTTTAACCCAAAAATTCAAATTTCTTTATTTTTAAATTACTTTTTCAACCAAAAATTTTAGATTTTAATGTTTGACTTTTAATTTTGACTTTTTACTTAAAATTTTGACTTTGACTTTCAAGTTTGACCTTTGACTTTAAACTTTGACTTTCTTGTTTAACCTTCAAATTTTCAAATTTAGCTTTTCGGTTTGACTTTCTAGTTTGACTTTTTAAAATTTGACTTTTAAGGTTGACTTTTGAGTTTTTAAGTCAAAGGGCATTTTTGATAAACAATGAGTTCTTCAAACATCAATGTCAATGAACTTTCCTTGGAGAATTTACGTGAACATGATGAATTACTTCGTAGAGAGAACGAGGACCTAAAATACGAAATGTATCAACTTAGGAAAGGACAGAAACCCCTGAAGGCTGAATTAGAATCTAAAACCAAAGACTTTAGAAAACTTCAGGAAGAGTATAGTATTAAGAGTACACATTATAGATATGTAACTGAACAACTTGCTGAGGTAACTGCTGAGCTTGACACATTGAAAAACAAATTTGAAAATGCAGATTTTACTTTTAGAAAATTTGATGTGTCAAGTGAAGTACTTGCATCTATGATAGAAACTAATCTACAATTCAAAAATAATCAGTCAAAGGGCTTAGGATATGACAAAGTACCTCCTCCTTTTAATCATACTTATACTAATAACCCTTTGACAAAAGAGGAAATAGACAGAGAGCCACATCTTAAATATGGATTTGTGTCAGGAGGTAGTATTAATGTTGAAAATACTAATGTTTCTACTTCCCATGCAGATCAATCTTTAAGTCAATCAAAGCAAGCAGCTGAAGAGAGTGTGTCTGATAATGAAATTGTATTAAAGACTGATGACTTAAATTTTTTCGATATATTTGATGATATCTTTGATAATTCTGACGTGGATGTGCCAGAAAGTATTGAGCTGAACGATTTTAATGCTTCTACTTCTTGTGCAGGTAAAGTAACGAAAGATGAGAACAAGGAGAAAATTGTTGAACAAACCAATGTCTCCTTGAACTCTGAATTTGTTGCTTCGAACTTAGTTACTTCTGATCAACCTGCTGTTGAGAAATACAGGTCACCAAAACAAAGTGCTTGTTGTAATTGTGCTTGTGGGAACAACAAGCGACAAGGCAAGGATACGCCACCAGGGGGCAGGAAGAAACAACTCCTACATGAAGAAGTAGACTTGCTTTCACTGTGGAACACCTGGACACATTGCCAGAAATTGTCCAAATCGCGCGTACGTTCCCTACTACGCACAAGGGTGGCAGAACGCGCCAAGAGGGAGATTTTCCAAAAGAAACCCCTCAAGGTCACGTTCAGACAATGGCGACTGGAATGCCCAGAAGGCCAAGAATCAAACCCACAAGGCCAAGAATCAAAATCCCAAGGGCAAGAAGGGAATGTCGGCCCAGAAGTCCAATCCAAGAGATGCTCCAGTGAAGCCAAGAACGGTTAGGTCAAAGTCATCTCGAAGATCGGATTCAAGTTCTGAAACAAGTGTCGGGGCATCCAACAAATCGAAAAAAATAGGTTAAACCTGACTACAGATGGGTTCTGAAGGTTCAATCTCCCAAATCATCTAATGATTCTAATATTTCTACATCTTTTGTTTGTGATAAACAGGACATGTCATGGGAGAGAGTTCCTTGCAAAGACGACAAAGGTCAACCCAGTTTCAAAATGGACTGGGTTCCAAAGATCAACTGATCCCGCTCGGTGTCGGAGCAGCTATGGAGGCATATCTTCAGACTTCGGTTTGTTGGTAGTGGCCGTTCCAGGCACATGATAGGAGGCATCTCTCAACTGTACAACACTCAGAACATTGTTTGAGAGTATGTGTCCTTTACGGGAAAGGAAGAAAGGAAGGGATCACTCATGGGGTTAGTGCTTAACGATGTGAAGAATTTTCGGATCTGTTCTAAGATTATGCGTGCTGTTTTCAGACCTTCTGGATACAAATTCAATCGGCGACTTACGGTTTGAGTTTTCTTCTCAATACTCCTGAGTTTTTCTTAAGCTGATTCGCTTTAAAGACTAATTTTTGTTTTAGGATAGTTTAAATTTGTGCATTTACTTTCGTTTCTCTCCTATGCACAAATTTAGGGGGGAGGGAAATAGAAACAAAACAAAAATTAGAAAATTTAAAAAAAATCCAAAAACATTAGAAAATAAGAAAATCCAAAAAAAAAATGTTATTAATGGAATGTGCTTGCAGGTGATGTGATGGGAAGTGATATAATCATGTGATAACAGGCAATCTGAATATGTGTAAGGGACTGAATCTGAATTGTCTAGGCTCTGTGTTCGATGCGCTGGTAGGCACGAGAGATTAAAATGGACTTGACTAGGCATTAATGAACTTAAGGAATCTAGAGACTTGAAAAATCTTGACCTAGATAGATCCATTTAGCCTGACAATACGACGCTCAGATAGGTTGAGCAGAGAGATATACATGATAATCCACCGGTCACATTAAAGTAATCCGTATCTAGAACTGTGGTTTAACTCTTCCTCGATGTACGAACTCTGTCCTTAATTCCGGTATTGATGGGGGGACTGTGGAATTCCGATAAAGTAGGTCTGTAGGAAATTATTTTCTTGCTTTCTTTTTGTTAGTCATATGTTGCCTCCTCTGCGTGATTTAAATACATCCGAACTGGACTGCAACATATGCAACTCTATTTCTATGCATCTTCTATCTATGCAATTCTTCATGCCTGTTAGCCATATGTTGTCTCCTTTGCGTGATTAACCATCCGACCTGGTACACAGCATATGCACCATTCTACTTCTCAATCCATCTAAACTCTAGTTAGTTATATGCTTCACTCTCTGCATGATTGGAAGAGATCCGACCTGGGTGTATAGCATATGCATTCTAAATCTGACTTCTCTCATAAAAATTGTCTGCTCACCTAAAGTAAGGAGTACTTTGGAAGTTCCTGATTATTGGGGTATGTCAGGAAGCGGAAACATGTTCTAGTACATTTAAAATTGAACAATCACTAAGTTGTCTGTAGATCTTGCTGCTCAATTTAGGTGGACAACAATATCTTTGGTCGTCATCAGCTGAATGGTCCTTAAGGAATATTATCTAGGAACTTAGGATCACATTGTCTTGTCACTTATAGTATGTCCTAATTTTGTCACAATCTTTCGTGTTTAAGTGGACCACAATATCGGCGATTGACCACATCTATTCATCAAGGGAGAGGTACTAATAAACGAATAAAGGCTGTCTAAAAAAAACTTTGATCCCAAATCATTTTTAAAGTTAGCTATTATTTTTGTTTTTGTTAAATTTGTTCATAGTTTTCTTCTAATTTAAAAATTTTAGGGGAGAATTAAAAATCTTAAAAACCAAACAAAAATCAGAAAATTAAAAATCCAAAAATAGTGTTATTTCTGTTTTATTTCTTATTTCAGAAAATATGAAAAATCCAAAAATATTGTGTGCCAAGTCTTCTTTTAGTTTTGTTTTGTCTTGAAAAGTGAATTCAGGTGTAGATGAGACTCATGGAGACTGTATCGAGATTTCTGAGCCAAGGCTTCATCCGTGAGCATCGAAGAATTCTCATTCGAAGGAACAAGAAATGAAGATTATTCTTTCAACATATTCAATCCTTCAACCCCTGAAGCAAGATAAAGCTGACTTGAAGATTATGTGTCAAGTTGCATTGAAGCCTCCTCAATCAATTTGCTGCTATCTTGTACCTGCTGAAGTGATCCAGAAGTTTCGTTCTCTATTCTCTCTGAATATTCTCAAGCTGAAAGCGCTATCTTTCAAGAATCTTATCAAGAAGCCTCCTCACCCAACGTACGTTCAAAGCCAAATCCTGAAGAAAAGCCCAACTGCTCAAGATGAAGTCATTCATTGAAGATTCATCAAGTTCATCTTGAAGTTATGAAGAATTTGAAGATTAATGCTAAAGTCAGGCTCCCAATGAAGATTAACAAGAAAATCCAGCTACTTTTTAGGGGGAGTTTGTTCGGTCAATTAGAAAAGAAAGCTATAAACCAAGGGGGAGATTGTTGGGTCAAAAATATGGTTTATACTTTACTTTTCTAGGAAAATGTATTTTTGTGTCTTGGACCGTAAACAGCTTGGTGTTTACGGCCGTATACATTTTTACGGCTGTGTTTACGGCCGTGAACAGGTTTACGGCCGTAAACCCATTCACGGCCCATGTCTACTATATATAGGGTGAGGAGTGCATAAGTGAGGCATAGAAAAGGGTGGAGAGCTTAAGTGTGTGAAACCCAAGGTGTTCTAGAGAGAGAAACTAGAGAGAAGTTTTGTGTGTGTGAATCTCTTGTATCTGGATCTTCATTCTAATCAATTCATACATAGATTCATCATATTCTTCTTCTTCTTCTCTTCTATTTTATCTGACATCATCCGTTTGATTGGGATTTCGCACCATCAAACGGATCTGATTGATACACAAGCAGATTGGGGACTTACATAAACCCGTTTAATGCAATCACATGTGATTGTAACACTTAAATTCAAGTGTTTCCTAGTCCCTAAAGTGGTTTCCTATAATAATTAGTTGTTATATACACTAATTATATCCATATATGTATCATTATATGTTTAATAGGATCTGTTTGTGTTCAAGACTTCACTTGACACTTAACATCCTACCTCCTCGACCTTTCACTCGAATCACTCACTACAGGTGAGTTCATACCCCCGTATTTTCATAATTTTTACTGTTTTAAGGGGGGGGGGGGGAATACAATTCTAACACAAAGAATTTTGTGTTATAAACAAATGGTTTCAAATATCTTATCAAAATGGATTTCAGTTATCATCAAATCAAATGGTTTTCAATAATTGTATCGAAATGATATCAAGTCACCAAAATGAATTTCAAAATATCAAACTTATTTTAAATGTTTTTATAAACTTATATTTCTTCCAAAAGTCATACTAGTATATATATATTTATATAAATAAGATTTAAAATGCTTAGGACTGATAACCCACTTTGGTTCCTTTTCCTTGTTTGGATGTGGGATTATAAGCATCAGTTATTTGTCCGAGTGTCATTTAAATTTTACTTATATATATATATATATATATATATATATATATATATATATATATATATATATATATGTGTGTGTGTGTGTGTGTATACAAGTATAAAAGTTAGTTCATTATGTTCAATTACCCTTTGTAACATGTTGAGCAAGGGGTTGCATTCATGAATACTCGTTATCAAATTAGAAAGTACATATAAATTATAATAGGTATAATTTATGATTCACAGAACATTAATTCACGATTCAAGTATACTAAAGTACATTGTTTTACAAGAACAGATGTTTGATTCAAAACTATTCATGGGTATAAATCTTTCAGATACATGTTAAGAATACTAATGCAAGAACATATTGTCAGTCATTTATTTCGGAATGATTGGGTTTTTCATAACTATTATACATGTAACATTTATATGCTTTTTATGAGTCAAGTGATACAGGTTGTTTAATTCATTTAAACAATATAGTTAAAGTCATGACATTATAACCAGAATCTCCAGCCGGGGATCGAAACAATGTGTGTATAGATCTATATTGGGATTGACAACCCCGCACTCGGACTGCTAGCTACAGTCAGGCATACACGCCTGTGAGTGACAAATTGTTATCAACAACTTTCAGCGCATTCATAGCGTTGGGTCAAGCCATCTAGTCAGTATGGTTATAATAACTCATTGAAAAGATATTAACAATACGTTAGTGTATAATTAACTAAACATAAGTACATTTTCAAGGTACTAGTTTACAAGATACAAATTACAGTATTACATTACAGTTTACAATAACAGTTGATGAAACCAGGCACACTCTCAGTTACAAGTTTACAAAAGGATTACAATTACAGAACATTGGTTTACAAACAGTACAGTTTTATGTAACTAAAACTACTTGTCATATACAGCAGAAAATATAGGATTTTCTGGAAATAGTTTACATATTCAAGAAACAGAAAACATTCTTTCAAAACATAAATACTTATGCACTCACTCAACTTTATGTTGATACTCTCTTTTCAAATTACTTGTATTCTCAGGAACCAGTAGACAGGTACTCCCCGAGCTTTTGAGAAGATGGAGCTATTTATATCATGTCTTCTTATTTTGTATAACTATTTGGTTTCAGTATACAATGATGAAACACATGTAAATACTTATACTTTTAAAATACAATGGTTGTTTATACTCTGATTACTATAATGCATGTGTTGTGATACTACAAATGAAGTCCTCCACCCCCGGACGTTTTCGTCGTCTGGTTTGGGGGTGTGACATCTTCCATGCAAAGGTCATACTAGCATAACACATAATCAACTAGCATATCACATATCATAAAATGGGCCGGCCTTGGTACCTTAGACCCATTGGTATGGTGAGGAGACTCACCTCGCACTGCAGAAGCTTCCCGCATGAATTCCTTAGTTGCTGCCCCGCCAGCTTCCCGAGCTGTCACTACCAAACAATATACCCAATTAGCAATTGGGTCACATACCATAATCCTTAATCCATGCATGGGGTAAAATAACCATTCTACCCCTAGCCCAGTATGATCCAAAACTAAGGCCCAATCCCAAAACAAAAGCCCAACACTATAATGTCCATAAAACCATCAATGGCCCAATTTTCCAAATTGGGCCCAGACCTTTCTAATGGACTTTATACTAAAGCCCAATATTCTCCTTAGTCAATAATCCTGACCCCAATTGGCCCACGAAGGCCCACAACAACCTAATCCAAGAATTGGACCAAACCGAGGCCCACAAATGTGAAGTCCATTTCTATATTGGGCCACAAGGCCCAATAGGCCCAACTATTCCAATATTGGCCCAAGATGCATTCAGGCCCAACAAACCGCAAATCCAGGCCCAAAATCCTTAGGGCCCAAAGGTCTGAAGTCCACTAAGGCCCAAGTCTTCCTGAGAGCGTACGCCCAGCGTACCTCTTCTGTACGCTTAGCGTACTGGGCAAATAGACTGTACGCGCAGCATACTACATAGTACGCCCAGCGTACAAACAGCTCATGCCCAAAATCCATTAAGTGCTTAATACTTGATCCCACCAGTCCAAATCACAGATCTGAGCTATACTTAATGTCTAAATCCATAAAGTCACTGACTTGGTGACTTTACATGCCCCAAACAAACCCAAAATCCAAAAATGGAATTCTACTTCCATAAAAGTGACCCTAACTCATGCATGAACCCATTAAGACCTTCAAGATGACAACTTTCTGTCTTAGGGACTCAAATAGCATCAAGGGTGGCAACCCCAAGTCTAAGAAACTAATTTGAACCATAAAGCTTCATCCTTGGGACCAAAAAGGAACCAAAACCCAAAAATGGTAGATCTAAGAGATGAATGATCAAGTTCAAAGCTTTATACCTTCATCAAGATGAGAATGAGTCCTAAAAGCCAGATCCATAAGCTCCTCCTTGATTCCCATCTTTGCATCAAACTCCATCTTCTTGAAAATGGATCAAACACCCCAAAAATGGACTCCATAAGCTCAAAATGCCACCATGGATGATATATGACGATTTCTAGGGTTTAGAGGGGTGGAGGCTGAAGGTATTAGGGTTAGGTTATGAGATAAGGAGCTCAAATAGGGTCCAAGACCCTAAAATAGCGTTCTGATCTGACTGACGTACGCTCATCGTAATTCTGGTACACCCAGCGTACTCCGAAGAACATTAGCGACCATCCTGGTCAGTATGTCCAGCGTACTCCAAGGTACGCCCAGGGTACTTCCTTCTTCACTAGTACTCCCCGCGTACTCTTTTTGTACGCCCCGTGTACTCGGCTAAGCCTGAAAACCATGAAACTTCTGAAGGCCATAACTTCTTCGTTATAAACCCGATTCCGACGATCCTTATATCCACGGAAAGGTAACAAGAAGCCCTACACTTCTATCAAGTCACACCTTTATCAAAACCTTCCGAACAAAAATCCATTTTCGACAAATGCCCGAACTGACACTTTACCAAAATACCCTTAGGCTCTAAAACACGAACCGAACACCCGGATCACTTCGAATACATCACCTACACCCAAATCGGCCTAGATCTTACCTTTTCAAAAGCCCTAATATTTATGATGACCGGTCTTCAGGCCACAACCTCAGACTAGGAATCGATTCGGAACTGGATGTTACATAATTAAGATCTTATAGCCTGAGAATGTTTGGTTTGGCCTTATTTCCTGTTCTTGTTTGATGAAGGGCTTAGGGTAGGATCAGGTATTCGAAAGTCTGTAGGGTCCAGCGTTATGTATGGCTAGCATACACGAGTGTTGCAGGGTTGGTGGAAGTTTCATGGATGGGTTGTTTGGGATGAGTCCGCCGATTATGAGATATTTAGCCTTCCTCTAGGAGTGAGGACTGAGCACATGCCATGCTTATGTATAGTTTTAGGGCGTTGTGACGATACTTGAGACAAATATGGGTAGGTGTAGAAGGTAGTTTGGGCCTGTACTACTGAAAGCATAGGACCCATATGCGTAGCAAGGAAGTCACAACCCTTAGGGTTTTGGTTGGGAGTTGGTTCCCGGATTGTTATGTGGAATATCTGATATCTTTTTGGTATGTTTTCAACATGGTGGTTACATGGCGATTCGTGACTGGATCCGGGGAAGGATCAGGAGAGGGCGGATAGGAGGCGCCGACGGCGCCCGAGACTATTGGCCAGATGAGATGGATGATAGGATCCGGGAGATCCTGCATGATGAGGTTGCTGCTATGTTCCATGCTCAGTTTCCGGAGATGTTTGGGTCTATCAAGATCACTATGGTGGAGTATTTCGATGATCGTTATGCAGCCCTCACTAAGGCGGCTGTCGCAGCAGCCACATCAGCTGTATCGGTGGCAGGGTTCGGAGCCGGTTGGGCTTTTCAGTATCGGGACTTCGACAACACGAAGCCCTTACTTTTGATTGGACTCAGGATCCCATCAAATCCATGAGGTGGCTGTCTGACGTGGAGGGGTGTTTCTTCACGTGCTCATGTCCTACTGACCAAAAGGTCAAATGTGTCCTGAACCTGCTGAGGTCTGGAGCGAAGGACTGGTAGAGACTGATGACTGGATCGTATTCGGATGATCAGAGAGCTACTGTTACTTGGGAGCAATTCAGGGATATGTTCCGCGCTCGTTACATTCCACGAGTCAAGCGGGAACGGTTGGCTCAGGAGTTTCTGGATCTGAGACAGGATGGTGAGATGGTGACGGAGATCACCCGCATGTTCATGGAGAGGGCGATGTTTTGCCCGGAGTTTGCTTCTGATCAGGCTCAGATGACTCTTTATCTGAGCATGCTCAAGATTGATATTCGGCAGTTTGTGCTGACCCAGCGTTGTGATACACTTTTGGATCTACAGGAGGCCGCTAGGCGGCGTGAGTTAGAGATTGAGCTGCAGTTGAAGGAGCAGCGGCAGGCTCCGACACAGTCACATCCGGCGCCAAAGCGGTCTAAGACCGTTGATTCTAGGTCATGGGGACAGCAGAGCCGCACTTGTGGCTAGTGCGGGAGGGGGCACTCGGGGGCTTACAGATCAGGTAGCGTATGCCGCAAATGAGGCAAGGAGGGGCATTTTGCGCGGGACTGTCGCCAGAGTACCCCGGTTCAGGATATGAGGATCTGCTACCATTGTCATCAGGTTGGTCACGTGAAGACCAACTGCCCACAACTCGCGGCCAAGCCGGCTCAGGCTCTAGTGCCGACTACATTAAGGATTACTGACGGGGGTCAGGGTCGGGCAGCGCCCCCGAGGACCCTGGGACGCGCCTTCCAGCTTACAGTAGTGGAGGCCAGAGCAGTGCCAATCATGGTTGCTGGTATGTTTTTATCACTTATCTTACTGATTATATTGTTTTATGCTTATATGTTTGTACCTGTGATTAGGTACGTTTTTAGTGAACTCCTTACCCACTTTGGTATTATTTGACTCGGGGGCGAGTCGGTCGTTTGTCTCTTAGAAATTTAGTAGGGAGTTCGGTTTTCCAGTAGGAGAGCTAGAGTGTCCGTTGCGAGTTTCTATCGCCAATGAACACAGGATTTCCACTTTTTCGGTCTATCGGGGATGCGTATTGGAGATCTTCGGAGTATCTTTTCCCGATAGACCTGATTTCGATTCCCATGGGGGATGTACGTGTGATTGTGGGTATGGAATGGCTTAGTCGCTTCGGTGACATGATCGACTGCGAGGGTCAGCGGGTAGTAGTTCGAACCCCAAGTGGGGGAGAACTGATTGTTTACGGCGAGGGCACCATATTGGGATAAGGGTTTTGTTCGGCTGTCAGGGCTGGACAGTACATTCACCATGGGTGTGCGGGTTATCTAGAGTATGTGGTGGATGCGCGGGTGACGGGTCAGGGATCAGGTTTTAGTATCAGAGGTTCCGGCGGTCAGGGAGTTTGCTGACGTGTTTCCGGAGGAGTTACCCAGAGTGCCTCCGGAGAGGCAGGTTGAGTTTAGGATCGACCTAGTGTCGGGTGCGGCCCCTATCGCCAAGCTACCGTACCGTTTGGCACCACCAGAGATGCAGGAGTTGTCATCACAGCTGCAGGAACTTCTGGGCAAGCAGATCATTTATCCGAGCAGTTCCCCTTGGGGAGCGCCGCTACTCTTCGTCAGGAAGAAGGATGGTTCACACTGGATGTGCATTGATTACCGGGAGTTGAACAAGTTGATGGTGAAGAACCGTTATCCACTCCCGAGGATAGATGATCTTTTTGATCAGTTGCAGGGAGCATCTTTGTTCTCCAAGATAGACCAGAGGTCCGTGTAACATCAGGTCAGGGTTAGGGAGGAGGACGTGGAGAAGACCGCGTTCCGAACTCGTTATGGACATTAAGAGTTCATGGTGATGCCGTTTGGGCTCACCAACGCGCCAGCAGTATTTATGAACCTGATGAATCGGGTTTGCAGGCCAATGCTCGACCGCTCGGTCATAATATTCATCGACGATATCTTGGTGTATTCCAAGACCCGAGAGCAGCATGAGGAGCATCTGCGGGAGTTATTGGGAGTTCTGAGGCGGGAACGGATTTATGCCAAGTTATCGAAGTACGAGTTTTGGTTACGAGAGGTCCAGTTCCTGGGACACCTAGTTAACCAGGAGGGGATTTTGGTCGATCCGGCCAAAATCAGGCAGTTATGCAGTGGGAGGTTCCGAAATCTCCCTCATACATCAGGAGCTTTTTAGGATTGGCAGGGTACTACCAGAGATTCATATAGGATTTCTCCAAGATTGCAGTACCCCTCACTCGTCTGACGAGGAAGGAGATGGATTCCCGGTGGGGCCCTGAGCAGCAGAGGGCGTTTGAGACCCTCCGACAGCAACTATGCGAGGCTCCAGTCTTGACTCTCCCGGAGGGAGTTGAGGATTTTGTGGTGTTCTGTGATGCATCCATCACGGGACTGGGAGCGGTCCTTATGCAGAGAGGACGGGTGATAGCCTATGCATCGCGACAGTTGAAGCCACATGAGACAAGATACCCTACTCATGATCTGGAGTTGGGAGCGGTGGTATTCGCTCTCAAGATTTGGAGACATTACATCTATGGGGTCCGTTGTACAATCTACACGGACCACAAGAGCTTGAGACACATCATGGATCAGCCGAACCTGAACAAGAGACAGCGCAAATGGCTAGATGTAGTCAAGGACTACGACTGTGAGATCCTTTACCACACGGGTAAAGCGAATATGGTTGCGGATGCTCTGAGCCGCAAGTCAGCTGGATCTTCTACTCTAGTGACATGTATGAGGATTTCAGTGGATTCTCCACTTGTGGGCTTGATCGGGGAAGCCCAGGCTGAGGGTATGCGTCAGGAGAACTGGAAACTCGAGAGGATCAGGGGTGAGAACACCCGGTTTGTGCAGGATAGTCGGGGATTATTGACCCGTTGCGGTCGGGTATGGGTTTCGGTGTCTGGTGGGGGTCAGGCAGATTATTTTGGAGGAGGCTCATAAGTCTCGCTTCTCTATTCACCCGGTGGCCACCAAGATGTACCGGGACTTGCGATTGAGTTATTGGTAGCCGTGCATGAAGCGGGATATCGCTTGGTATGTTGAGAGGTGCGTGACCTGCAGGATGGTCAAGGCTGAACACCAGAGGCCGCATAGCCAGTTACAGCCTCTGGAGATTCCCATGTGGAAATGGGAGCAGATCACGATGGACTTCATCACCAAGCTGCCGATAACGGCGAAGGGGTTCGACGCTATTTGGGTCATCATGCATCGATTGACCAAGAATGCTCATTTTCTTCCCATTCGAGAGAGCTCATCGGCCGAGAAGCTGGCCGATGTGTATATACACAAGATTGTCGCTCGCCATGGGGTTCCGGTCTCTATCGTCTCAGACCGTGATGTTCGGTTTACCTCTCGATTCTGGCAGAAGTTCCACGAGGAATTGGGCACACGGCTTCACTTCAGTACAACCTATAATCCGCAGACGGACGACCGGAGTGAGCGGACCATACAGACTCTTGAGGATATGTTGAGAGCCTGTGTTATTGACTTCGGTGGGAGCTGGGACTCCTACCTACCCCTCATAGAGTTCTCCTACAATAACAACTTTCACTCCAGCATTGGTGCTCCACCTTATGAGTTGTTGTATGGACGGAGATGTCGCACCCCAGTCTGTTGGGGCGAGGTGGGTCACAGGGTGATGGTTCGGACCGAGGTAGTCCCCGATACATTGGACCATTCAGGATCATTGTCAGAGTTGGCAAGGTGGCGTATAGATTAAAGCTACCAGAGGAGCTTAGTCAGATCCATAGCACTTTCCATGTGTCATAGTTACGGAAGTGCGTATTAGATGAGGAGGCAGTGGTGTCCTTGGATGACATATAGGTCGATGAGTGCCTGAATTACGTAGAGAGGCCAATGGCCATTCTGGAAAGGAAGGTTAAGGTTCTGCGGAACAAGGAAGTGCCTTTGGTAAAGGTACAATGGGAGCACTGGATGGGATCTGAGTGGACTTAGGAGCCAGAGGCTGAGATGCGGGAGCATTATCCGGAGTTGTTCACCGCAGCAGACTTCGAGGATGAAGTCTAGTTCAAGTGGGGGAGAATTGTAACACCCCAACTCTCAGGTACAAACCTTTTTGTCTTATATTTCCATTTGAAAGGTAGACTCGACGAGTTGGATGCCCTGACTCGTCGAGTAGGCACGGTTTTGGTCGCGGGTTTTAAGTGAACAACTCGACGAGTCGGAGGACCGACTCGACGAGTTGGAGCTGGAGGATGAAACCCTAATTTTCGGGGTTTTGTACCCTATTTAAAGGGTCATTAGCCTCCCTTACAGCCTCCTGTGAGTCCAGAATCCCTAAATCGCATTTTCTCTCCATAATTGTGCGTTTTAAGCTTGGAAGGTGGAAGGAGCTTGAAGATCAAGAAGCTTTGGGCAAGGAACAGTTGAGGATCTGAACTCTACTCCATTTTGGCATCACTTGAAGGTAACAAGTCGTTAACTTGAGCTTCATTCTATCTAGATCCCTTTATGTTTGAGATTAGGGCCATTTTAGCTTGTTTGGTGTTTCATTTTGGGAAATGAACATGGTCTGAAGTTGCAACTTCAGATCTAGTCTCATCTTGGTTCTTATGGTCATAAAGTTTCAGCCTTTAACAAGATAATACCTTTCCCTCACTTAGAACCTCTTCTCCAGCTTGATTTTGGCCATTAACACCTTGCATGTACGTAGAGTTTGCAACTTTACATAGGAAGTATGCTCTAGGAACTCAGATCTGCAATATGGAGCTTTGGGGTGGCTTATAAGCATCTGGATGGAGAAAGGACTGAAGGTAATCGACGAGTTGCATGGCCAACTCGGCGAGTCCGATGAAGATTAGCCTTGAAGGTTTCTGCATGAACTTGGCGAGTCAGTAGGATGACTCGACGAGCCAGTTAGGGTTTCCCCGACTTCTATACATGCATAAACTCGACGAGTTGGTCGGAAACTCGGCGAGTCAGTGAGGGTTTTTATGACCTTCTGAACCCTTAAGGAACTCGACAAGTTGCTAGCTGCACTCGATGAGTTGGGTCAACATGGACTGTTGAATTTGGCCGTTGACTTTGACTTGGATCAAGGGTTTACCAGTTTGACCTCTGGGGGTATTTTGGTAATTTGGGAATTTATGGAAGCGATTCATTGGTGGATGTAAGTATTGGATTTGGAGCTGCATTTGGTTGAGTTGACTTTATCGATTCGAGATACTTGAGAGGTGAGTTCTCCTCACTATATCAACAGGGTCTACGGCACCAAGGTCGGCCCTTTATGATTTGCATCCTGGTTTTAGGATGGTTGCTATGTTATTAATCTGTTAGATTTCATCCTGGTTTTAGGATGGTTGCTATGCGAGTAATCTGTTAGATTGATATATTGGTTATAGGATGGTTGCTATGTTAGAGATCGGTTAGATCGGTATCCTGGTTATAGGATGGTTGCTATGTTACTGATCAGTTAGATCGGTATCCTGGTCATATCATGGTTGCCATGTTAGAGATTTGTTAGATCTGTACGACTATCTGTTATTGCATGCTAGCGTATGATATTATGTGCACATGTTTGATGGGATTGGGACTGGGTTGAGGCAGGTCCTGCTTTGTGCCGTAGGCCAAGACACCCAGGGTGGACCAGATAGACTGCAGACCCAGTTAGGGCATACTAGTCAGGCCAAAGGCCTGATGAGCGGTTCAGATAGGCCGAAAGCCCCGAGAGGGCGGTCCAGACGTGTCGATGGCTCGGAGAGCGGTCCAGATAGACTGATGGCCTGCGAGGTGGTCTAGTCAGACCGATTGCTCATTATGCATGTTGTGTTTGTTTATATGATATGGTTATATATGTATGGCGTTGGTATTTTGGGGGTAACTCACTAAGCCTTCGAACTTACATTTATCGATTTTTATTTCAGGTACTTCTAATGATCGCGGGAAGGCGAAGGCGTGATCGTACCGCTCCTCACACTTTATGATTTTATGATTTGATTCTAGGATACTCTGACAATATACTATTTTGAAAACAAGTTTTGTAATAATCATGGGTTTTGAAATGTTTTAAAAAGTTTAAATTTGGCATGATTTTTTTATGGGTGTTACAGTTATGCCTAAGCTAAACAGAGTGTGAAAAAAAACCAACATATTCTACATTTGCCTTTATACATTAACAACAACACAACAAAGAAATCGAAGAGGATACATAACTTTTAACCTGTGATTGTGATTGCATACTCGAACTGTCGAACGTAGGGGACTAGGGTTTTTGATCGATGCTGGAGTCTGGGAATTTTCAGCGTATAACGAAGATGGAGGCTGAGAATTGTGTCTTTGAGGATCGGAAGAAGAAACCTGGAGTTGAGGGTTTAACGAAAGTTGAATCCGTTGTGAGTTTGAGGATGTGATTGTTGTTGGGTTTTAAGCACTATAACACTCCTATGGTGCACATGCAACCCTAGATGCTTTGGATCTAAGTTTTCTCTAATTATACATGCAATTTCATTTTTCCAAAGCATACATTCTGACTAGCTTACAATAGAGGATATACAACATAAAAACCAAGTTAGATGAATACCTCTTGATGTAGTTTGTAGTTCTTGGCCTTAGAAAGCTTTAGCACCTCAAGTGTGATGCTTCTAATGTGTCACAAACACCAAATTCAAGAGGAGGCTTGAGAGAATAGGCTAGTTAGCTTCAAAATTGATTATCACTCTCTTAGAATGAATAGGCAATCGATTTAGGGGTTAAGGGGTTGTATTTATAGTGTGGCAAAGACTAGGGTTTCATCCATGCAAACCCTAATGCACCATGAACCTTCATATTTCTTAGGATCCATGGGTTAAACCTTTTAGCCCATCCTAATCAACCATGGATAATTAGCCCACATTATAAGAATAATTGATTTACTTAATCACTCCCCGTATATTTAATCAGTCTCTTTTGATCACTAAATTAATTCCAAATTAATTCTTGACCAATACTAATTAAATAACATGATTTCTCAATTAATATATTATACTTATAATATTAATAAATCACAAATAACCTCTTTCTCAAAAGTCCATCCTGTCAAATTGCACTGGTGAAGGCAACCCAAAAGGACCATGCTACTATCGGGTCAAGTACATACCAGTTATAGTTATGGGCTTAGACACCTAATCCAACAATTGCGAGGTTCTGTGTGTGTTTGCGTTGTGTGTTTGCGTTGATCCGAAGAAGAAAGTGAAGGGTTTTTTTTAAGCGTGCCTACCTCCTGTTACCCTATAAATTGGGTATACTAATATTTTAATATATTGGGTATTATTTTAAAAAACGAATTCTGGTATTCGGGTATACCCGAAAATTAATATTTATACCTTCTACCCGACCTATACTATAATCGAGTTAACCTATTACCCGAATGTTCATACCTGATACCCGATCTACCCGACCTATTCTACCCCGAATTCGGAACGGGTCGGGTGCGTAGTTCGGGTTTCGGTTTTTTTCGACAGGCCTATAGAAAACTTTCATTTTTCCCATTGAAGAGTTCAATGGCCATTGAAATCCAAATCCATTGAATGCCAATGTGGCATCGCACTATGGTAGAGTTTCATCCATTGAATGACAACTAGACTTGCCACCTCATTCAACCCTCCCATTGAACTCACCATTATGGATGCTCTAATCGAGATCATAAAAACGAATTTTAAGTGAAATAATATTAACTTAAAGTAGGATTCATATACTACGATTTTAAAGCTATTAATATAATGGTTGAAACTAATTTGATATTTCAAGATTAGCAGTGACAAAAACTCCGACCCTGTAACATCCATAAAAATCATGACAATTTTAAACTTTTAAATACAACCCACATCCATAAAGTGTTTAAAAAATAGTTTTCAAAACATTTTCAACATTAGAGTTTTCCCAAAATCATATATCATAACAAGAGGATGTGTACGGTGACGTCTTCGCCTTCCCGTGGTCATCCGAAGTACGTGAAACATAACCCAAAACTTTAAGCCAACGCTTAGTGAGTTCCCCCAAAGTACCAATACATAATCAAATAACATATACAATAACATCATGCAATGGGTCCACAACTAAAAGACAGGATTACCCATGATCCCATAACATAAGTTTGGATTTCCCTCGGGGCCGACAACTTATGTCTGGCTTACTCCCTAACCAGATCAGTCCTTGGACTGAAATACCATCAAGCCCTCAGTACGAGTCTGGCATACCACCCAGTACTCAACTCATATTTGTAATGCTCATGAGCCCTCAGTATGAGTCTGGCATGCCCTACCCGGCCCTCAGATCATATCTTGAATGCTCCAGGGTTTGTTGACTACTACACGGAGCGGTACAACCTCAACCCAACACAATATGTCGACATATACCAGATAATAAACATATACACATAATCATGCAAACAGAATCACATGTAGTACAACAGATCTACCAGACTAGCATATCAATAACTAACATAATCATGCATATCTATTCCATACACAGCATATCAGTGAATATCAAACCAATGGGTCGGGCTTGGTGCCTTCAACCCGCAAGTATAGTGAGGAAACTCACCTCGCAAACTGGACAAAAGCTGATGAGGTCTCGACTCCGAATCTCAACTCCAACCGCCTCCTAGTCCAATCAAATGGCCAATCTCAATCAAATTCCCAAAATACCCTTAAGTTCAAACTTGGTCAAGCTCAAAGTCAAACTTGTCAAACCAACTAAGTTAACTGAGTCAACCCAACCGAGTCAACTTAGCCAAATCAACTCAGAGTGAGTAAGTGGGGCGTACGCCGAAGGTACGCTGGGCGTACTCGAGTCCTCGCATGTTGACCACCATCGGGGTGGTTGGCCTTGTAAGGGCGTACTTCGAGTACGCGGGGTGTACTCCCAGAAACCTAAAACTTCCATTAAGAGCTTAATAGCTAAAGCTGTTACTTCCATATTGCAGATCCATGGCTAAAATACTCCTAGGAGTCATAAATCTCCGACTTTATGACTTAGCATGTTCAATAAGTGCTTAACTCAAGGTCTTAATCCATTGAGACCTTCTACATGATGCATGGAGCAAAACTAACCATTTGGGACCCATTTTTATGACTCAAGACCCTCCCAAAGGCCTGAAAGGACGACGTAATGGGTCAAGAACATGCTTTGTTCAGGAATCATCATTTTGGGACCAAAAAGAGACTTTAAAGAGCAAAACTCTAGATTTACAAGATGGAGTGTAAAAGATGCAAGATTTATACCTTTTTGAGGTTGAAAACAAGCTAGAACTCCCAGATCTACAATGCACTCCACTCCAAGGTCTTTACACCACCTGCTTCTTTCTTCAAAACCACTCTAAACTCTCTTAAAGGCTCACAAATTGGCTTCTTTTTTCTCTAGGGTTGCTTAAGGGTCAAAAGCTCTGAAAGAGGTTGGATAAGAATAGGTTTATGTCCATAAAGATGCTTAAATATGAGCCAAGTCCCCAAAATTAGGGTTTTGCATGCCACCCTCGTACGTCCGGTGTACTAAGACGTGCCTTAGTACGCTTAGCATACACCCACGTATACATGGCATACTCATCCGGCCCAAAATCCACCAAAAGCCACATTAGGCCCCTTTCACCATTTCTCAAATTATGGACCAAAATACAATGTACCAAAATCATAAAGCCAAAGATTAGAAGTACCTTAACATCTGGATGTTACAATTCTCCCTCATTTTATCTATACTTCGTCCTTGAAGTCTGTCGCGGCGAATAACTCAAGATAATGCTCCTACATCTCAGCCTCGGGCTCCCAGGTCCACTCGGAGCCTCTCCGATGCCGCCACTGTACATTTACCAAAGGTGTCTCCTTGTTGCGTAGGACCTTCATCCCCTTTCTAGAATAGCTATCGACCTCTCAACATAGTTCAGGCGTTCATCGACCTGAATATCATCCAACGGAACCACTACCTCGTTGTCCAACACACACTTCAGCAACTGAGAGACATGGAAAGTGTTGTGAATCTGACTAAGATCGCTCGACAAATCCAACTTGTACGCCACATTGCCAACCCTGGAAA
Organism: Lactuca virosa; assembly: GCF_052849685.1. Classification (NCBI taxonomy): domain Eukaryota; kingdom Viridiplantae; phylum Streptophyta; class Magnoliopsida; order Asterales; family Asteraceae; genus Lactuca; species Lactuca virosa. The sequence goes on along the minus strand of NC_136426.1, from coordinate 65,287,766 downwards.
TCACCTGAAAAGGTCCAATGAATCGGGGACCCAATTTCCCCCTCTTCCTAAAGCGTATCACACCCTTCCAGGGTGAGACCTTTAGAAGCACCATATCGCCGACCTGAAACTCCAACTCTGATCGGCATCGGTCGGCATAGCTTTTCTGCCGACTCTGAGCGGTCTGCAGTCTCTGTCTGATCTGTTGGATAAGCTCCATTGTCGGAAGGACTACTTCGGTCCTTCCCATAACCCTGTGACCAACCTCTCCCCAACAAACCGGGGTGCGACACCTCCGACCAAACAAGAGCTCAAATGGCGGAGCACCAATGCTGGAGTGGTAACTGTTGTTGTAGGAGAACTCAACAAGAGGTAGGTAGGAATCCCAACTCCCACCAAAATCAATAACACAGACCCGCAACATATCCTTAAGGGTCTGTATAGTCCGCTCACTCTGGTCGTCGGTCTGCAGATGATAAGCAGTGCCGAAATGTAATCTCGTGCCCAGTTCCTCATGGAACTTCTGCCAGAATCGGGAAGTGAACCGAATATCTCGGTCAGAAACAATGGATACCGGGACCCCATGGCGAGCAACGATCTCCCGAACTTAAACTTCGACCAACTTTTCGGCCGAAGAATTCTCCCGGATAGCCAAAAAGTGGGCACTTTTTGTCAATCGATCCACGATGACACATATAACATCAAAATCCTTTTCCGTCTTCGGCAACTTGGTAATAAAATCGATGGTGATCTGCTCCTATTTCCACATGAGAACCTCCATAGGCTGCAGCTTGCCATGCGGCCTCTGATGCTCGGCCTTGACCATCCTGCAGTTCAAGAACCTCTCGACATACCAAGCTATCTCTCTTTTCATGCACGACCACCAGTAACTCAATCTCAAATCCCGATACATCTTGGAGGCCCCCGGGTGTATAGAAAAACGAGACTTATGAGCCTCTTCCAACACAATCTGTTTGATCCCACCAGAAACTGGAACCCAAACCCGACCACACCGGGACAACAACCCTTGACTATCTGTGACAAATCTGTCTATCTCACCCCTGATTCGTTCCTGTTTCCAATTCTCCTTCCATACTCCCTTTACCTGAGCCTCTCTGATCAAACCCAAAAGCGGAGAATCAACGGATATCCTCATACACATCTCCCTAACCGAAGACCCAACCGACTTGCGGCTCAAAGCATCCGCTACCACATCAAAATAAAGGTTGGGGTTATGTGGGGAATGTTCTCTGGGGTAGAGGTTGATGAATGAGACGAAACCCTAGGGAAGTGTGCCTTAAATAGCTCCAAATCCTTAGGCTTTTAGGGTTTTGGCCCAACAGGCCCACCGTGTTGTGGCTAGGCTATAACTGTACCGCCATTTAAATGATGTGGTTACGTCGCGGAGTGTCTCCAGCATCACGTCGTGGCCAATCAAAATCACAACTTAATTAATTTGAAGCCAAACGTTTAATACTTGAAGATAGGTGTTACAGATAGTTTAGTCAGTGGTATTGACCTTATATATTTAACTACTAACAAATGTAACAGTACATAACTTATATCAATAGAATCGTCAAAATTTAGTTTTAATTTACAAAACATATTTATTGGTTGATGACATTTTGTACCCCTCTACTTTTTAAAAAACTTTGTAAAATAACATTTTTCACCTCTCTACTTTTAAAATGTCACTTTGACCTCCTCCACTTTGAACTTTTTAAAATATCACTTTCACCCCCCGCTCTATTTTGTAATCTTTCCTGCTTATCTCCCTTAGTATACATAATATGATTTTCTTTAATAACTTTCATTCGTTATAAAAAAAACTAATTTTTACGTGCTTATTTTTATGTATGCGTCAGTGTAAATTCGAGGTGGTTAACGTTTCGATGTAAATGTAGAACTTTTGTTCGTTAATTTATAAAAAAAAGAAATTACGTACTTTTTTATGTACGTGCCGGTATAAATTCGATTTTGTCTAGATTTCAATGTATTTTTTGACGTTTTCATGCTTATTTTTTATGTGTGTTTCCTACGAATAAGTCGGGTCATGTATGATACGTTTTTTATTATTTAATGTTTGTTCGTTAACTTACAAAAAATCTTACTTAGTTATTTTTATGTACGTGTCGGTATAAATTCTAGTTTCTTTATGTTTTCATGCTTATTTTTATGTACGTTTCGTACATATGAATTTTGTCACATAAAATACGCTTTCATTTGATGGTATATATTGAAGTTAGTCGGTTGCACCGACCTTGTATATTTATCTACTGTCACACCCCAAAACCGGAACGGCGGAAACGTTCTGGGGCGGAGGACGTCATGCGTAGTATCACAAAAATTGTATAGCAAGCATAGTAAACACAACCAAACATTGATTACAAATATGAAAAGTGTTTACATCAGTTTGAAACTTGTTTTAAATACATCAAAAGTGTGTAATATATAGAAAACATGACTCTTATTGCTCCGGCTCCTCTAAATCCAAGATGTACCTGTCTACTGATTTCCTGAGAATACAAGCAGTTTGAAGAGTATCAGCATAAAGCTGGTGAGTTCATAAGCATTTAGTTTTGGTGGAAAATGTTCTTTGAAACCTTTTGAAAAGTGTTCCTCAAGAAAATCCTATATTTTCTTATGAAAAGCATGTTTGTAAACCCATTCCTTCCATGACTTCCAGATTCATACAAGCTATGTACAATCCAAGGAATCATGGAATGAATATGAATATCTATTAGTAGAAAATAAACCATCAGTTTTAGAGATGTCGGTGTTATCCTGGGAAAATCCCATATTTTCCCTAAAAACAGTTATCCGTCCTAGAGTTAGAGATGCAAGTTTAGAAATCCCTGATTACTATCAGTATATGTAAAAGTAGTTTTATTACTTAAAATAAAACAAATGAAGAGTAGAGTCCGTAAACCAAAGTTAGTTTATACTTATTTGCGAGTCGTATAACCATACTTGATATGACCTAGAGACCTTTATAACGTTCTTCAGGCGTTTAAGCTAAATGACATTTGTTCACCTCAGGCATGCATGCGTCACTGTAGCTAGCAGTTCAGGTGTGGGATTGTCATTCCCGAATAGATCTATTCACAAATCTCACGCTCTCCCTCCAGGAGACTCTGGTTATACTGAGATAGGATTTAACCCTGTACACCTAAGGGTACAGTTTCGAAGTAGAGCCTCACAATTCTGTATAATTTAGTTTACATGCTAGAAACAGTATAAAAATAATTATCCTTGAATAATAGTACTTTATACTCCTTAGAAAATATATAACATAAACTAAATCTGTCATAGTTTATATATATTCATCCATGAAATCTGATTTGGTAAAAACTGCCTAGAGAGTTATCCCAAACTATACCCATTATAGTTTATTAGAGTTGATATGGAAAATGCTTTGTAAAAACCTTTTTGAAAGCTATGAAGTTAGATTTCCAAAATAGAAGTTTCCCTTATGTTCAACATATTACAAAAAGAGATAAAATATCCGAATATGTTATTAAACGTGGAAATCGTTGGACTGCATTAATAAGTTTAAAACTTAATAAAATACTTTGAGTTTGGCTTGTATCCCCCCCTAAAAACATTAAAAACACGGAAAATGTAGGGGTATGAACTCACCTCGGGCGATTTGAATGAAGGATCGATACGGAATGCGGGATGTTCAAGTGAAGCCTTGAACACGATTTGATCCTAATTAACAAGTAATGACACATAAAGGAGTCAAATGATGGTATTTCACCACTAGATGTGATGGAGAACCACTCTAAGAACTTGAAACTACTCGCACTAAGTGTTAGGACCTTAAAGGATTGCATGAGGGGAGTATATGGCCACCTTAATGGTGTGTGCGGCCATGGGTGTGCGGCCCAAGGGGTGTGCGGCCGTACACTCATGTTGGAAAGTGTCTTTGAGGTCCATACTTGCATCCATGAAGTGTCCTAGGTCCATACTTAGTTGTAGTACAAGTTTAGGGTCCTAAAAATGGGTTTGTGGTCCTAGAATGTGTGTGTGGTCGCACACAAGGGTGTGTGGTCGCACACAAGGGTGTGTGGTCGCACACTTGGGTGTGTGGCCGCACACAAGGAGTGTGCTGCCGCACAAGGGTGTGTGCGGTCGTACGCCCCACATGAAAATGTCCAAAAAGGCCAATTCTAAGGTATAGGAAGGCTATGGTCATGTCTAACTCGAAGATGGAAGTCCAACTCTCACTTTGGAGGGTCTTTTTGGAGTGTGCGGCCAACCTTATGAAGGTGTGCGGCCGCACTCCTTCAAAGAGTGAAGGACATGTCGATTTTTGTACACTTAAGGCTTAGATGAAGTGGTTCTTCAAGTACAACAAGCTAAGGGATGGATTACTCACGTTTTTGAAGCCTTGGGAGGGTTTGCGGTTGAAGAGTCTTGAGAGAAAAGGTGTTGTGTGCTGCCAGGATGTTAAAGGAATGAAAGGAAAGGGGTCTACCCTTTATATAGGGGTGTGAGTGCTGTCAAAAAGTGAGTGTGCTGCCGAGGGAGTGGGTGTGCGGCCGTACACTCCTCCTAGAGGTGTGTATGGCCCGGTTTTCTCACTATACGACACTCTGACTCATTCTTAAACTCAACCTTGGTCATAATCAAGATTAGAACACTTAAATGAACCCTTAAACAGTACAAGAAATCAACAAAACAAGTTGAATATTGACTGAATTGACTAAGTGTACAAGATAGAAGTTCCGGGTTGTCACATCTACCAACAAATGCAAATGTACATACATTTTTATCAATACAACGAGCATTCAGTTTACAAAACGGATTGACACTGCCGCAACACACAACGGGTAAAATCCTAATTTATAATTGAAAAGTACATTAAAATTCTAAAGCATTGAAATTTTCTATCTGAGATAAAATATGGTTGAATAAGTCCTTTAATTTAACACGGTTTACATTAGAAATCGAATAAAAAATAAGAAAATGTTGAAAGTATGAATAAGAAAGGGTACTGCTATATGTACCTCCTTATTTACATAAATTGTCAAATCATTGGTGTATAAACACACTCACCTACTCATACATGGGATCCAGGAAACAATCGGAGATATGTATAAAATTAGATATAAGAAACCATATAATATAGTTTTCCCCTGACAACTGGGTCAAATAGTCTTAGGTTTTTGTTATCACCATAAAGAAAACTAAAGCCGTTAGTTTTTGAAAGATTTCCATAACTTTAAGCTTTTAAGAAAATGAGTATCGACTTTAGATATAAAAGTGTCAGAATTGTCCCAATTTAGCATCGAAGTACTAATCTTGTTTAATTACTTATTAAATTTTTTATTTTTTCATTATTTAGTCATCGAGACATATTGTAACAAGTTTACCGGTTATTGTCGAACATTACATGGCATGCCATATAGGTTAATTCTCATGACCTTCGTCCATATAGCATTGACGTGGCATCCATATGAATTTTTAAAATAATAAAATTTATATTATTATTAGTGCCTAAATACTTGAGGGACCATTTATATAGTTGACTTAAAAGGAAAATAAAAACTTCAAGATAAGCAGGAAGGGAGAAACTTTGCCATGATGAAAGATTGATGGAAAGAGAAAAAGGTTTTACTATTTAAGAAAGAAAAAAATGAAGGGGCGGTGGAAAGAAAAGAATAAATTCTATTTTTTGTCATTTAGTTTCATAATTTGTCCAACAAAAATAATTTTAGAGAAAAATATTTTTAAATTCCATGTAAATGCTACAGGAAAAGAATAAATTATATTTTTTGTCTTTTAGTTTCATAATTTGTCCAATAAAACTAATTTTAGAGAAAAATATTTTTAAATTCCATGTAAACTAGATGGGAATCATGTGCGCCCGTTGGCGCTGAGTCATATTTTTTTTTGTTCTTTCAGGTTGTATATGTGCTGCAGCATACCATTATATTGATGAAGATATATTTAACATACAAGAGATTTTTGGATAGGTCTTATATAGAAATTTAGGAATGGAAGTCAACATCATGTTTCAATTTGAAAGAAGAAGATATACTTTATGCAGTAATAACTACATCTGTCCCAAATCCTTTTAGTCTCAAATTCGCCAACTATATCTAAATAAATTAAAAAAAACCGCGTTATTTAAAAAAGAATTTAATGTTGGATTGAATTATGAAATTATAAAAGATACCTTCACTAGATTTTGTGCTTCTCGTCACTGATCCATAGAATTGCTTGAAGAAAGAATGCTTCAAATTTGATCATTAATTAATTAGGAGACAAAATTGCAAAAATGGTCCTTGTGGTTGGCAAATTTATGTGCTTTCGGTCCAAAATGAAATATTGGTGCACCACCGGTCCAAATTTGGATATCTTGTGTAGTTTTGGTCCTTATGGTTATCATTTTTTGTGGTTTTGGTCCATACTCTACCTAAAATGACGATTATGCCCTTAACCGATTGTTTTTTTAATTTTGTTCCTATTATTTTAATTAAAAAAACCAAAAAACCCACCCCACCTCTCTTAAGTAACACCCCACCCCCACCCTCTCTCTCTCTCTCTCTAATGTTGTTAAAGATCCATCACTGGCCTTCAACCCACTGCCTCCACCATCGTCGACCATTGCTACCTCAAAAACTTCAATCAACCATCGTCACCACATCTTCCTTCCTCAATAGATTCGCATCCATAAAAATCCATATCATATCAGGTGTTTGTGGTGGGACATGATTGGGGCACAACTGTCGCTCGACATCTAGTCTTTTCCGGCCAGATAGAGTCAAGGGAATCATTTCTCTTGGTATTCCATTGTTTTCTAGATCCCCAAGCATGTAGAGTGCAGTCTGATTTTTTGTGCATTTTATTGGTTTCACAACATAAAAAATGAAAGATCAAACCCATTTCGTAATCAACGAGAAAGGGAGTGGCAGAAAGCCACCCTTGTTTATCTATTCGAGCCACCATAATCAGTCGTCATCTCCATCACCGTTATCATAACACCACCACCTGTTAAATCTGCATCACAGGAAAAAAAATCCCACCTACCCTACCCTAATTGTCGGAGAAGACAACCGGTTAACATCTTCTCCCCAAATAAAACTGAAATTCGATACTAGACCACATCACACCAAATCAAGAACAAACCTGGAACCTGCAACAAATATCAAAACCTGAGAATCTTTTTTCAGGTAAAAAACTTAGCCCCCTCTAAATCCAAAATCGAAAATAATCAGCCCCCGTCGAGAAGGCATGACAAACGCAGGTGGTTGGGGAGATTGTCGACGATGGTTTTCTAGTTCACTGGTGATGAAAAACGTTGGAGCTTCTAGAGCTCTTTCTCAGCCGGTGATGGGAGGGAAGAGAGATAGCTCCAACGAGATATGGGTTTCAGGTCTGAGAAAGAGAGGCATCTGGTGGGGGATAACGGTGGAGAAGATGGAGATGGTCGGAGAAGGATGGTGATGGGGGCGAACGTTGATGGCAGGAGGAGGTCAGGTGGAGGTGTTCTTGATGGTATGTGTTTGTGTGTGTTTTAAAGAAGTAGCAACAGACGAAGGGGGGAGAGAGAGCGAGCGAGCGAGAGAGAGGGCCCTTCTTTTAGAGTAAATTATCTTTTTTTTATATAATAAATAATAAATGAACTAAAAGAAAAGGAAAACGGAAAGGAAAACGGAATTCAGGAGGGGTATAAAAGTCTTTTCAGGTGTAAAGGGACCAAAATCACTAAAAAGATCCAATTTTGGACCAATGGTGCACCAACATTTCATTCTGGACCAAAAGCACATAAATTTGCCAACCACAGGGACCATTTTTGCAATTTTGTCTAATTAGGATAACATAATTAATAAAGATTTGAAGAACAAATTAAATTGGGGGGAAAAGATAATTAATTAATGGTGAAGCTGAAACAATATGATAATAACTTACCAGCCAACCTAAAAGAGCTGATCGTTTGCCAAAACCCAAGAACCGGTTCCTGATGATATCATGATTTCTAACATCTGTTATTGTCGGTTCTTGAACTACATGAAATTCTTCAGATTTGATATCCATAAAATGAAATGGAAGTATAAAAATTAGAGAGATCATGAAATCGATAGTAGCTATATTGTGGTCGATATAACTTTAATCACCTTGTGTAGTGTTGAGATTTTCTTCTCTGATAGATGTTTCCCACTGCTTCCATTGGCGTATCTATATATTAATACGTTATTAAAAAAAATACACTACTCAATCAAGTGAAAGAAAACAGTTTCCAGGAGATCATAAAATTTACTAACCTTAAACCTTCCAAATACAACAGTGAGAACAGAAAATGTCACATGTACAACTGCTACTATGAAAATAAAGATGTGTAGATGATGCAGGACCTTGCCTGATAACAATGGCACCTTATTCTGTACTTGGAGAATGAATAGTGTGAATATTTGTACTATTTATTGGATAAATCAAGTTTTTCATTGTTGTACAAAAGCTAGATTGATTTGATTACCCTCTCAGCACAGTAACGTACTGAAGTTTCTTTATCTCCGAGCAATTGGCGAATAGTAGATGATTTTTTTTTACTTGGGATCAATCATCTTTTCTTTTGCTTTCAACGGGCAAGGAAGAAAGTGTTCCATGGTCGTCTTGTTCACACAGATGTTAACAATCCTATCTTGACAAACAGACAATTCATAATAGTAGTGAAATAAACCTTAACAGCATCAACTCTGCACCAAAAAGCAATAAAACTAATCAACAACTGGTGCACCAAAAAATACTAATAATGAAAAAGTTAAAAAGTTACCAACCTGATCGCCCATCTGTACAAGATCTAATTAGATTAATATGAGGTTTCTGACGTCCCGTCTTCACCCTCGTTTAAAACCATTGCCGTTTTCATACATTTTCTTGTAGTTTTCGTGACTACAAAATATTAAATCAAATAATAATAAATTAATTAATGTCAAAAACCGGTAACCAAAGGTTAAGGTTAAGAAAGCATACCATTCTCTGTCTAATCTCAAGACGGAGCTTTACTGAATTTGGCATGTCATATTCACCGTTCTCAAGGTGTCGTTCGTCTGGCCTAAGTATATGTTCATATCAAGATTTATTTATAATCAACAAAAAAATATGAATATCAATCATTTGTCTTTACGTTCCTTATACTTCTAGCTTTCTTTTGTTATAAAGTAAGCATCTTTATGTGTTATTCTTGTTTGCATAAAGAGCGGAAGTCATGATCTTCTTATTGAGCTACAGTTTCTCATTTCATATGGTACATTGCTATTTTACACATTTTGCTAAAATGAGATTTATAAAAGAGCAGTTTCGTCATTGCTCATCAACATCTCCAAAAAGATAAAGATCTTTTATATGTTGAAAAGTAAGATTAAGATTTTCAACACTAACCCCGACATTGATGGTTTAAACAAAACATTAGATTGGTAACCCATATGCATAATCTACACACACATACACACACAAAAAAAAACATTCAGCTAATTATAACGACAACTGTAACTTACCATAGCCAAATCTTTGAGCGGGTAATTGCAATTGTGGATAATACCAGATTAGATTGGTTGCCTAAAAAAAGCCCATGATGGTAACTGACATCATTGCAGGTTGAAAAGAACACCAAAATCTGAAAATCATAAAAGGATTGTTTTCTATAAATAGGGGTAAAATGGGCATTGACTTTCTTAAACTGTAAACATGAAAACTATATGTAGTTATGATAAAAAGATGAAAACTACATTCGGTTAACGTTTATAGAAGTAGGGGTAAAATGGGCATTAATGGATTAATTTTTTTTTTAACATTAAGGTTGATGTTTAAATGCAATTGACTTTCTTAAATTGTAATTAATTTTTGATTTAGTTAAAAAGGCACAGAAAGAACCGAACCTGTCGTAGAAGGAGTTAGGCAAGGACAGAACCGACTGAACAGACATCAATTGTGGTTGTGTATTCAGTTGCCCCGAATACAAGTTCAGGTGCACAGTAATATTATGAACATATATACAATATATACAAAGATAAGTTGCATATAAATGACAAATGTGAAATTTTTCTATCTCTTTCTTGTGTTAAAATAAAAGATATTAGTCTAGGAAGCCTTATAACGAATATTTTAAATAAATGGGGAAAATGCATACCTAAAACTACAGATTCAACCGACGGTTGTTGCTCCACCAACGATTGTTGCTCCAACTACAGAAAATAACAATGTATGTTCACTAAAATATATAGCATCCTACTTCCACTGCTAAAATTGGTTAGCTATTTTAAAGTATAATGAGAACAACTTACCTATTTTACCCTTTTGCAGACTTTTTTTTCGTCTGATTGCATTTCATTTCTAAGTCAATTAAGACATTTGTTTAAATAATTATCATAACTTTTTTGTTTAATCCTAACACTCTGTGTGCTTCCTTTTGTTTCTTGCTTGATTTAATTCACTTATGTGTAAGACAGCATAACCAAAAAGTTAGATGAAATGATGAAAAAAGATTATACTTTTGTCTGGTACAATCCACCTAAAAAAATGTAAGATTTCAACAAAAATAAACAACACCATTATAAATTAAAAAATTACCCTTCTTTTGCTCTACCAATACCCATATCACTTGGACTTGGATGTTTGTCTGCTTGGAATATCTACAATGCCCTGTGTAGTGTTGACTCCACTGTAAGGAATTTGTTTCTGCATTCCAAATGCAAAAATTATATAGGCAGAACCATGAGATTTTACTATGAAGAAATTAAAAGTTATTCACAAAGTCAATATTAACCTTGTAGTCTTGTACAATCCCATTGGAAAATCACAAAATGAAAGTCAAACGAAATTTAACGCAACACATAAAATCCAATCTGCAAGAAAATATTTCAAAGATGGAAGTTTAAGTTAGAAACTGATTAGTTGGGTAGTGAATCAAGCCCTAAAATAAGCAGATGCAACAGATATCATTAACAAAATTAAACAAAATAAACAATCAAATTTCAATGAAACCTAAAACTGTGTCTTTCAATTCACTAAACCAACCTAATATTGAAACAAAACTCTTCCTCGTCCCTTTCAATTCTTTGAAACCTGCAAAAGAAACAAATACAAAAAGAATTTTATACCAGATATATTAAATTCCAAAAAAGCATAACACAATCTGTTAGAAAGGGGGAGTGTTAGGGTTCAAGCAATTCACTAAGGGCGCTGATGATGAGAACGTTTAAATAAGAAACAAAAAGAAAAAAAAGGATGGAGTAGAAGGCGGACGATTCCTCTAACCTGGGCAATGGTCGTCGACAATCGGAAGACGAGAAACGGTCTGATGGTTGTGGTGACTGTTTCGGCGAGTAAGAAGCAGAGAAGTCACAACACGGAGTTCGGTGTTCTTCGGTAGGCAGAAAAGATGAAAATTCGGAGGCGGTGTCGTCTACGGTTCAACTGGTTTGATGTTGGCTGACGACGGCCAATAGGAGACGCGGTGAACTGAACGGCGGTGGCGATTGTGTTCGATTGAAGGGGCGGCTCCAAGCGTTAATCGAATGGAGACAACGAACACTGTCGTTGGTTCTAGGCGTTGCAAAGAATCAATCCATTTCTCAAGCAAGAAATAAACTTTTTCTAGTGATGACTGCTTTGATATATGAGAATAAAAGGCGGTGGAGTATTGTGGTGTTAAAAGTATTGTGGTGTTAAAATGAGAATAAAAGGCGGTATTGTGGTGTTAAAAGTATTGTGGTGTTAAAATGAGAATAAAAGGCGGTGGAGTCAAAGGCGGTGGAGAGGAAGTGCTAAGATGCGAAAGTAGTAAAAGCATTATGGGGTTAAAATGAGAATAAAAAGTTAAGTGGCAAAAGATGAAAGAGAAAAAAAGTTACTGTTCCTCAACTTTTTAAGAATTAATAGTATATACAATGCTATAGGAAAAGAATAAATTATATTTTTTGTCTTTTAGTTTCATAATTTGTCAAATAAAAATAATTTTAGAGAAAAGTATTTTTAAATTCCATGTAAATGGTACGTAACATGTATGGATGTAAATGGTAAGATGGTAATATGTTAGGGGTGAGCATAATAACCGAAAAACCGAACCAAAACCAAATTAACCGATATAACCGAACCATTTTAAAAACCATTGGTTCGGTTTCTACTTTTTGTTAACCGATAACTAACGGTTCGGTTATGGTTTTACAGGTTAACCGAACCACTAACTTTATATTTTAAAATATAAAAATTATAGTTTATATATAAAATAATGTAGTCAAACTTATTTAAGACTCATTAAAATTTTAAAATATAATTCATTAATCCTCACTTATCAGGAGACAAACGTGTAATGAAACCATCAAAGGTTGATCACACAGACACACATAATCTTTCAATCATGCATTGAGTTAGATTATTAATTATTGTTGTAATTCCTAATAGGATAATTCTATAATTTGTAAACATTATTGACAATTAGTTTAATCTTCATAATCCTAATCGGAGACTTCTCACACCGTTAATCCTAATCAAATATTGTTTTGACTTTATAGTACTATTCGAAGGATTTTTTGACTTTATAATCAAGACTTCTAGGTAACTTTAGTTTTTAGTTCTTCTTGACTTTGTGATATATTAAGAATGTATTTTTTTTGAATTTTTTGGTTTTTTTATTTACTGTTTTTGACTTAATCACATTGAATATATATGAGTTATTGGCTTTTTTTTTAATCCAGATAACACATAATATGAATGTTTGACTATTTTATTTTATAGTTTTTTTTTAATCGCATCGAACGTGTATGAATTTTTGGCTTTATTTTAATGTTAATATCAATTATCAATATATGAAATTATTAATGTTAATTATTTTAATGTTTTATATTTTTATTGAATATTTTTTATTTTGAATGTGATTATGTGTTATCTCACTCTAAGTATCAAATGTACACATTTTATTCTATTACTATAAGTTAGGTCACAAACATTGGCATTGAAGAATTTTTTGTATTCTCTTTTCATTCTTATGCCAATATACTTTCGCCATTTATATTATTTTGAACATTATGGTTAACCAATTTTAACTATTAACCATAACCAATATTAACCAATGTACCCAATGACTACCAAAATGAATTAACCAATCATGATGGTTATGGTTCGGTTTTGACCAATAACCGAACCAAAACGCCCCATACACACCCCTATAATATGTTGAGCATGTTATAGTGGCTAAAACATGATAAATTTGAAATTTAAAATAATTAATCAGCACGATTAAAACTCAATGCTAAAGAGGACGAGTATTAGGTGTTGTTTGTTTTTTCTGAGGCAAAATGTCTGCAGTCTGCGGACCACATCTGTAGACCTCTGCAGTAGAAGAGGCGGACCAAACGTCTGCAGTCTGAAAAAAGAAGACTGTTTATTTTTTAACATCTGCGGGCTACTAAAATAAACTGAAATCTAAATAAACTGGTTTTTTTAAACTTCAAAGTGATTTTTTAATATTTTTATGACTTTGTTATAAATAATTAACGAATCTAGATCAACTTTTATGCATTATTGTATAAAAAATAAAAATAAAAATGGTATTAATTAACGTATATATTTGATAAAAACCAACAACTTTGGTTGCAAAGTTATAACTAAACATTACAACTAGTGATCGAAGAATTTGATACATAAATAGATGGAAATAAACTTCGATTTTTTCAATTATATCCATTAAAAACGTACCATAAATATTTTCTCGAGAAATTGACGATACTGTATTAAATAATGTTTTACAAAATTTGGCCAAAAAATATAAGAATATATTATGATTTTTTTCCATATTTATATAAACAACTTCAACGACTATTATATTGTAATAAATCTTTATTTATAAATTTGTCAAAAATATCATGTTTGTATCGTTGAACGTTTTTTTTTATGTTTTGTAACTTTTTTTTTCAAATTGTTTATCATTAATAAAGTTGGAAAAAATATAAATTAAAAAAAACTTAAAAAAAATAAATATATATATGTTTTTTTTAGGCTAGAAGATGTCTGAAGATGTTAGAAGACTTTGGTCCACATCTGCGCCAAGAAGAGGGCGCGCAGACATTTTTAGGTCTGTAGTCTTCAAAAAAACAAACAGTCTGCGAAGACTAATGTCTGCGCGTGGTCTGCGCGGCACAGACAGAAGAGGCCACGCAGATCTGCAGACAAAAAATAAACACTACCTTAGACTTTTATGATAAAAAAACAAATACTTTTTAAGAAAAAAAGAAAAAGATAAGGTTTTGTTTTATAGTAGGAAACTATTAACTATTAACTTTTACTTTTAGATAAACTTTTATTTTCTTATCTACAAGGATACTTCACATAGCCTTTATCAAATAGTTTTTTTGAACTTTTAGTTTTTTGATATTTTAGGTTTTTACTAATTGCTTTTGCCGTACTCTTTCCCACGCTTCATTTCATACAAAATCGTTAAATGCGTTTCAAATTCACATAGCAATAAAACTACATATAAAAATCGGCAAGTTTACAAAAACCTCACAACATCTACAATACAACATGACCCAATAAAAACATGAAAACCACACCTACACATCATCCTGTTTATTCCACCTCAACCTCCTTCCTCGTTCCCACATCTCCATTGCCACCGGAAGTCATCTCAGCCTCCGCCACCACCGGCGGCAACTGCTCGTAGGCCACCGTCCGCCTTGGCAAAACCCTAAACTTTCCAAAATCAAGAACCTCCACAAGCCTCTCATAACTAAACTACTGTTGAACATGTACTACAACCGCAAGAAGAATTGCAATGACAGGAATCCCAATATCCCCGAACTTTGAATAAAAATCAAGATGCGGATTCACAAACTCATAATCCTCAGAAAAATACGGGTTCGGGATCGCGGTCCGAATGTAATCATAAACATGAGGAAGAAGTCGAATCACAGTTAACCCGATAAAATACGATTTTCGTAACGGTTTGCAATTAATTTGCCAAATTAAGTTACCAATAACTTGTGGAAGCAAAAAGAAATCTTGAACCAAACCCACATACTCCTCAAATTCAGCAAGCCATTGTTGTAGGTTATGAACCACAAGCACACATACAAACCCGAGCACATGAACCAGCCCGGTAACTATAAGAACCCGTCGATCAGACGGCACACGGGTCGGTTCATGTGGGGCCCGCGTCTGTAACCGGATTCGGGCCCTCCAAACTTTCTGGTAAAGCCGCAATGTTAGCGAGAATGAAACCAGTACAAGAATCTTGACCGTGTAATCGATGACCCGAACCATTTGACTTTTTTCAAGAACCGAAGACTTTTCGTAAGATTCCGTTTTTTTAAAAAGCGCTTCGGCCCCCGTAACTAAGGGAATCCCGTATCCAACCGCTTGGACCGATAACATCACGAGTGAAACAAACGGGATCGCATCCGCATTCTCTTTGATGTAAAACAATCCGGTTAAAATAAAACCGATTGCAACCGAAAGTGTAAGAAGTTGTAAAATTCCCTCTACACCTCTTCTAGAAAGAATATCTTCCCGTTGAGCCCGATACATAATCGGAACTGTTTGAAGGTTGACCGGTTTGAAAAACAATTGGTCAAACTCGTTTCGTTGACTCGAAATTGAAATCCTAGCCGTTCGATTAACCATACAACGGGTCGCAGTAGGCGGGTACGATATCACAACTTCAATCAAACAATCCAACCCGTTTTCAAGATCCATACTCTCGTATAAAACATTCCATGAGGCCCGTACGTCCCGACACCCAACTAAATACATTTTCCCAACAACCGGATAATACAACCCTTCGACCAAAAGATCCGAAACATTCCCATATTGCCCTTCGAAGAGCGAAAGTTGACCCGATACATTCAATAGGAGCTGTCGTTCGGTGTATGTCGATTTAGCGTGATACAGTGTGTCTTCTTCTGTAATTGAATCGTTTTGTAGAGACTAGTAATGACCGAATAACAGGCCAAGTGAGAGAGTCTCAAATTGCACATCGGTTCTTAAAAAACGATTAGGCCCGGAATCAGGGACCGCAGGGTGGTGACGTGTAAGATCTTCAGATAAAAGTGACAAACCAACGAGATAGAAATCGGCATCTTCGACTTTCGGGAACGTTAAAAATGACTTTTTAATCACGGTTTAGAAGCTGAAAGGCTCGTGTTTTTCGAGAATTGTTCCTGCTAAATCGATCTTGGAATACATATAATACGGATGAGATTCCGTGTACTGATCGTATAATTCAAAAGGGCGTACAAGTTTCTCAAACGTTAACGGAAAAAAAGATAAATTCCCATCTTTTAAACTAGAAATTGTCCCGAGAATTATGCTTCTTTGTTTAATGGAAAACGAGAGCGGAATGTATAAACAGATACGGGAATCGCACCCGATTCCGATTCCATCTTTATCGACAATTCCAAGGCAACCAATTATACAAAGCTGCCCGCTTGATGATTCCCACATCCCTTCAGCCGAAAGTGTCATATTATTCAACCCGGTTCGCTGACCCGCATTGTAATGATCCTCAAATGGAGAAACAACCCGAATAACCGCTTCAACCTTCGTAAATTTACTCTTTTGACCCTTTGAAGGCGATTCTTCACATCGAACGTCTTGAAGACTAAGGTGTTGTTTGTTTTTTCTGAGGCAAAATGTCTGCAGTCTGCGGACCACTTCTATAGACCTCTGCAGCAGAAGAGGTGGACCAAACGTCTGCAGTATGAAAAAAGAAGAATGTTTGTTTTTTTAACATCTACAAGCTACTAAAATAAGCTAAAATCTAAATAAACTGATTGTTCTAACTACAAAGTGATTTTTTAATATTTTTATAACTTTATTATCAATAATTAACAAATCTAGATCAACTTTTATGTATTATTGTATAAAAAGTGAAAATAAAAATGGTACAAATTAACGTATATATTTGATAAAAACCAACAATTTTGGTCGCAAAGTTATACCTAAACATTGTAATTGTGAATCAAAGAATTTGATACATAAATTGAGGAAATAAACTTCGATTTTTTCAATTAAATCAATTAAAATCGTACCATAAATATATTTCTAAGAAATTGACGATATTGTATTACATAATGTTTTATAAAATTTGGCACAAAAAATATAAGAATATATTATGATTTTTTTCATATTTATATAAACAACTTCAATGACCATTATTCTAATGAATTTTTATTTATAAATTTGTGAAAAATCTCATATTTGTGTCGTCGAATTTTTTTTTTTAAGTATTGTAACTTTTTTTTTCAATTTGTTTATCATTAATAAAGTTGGAATAAATATAAATTCAAAAAAACTAAAAAAAAAAATCAAGATATATGTGTTTTTTTAAGCTAGAAGATGTTTGAATATGTTAGAAGACTCTGGTCCACATCTGCGCCAAGAAGATGGCGCGCAGACATTTTTAGGTCTGCAGTCTTCAAAAAAACAAACAGGCTGTGAAGACTAATGTTCTGCGCGTGGTCTGCGTCGCGCAAACAGAAGAGGCTAAGAAGATCTGCGGGCAAAAAACAAACACCACCTAAGTCTTACACCTTTGAAGCTACCGTTTGTCGCTTTTATACGGGAATCCTACTCAAACGGGCCCAATTTGCTGCAAATTTCATCCGTTTGGTTGCATTTCCAATTCGGGACAACGGTTAATGGATCTTGACCCGTGAAACGTTCAAGAATAAGGCAAAAATCAGCTCCTTTGTACAAACCGAGCCCCGTATTTGTAAAATTATCTTTGTAAGGGTATGGTGTGCAAGCTTTTGAAACGAGATTTTCGGAGGTAAACTCGTAATTTGCAGAAGCACTTAAAGAAGATGAGATTTTTACTTCATCGAAGTATTTTTGGCTTGATTTTGCGTTTAAACTTTTCAAACTACCATAGATAGTTCTTTTTGTTAAAGTAAAAGCTTTGGGGTAACGAACAACAAGTAAAATCCGGTCATCTTGAATGAGTGGTGGTTGGTTTATGTACCCCGGTTCTTTAACCCAGTCCCATGGGTTACTGGAATCAGGGTAACGATAGGGCAACATGGCGTTCCCTAATAAACACATTACAGTTTCACCATCGTTTCCTTCGGAATCGGATACAATCCCTTGGAATGGAATCGTTAATTCCGAATGCCCCGGGTATATGTTAAACATTGGGTTATTACTGTAGGGTTTTGCTCCGTACAATCCCCCAATTGTTATTGCAACCTGTAAGATCCCGTTGATGCTGACTGAGTTTTTGGATCGATGGGCTCGGTCTACATCAGTAACCCAGAAGGAAACCAAGTTCAATGATGAATTTGGATCCCATGAGCCATCTGACCCATTTAGTTTGTGATGATCATCAAATGGCATCAATGGAGCTTTATCTAACTCCTGTCACCAATCTCCATTAATGAACGACATTTTGTCTTCTGTACAATCTTTTTCCGTAGGGTTTTTGGTTAGAATCTGGAGGCATGATCGAAGAACATTCTTTTTTTACTTCGTCTATTCTATCGTATTTGAAGGTCATAGGGGGTTCTTTTGTAGATCTTAGATCCCCAAACCCATTAGGATCAATACCAATCGCTGCGTTCACTAACCTAATGCAGAGAATCAAGATAAACCCTAACATGAAAACACTCTTCATGGAAGGAATTTGAACAAGTCAACGTTTTTCAAGATTTTTTTGATAGCCGTTTGCTGATTCTTAATCAAGACCAGGACATAGGACTGGGGATTGAAGAGATCGCAAAATTAACTCAAAATAAGTAATAAATTTGGGGGCAAAAGACTAGAGTTCAGTGGGTATGGTTTAAATCGATTCAGTCACCTGAAAGCTAACCTGGAACCACTGCGAAGTATCTGTTGGAAGATCGAGTTTAATGATTGACTGGATCTTTGAGTTCTTTTTACTTCTGATTGTACGAGATCTGTGGGTTGATTTGGAAGAAGATATGTAGGCGAAAGAAGAAGGAAAAGTGAAGTTGAAGTCAACTCAAAACTGAAAATGGTAGGAAGTGATTGTCTAACGATTTTTATTTTTCCTTTGGAGTAATATTGATCGTCAAATTTAGTGAAATTCTATCAAAAACATATATATAAATTTAATATCCTTAGACTTTACTCTATAACGTGATTTAGGTTTAAAATATAAGGGTAACTTCATATATAATTTTATTATGATTCAAAATATCTTTGTCTGATCTAAAATTTAAATGTTATATATATTTTATTAGCTTTTTAAATATCTTATATGTCAATTTTTAATTTTTATTTTTTAAATGTTTTCTAATCAGTTTTTATATTTTTAAGATATTATAATTTATAAAAGAATGCAAATTGACCATACTGTCCTTAAATATCAAAACTCTTTTGACATAAAATGGATAGACCATATTGCCCCTCAGTAGCCTGACACCCGTCTTTAATGATCGGGAGATGCCTTTTGAAATTGGAACGAGAGCCATAGTCCAACGCTCAATCTTCGTCACCTTGGAGACTATGTTCAACAACGAAGAATCTCCTGGGGAAGAAAGGAATCGAAAGGGAGTCCCTAAAGGTAATGTCAAACATGGAAGGCGGTTGCAAATTTTACCTTTTGATTACTCAATTATGAGCATAACCCAACCGGTTCCCTTATCCGATGATGCAAAAACGGGAAGGTAAGGGTGCGTTTAGTTGCGGAAAAATGGGCCGTTTTCCGGAAAAATTTTCCAAGAAAAATGAGAATTTTGAAAATGCGTTTAGTTCGTCTATTTTTCTAAATTTTTGACGGAAAATGAAAATTTTCCGTTTTCTAAAATTACAAAGAAGTTGCAAATTTTTGGAAAACCAATAATCATTGTTTTCCACATTTTTCTAATTCCAAAATTTTTCTAAAATATAAACACCCACTCCCACCCCATCCACCTCTATCTACCCTCACCTTAACACCCCCAACCCACCACACCCCTACCTACCTACACTCACTCCCAAGCCCACCCCCACCCCCACAAACACACACACACACACACACACCCACACACACACCCACAAACACACACACACACACACCAACCCCCACAAACACACACACCCACACGCACACACACACACCAACCCCCACAAACACACACACACACACCCACACCCACCCCTACTCCCATAAACACACACACACACCCACCCCCACCCCCACAAACACACACACACACACACCCACACCCACCCCCACCCCCACAAACACACATACACACACACCAACTGTTAGTGGATCACATGTTACATTGTATTAGTTCCTTATATTTCTAGATAGCCCATTGTGTAAGCCTTGTATGTATTGGCCCAAGTGGCTTTGTATTTATACGTATGTTCATGTATATGTGTGTTATGGGAAAAACACGGTTTAGCATGCATAACACACATATACATTAACATACGTATAAATACAAAGCCACTTGGGCCAATACATACAAGGCTTACACAATGGGCTGTCTAGAAATATAAGGAACTATAATAATGTAACATGTGATCCACACACACCAACCCCCACAAACACACACACACACAAACTCACACCCACCCACACACACACACACCCAACACCACTACCACAATCACCGACCTACCATCACCATCACCACCATCACTACCCCATCACCATCACCACCACCACCGCCGCCGCCACCCAGCTGCCACTGCCACCACCACCACCGCCGCCGCCACCCCGCTGCCACCACTGCCCCTCGCCGCTGCCCCCACCACCACCATCGTCCCCACGCCCACCCTACCACCGCTACCGTTTTCTAAAAATGAAAACCGATAGAAAAATACACATCTAAACATGTTTTCTAATTTTCTAAAACTGAAAATGAAAAATGAATAAGTTTTAACTAAACGCGTTTTCTAAATTTTCCAATGAAAGCCGAAAACGGAAAACGAAAACTGA
The DNA here is from genome assembly GCF_052849685.1 of Lactuca virosa. NCBI lineage: Eukaryota > Viridiplantae > Streptophyta > Magnoliopsida > Asterales > Asteraceae > Lactuca > Lactuca virosa. Next base: position 65,266,894 of record NC_136426.1, on the reverse strand, counting down.
AAAGGGAAAACGAAAAACGGAAAATGAAAACTGTTTTTCCGTAACTAAACGCAACCTAAAGTTCTTGGGAGATTTTCAGATAAAGAGTTTCAGGGAGTGAAAGATGTAAGGATTGAAGTTGCAGCTTGGCTTCACATGTTTGCTCTCTGACAGGCATTTAGGGAGGAAGAGGAGAATGGTTGATTAGTATGTTGTTCCTAAGATTTTGATGTGTGATAGGGAGTGAAAGATGGAGCCACAAGTCTGTAGCCTCATTATTAAATACATGGTGATGTACTACCCAAGTCAGGAACTATGTGGAGTTCACAATAATGACAAAGAAAGAAAACGGTTCACTAGTGCTTCAGTGGTTACTAGTTGTGAGGATTTGAAGGAATTCATGTGGTTGCGTTTCTTTTTATCCTTATCATAACCTATTTTGGTAATGCATGTGGGTTGCACTATCTTGAAGAAATATAAGAGTGTGGGTACGCATTGCTGAATTTGTGAAGCTGTTGGGCTGTGGCGGAGGCTTGTACATGGGGGAATCTTCCAACAAATGGTTGTTATTATGGAGCTATTATTCTATAATAACACTTGTTGTTATTATGGTATTCACTGGTAAGGATTTTTGATTTTTGTTATTATGGAGCCATGTGTGGCTTCGATTTTTGATTTTAAACAGGAAGTCAAAGGAAGAAGAAGATATGTGCATTTTGACAAGACTCGTAAGGATGGAACTTCGATGATGTTTCTGTTGGATAAGGTGTCTAAGTCCATAACGTATTTGGTATATACTTGACCCGACCCGGCATGGTCCATTTGGGTTGCACTTCACCCAAACTAGTTATGGATAATTTTATGAGAGTTGTATACTTACGATTTATTAATATATTATAAGTTATAATATATTAATATAAAGTCATGTTACTTAATTAGTTTTAATCTTGAATTAATTATGAATTAATTTAGTGATTAAAAGGAAGACTAATTAAATCATGGGCTATTATATTTATATGGTGTGGGCTAACACTCATTTGGGAATGGGCTAAGCTTATATGGAAGTCCATGGATGATCCATGGAGCTTTTACCCATGGATCCTTGGAAGAGGAAAAGACATGGGTTATTAGGGTTTCACCCTAACCATGAACACTATATAAACAAGCTTATGTTGCATGAAAAAGACACTAATGTGTGTGTAAGTGTGGTGGCCAAAATCAAGAGTTAGTATACTCTCTCATACATTTTCCAAGTTTGTGGTGATTTGTGATTTCCATTTGAGGCATCCACATTATTGGTGTTTGGCTCTCAAACTCCAAGGAATCAACAATCAACAAAAGGTATGTAATTCATCTAGTTCTTTTATGGATAAAAGTACCCCATGCCATGCTAGATAGGTTATAAACCTTGGAAAATAATATTTTGCATGTATCTTAGACAAACATAGATCCAAGGTTTAATAGGGTTGCATGTACACTTAGGAAGTGTTAGAATGCTCAAAACCCAACAGTTGTATCAGAGCCTAGGCTTGTTTGTTTGATACTTGATGCAAAATAGTGATAAAAGGTCAATTTTTTGCTGTCTGACTGATGAACTCGCCGAGTCCATGGGGGGACTCGCCGAGTTCATGTGTAAAATCATCCTATTCGCCGAGTAGGTTCGTGCACTCGGCGAGTAGGAGCCTCAGAATGCAGATTTTCGACTTTTGCTGCTGGAAATGGACTAGAAACATTACCCTAAACTGTTTTGGTGTTTTAAAACTTGTTTTAGTTGGTGTAATGGTTGTTCTAATCCATTTACAATAGCTTATATCAAAATTTCATGCTTTGTATGTGTTCATATAATTCTTGAAACTTTGATGATCATGTTCATGTTCTTATGAATTTAGAAGATGATAGGAATTATTTGCTGAATTGTTTAGGATTAATTCTTGATCATTTATGTGTTTTAATGGAGTCTATAATTTGTCCTTAAGTTATGGATATCCAAAGGTCACTTCTTTTAAACACACACTTAAAACACATAAGTTACATGGAAATGAAGAGTCTTCATTTTTATGAACCTTTAATTCATAAGTTATGAAATGAAAAGTTTTGAATAGTTTCAAAACTTGTCCTCAAGTTTTGGAATTTGTAAAGTTACACACACTTTAATATACTTTAATTCCAAACCCTTAGAGTTTTAAAAGTTAAAATTCAACCCTTATACTATTTATAACATTAATGGTTAATTATTATATATATGTATAAGATCAAAGTCGTCTTACCGCTAGTACGCCTCATTCACGAAGCCAGTCTATAAGGTGGGTATAAGGTTGTTGCCTATAAAATGGCAACTTAATGGGTGTCCACTCTCACCCACCGCTTGCTTGACTGGTGGAGGGTCGTTAGCCGAACGGGTAGGACAAGGACTTATAAATTCTCATTAAAAGTATGATGAATATTATAAAGTAACTAAACCTTATATAAATTCTCAATCTTAGTTACTTTAGGAATATGTGAATATGGTGCTAACCCATGAAATTCACACTTTGTACCTTACCAAGTCGTTGGTGGAGCGTGTGTGGTTAACCGGCACACTAACTTGGACTAGTAAGGATCACGAAGGGTGACTTAATGTTTATCATAGATCGGTGGAGCGTGTGTGGTTAACCGGCACATTGATTAGGTGATAATATTAAGGGTACCAAGTGAATTTGCATGGTTATTCACACCTTGTTTTGTGATCCTCGGCATCCCAGTCACAAAACTTGAAGGGCACAATCGAGATTGAAACATGCCATTGAAAAGTTCAATGAATCTCAAAAGAATCTAGGAATTTCAAAAACCAATTAAACCTAATAATTCATTTCGTTTTCATGGTGGAAATTGGTGAGTCGTCATTCACCTACCTTCAAATATGTTATAGATTAGATTACGGCATCCCTCTTCTAAGTTATAATATATTGTGTTGGATCCTAGCCTTAATATTACATTTGGGTGTATTATTAAGGATTCGATATATCTAATCTAAACTTGTTTTCTTCTTTTCAGATGTCTTCCAACAACAAAGCTTCGGGCTCTAACCCTACTGGCTCCTTTTCCCTCATGAACCTTTGTGGGAGGGTCATCTTTGATGGTTCCAACTTCATGGATTGGATCCGGAACATCAGGATGGTTACTCGTTACGAGGACAAGGAATATGTCCTCGATAAGGAGCTAAAGGAGCTTGATGAGTCCACTGCTACTCCTGAGGAGGTCGTTGAGTATCAGGCACATGAAAGAGATGCCACCAAGGTGGCATGCATCATGATGGCCACCATGACAGCTGAACTCCAAAAGTCCTATGAGGACTATTACCCTTTTGAGATGCATCAGGATCTGATGGAAAGGTACCATCAGAGTGCTCGTCAAGAGCGGTATGAAATAATCTCCTCCATGATCACTACCCGTATGAAGGATAGCGAACCAATCGCGAGCCACATGCAGAAAATGCAAAGGTATGTGGACCGTCTAATGAAACTGAATGTGAACTCCCCTGAGGAGTTGGCAATTGATATCATTTTGCACTCCTTGCCATCGTGTTATGATCAATTTCGTATGACATACCACATGAACAAGGAGGAAGTCACACTCAGTAAGCTTCAAGGACTTCTGAAGACTGCCGAAAGTGGTCTTAAGAGTAAGTCGGTTGCTACTCCTACTCCTACTACTACCCCTGTTTTGGCTATCGGGCAAGGCAAAGGGAAGAAGAGGAAGCACCCTTCGAAGGGTACCAAGGGAAAGTCCCTTGAAGGCTCCTCATCTGGAACCAAAGGTGGTTCTATCACTCCTTCTGCCATCCCTAAGGATGCTGAATGCTTCTACTGTCAAAATAAGGGGCACTGGAAGCGAAACTGCCCAAAGTACTTGCAGGATGTCAAGGATGGAAAAGTGAAACCATCCCATGCAGGTATTTACACTATATTGTCTAATAACTCACCCTATTCTAATTCTTGGGTTCTTGATACAGGTTGTGGTATTCACATCTGTTGTGACTTGCAGGGCCTAAGAAGAAGTGAGGATGTGGAGCACGGAAAGATAAACTTAATCATGGGGAACAAGAAGGCTGCACCTGTTACCAAGATTGGAGTTTATACTTTGTTGCTAGATAGTGGGTTAAAGTTAGATTTGAATAAATGTGTGTACTCGTCTGAAATGGCGAGGAATATTATTTCCTTTCATGCTTTATACAAACAAGGTTTTACCTTTTCTTTTGATAATGAAGTTGGTAGTATTAATGCTTTCTTTAATAATGTTCTTTATTTTAAAGAATTACCTTGTGATGGTGTGTATGAAGCTGTATCGGTTGTAGATAATTTAGGAAATAATGTATTATGTATTGATTCTTCTACTAGCTTAGATAAAGCATCTTTGTGGCATTGTCGTCTTGGACATGTAAGCAAGAAACGCATAGGCCAGCTCCAAAAGGATGGAGTCTTGGAGTCGTTCGACCTCAAGTCGGATGATAGTTGTGAGTCTTGTCTACTTGGAAAAATGACAAAATCACCCTTCACTGGTACTTGTGCAAGGGGTGAGGGTTTGTTGGACCTTATACATACTGATGTATGTGGACCATTCAAAACCGCCACAAGGGATGCTAATCGCTATTATGTGACTTTTATTGATGATTTTAGTAGATATGGTTATGTCTACTTAATCAAACATAAGTCAGAAACTTTTGAAAGGTTTAAAGAGTTTAAACAGGAAGTAGAAAATCAATTGGGCAGGAACATTAAGATGCTTCGATCCGATCGAGGTGGTGAGTATCTTAGTATTGAGTTCCTCGACTATCTTAAGGAGTGTGGGATTGTCTCACAATTGACACCTCCCAGGACACCACAGCTGAATGGTGTAGCTGAGAGGCGCAATCGAACTTTGTTGGACATGGTTCGCTCTATGATGAGTCGAGCTTCGCTACCAATCTCTTTTTGGGGGTATGCCTTAGAGACTGCCGCCCACATCCTTAATCTAGTCCCTACAAAGAAGGTTGCCAAAACACCTCATGAAATATGGACTGGGAAAGTTCCCAATTTGGACCATATCAAGATTTGGGGTTGCGAGGCTTTCGTGAGGCGCGAAACTCATGACAAGCTCGAACCTCGAAGTGAAAGGTGTATTTTCATCGGCTACCCACAAAAATCCTTTGGTTACCTCTTCTACAGACCCAGTGAGAATGTGGTCTTTGTGGCTAGGAGAGGGGTCTTTCGAGAGAGAATTTATAAACCAAGGAGACAGTGGGAGGCAAATTGACCTTGAAGAAATTCAAGACTCAATTGGTGAAGGAGCCTCAGACCTAGCAATCAACTTGAGGAGGAAATTCATGTTGATCCAGCCGACGAGTCTATACTTCCGAGGCGTTCCACAAGGGTTAGGAACACACCTGAGTTTTATTATGGATTTTATATTACTACGGAAGGTGATACATTTATCAGTGACAGTACACTGGTAAATCTGGATGAACCTAACAGTGTTAAGGAAGCCATGGCAGGCCCAAAGTCTGCTAAATGGAAGGAGGCTATGGACAGCGAGATACAGTCCATGTATGACAATCAAGTTTGGAACTTGGTTGACAATGTACCAGGCCGTAAGACAGTCGCGTGCAAATGAATCTTCAAGAAGAAGACCGACATGGATGGGAAGGTGCACACTTATAAGGCTCGACTGGTTGCGAAGGGGTTTACTCAGACTCAGGGTATTGATTATGATGAAACCTTTTCACCAGTAGCAAAGATTAAGTCTATTAGGGTTATGCTAGCCATTGCTGCATTTCATGATTATGAAATATGGCAAATGGATGTCAAAACCGCTTTCCTTAACGGAAAGTTGGCTGAGGATGTTTACATGAATCAGCCAGAAGGTTTTGTCAGTGCAGAGTACCCCAATAGAGTGTGCAAGCTTGAGAAATCCATTTATGGATTGAAACAAGCATCTCGAAGTTGGAATCTTTGTTTCGATGAGAAGGTCAAAGAGTTTGGTTTCTCAAGAAGTGAAGATGAGTCCTGCGTGTATGTCAGAGCTAGTGGGAGTATAGTTAGCTTTTTGGTACTGTATGTGGATGACATACTACTCATAGGAAATGACATCCCAACCTTGCAGGAGGTTAAGTCCTGGCTTGGGAAGTGCTTTGCTATGAAGGACCTTGGAGAAGCTACCTATATCCTAGGGATAAGGATATTAAGAGAAAGGAGTAAAAGACTAATTGGAATTAGTCAGAGTATCTACTTGGATAAGGTGTTGAAAAGGTTCAACATGCAGAATTCCAAGAAAGGAGAACTACCGATCCAAAGCAATGCCAAACTGAGCAAGGCTCAGAGCCATAGTACAGAAGATGAGATAGCTGAGATGAGTCGATTACCTTATGCTTCCGCTGTTGGTTCGATCATGTATGCTATGACTTGTACCCGTCCTGATGTGGCCTTCGCTTTGAGCATGGTCAGCAGATATCAGGGGAACCCTGGCAAAGCTCATTGGACTGCGGTAAAGAATATTCTCAAGTACCTGCGGAGGACTAAGGATTGGATCCTTATCCTTGGTGGGAGTGATGACTTGAGAGTAGTAGGGTATAGTGATGCTAGCTTTCAGACTGATAGGGATAACTTCCGCTCTCAGTCGGGATGGGTCTTTACCTTAAATGGAGGGGCAATCACTTGGAAGAGTTCCAAACAGGAGATTGTAGCTTATTCGACTTGTGAATCAGAGTACATAGCAGCGAGTGAAGCGGCAAAGGAGGCGATATGGCTGAGGAACTTCATCGAAGACCTTGGAGTTGTACCAGCTATTAAGGAGCCTATGGAGATTTTCTGTGACAGCAATAGTGCGGTTGCCTTAGCCAAGGAACCAAGAGATCATGGCAGATCCCGACACATTGACAGAAAATATCACTTCATAAGACACAAGATAGAAGAGGGACTCCTCGTGGCAAAGAGGGTATCGTCAGATGAGAACCCTGCGGATCCCCTTACGAAGGGACTGACGAGGGTGAAGCATTTGCAGCATGCGAGGCGCATCGGGCTGAGGGACGATATTAGTTTTACAGATTAGATAGCCTTTTCTGAAACTTGTAAAATGTAATCGACGTTTGATGATGAATAAAATTTTTTATTTATTTATGAGTAAAGTGTTGCTATCATTGTCAATTATTTACTATTGTTTCATTTTTGCATGTTTTGACTTCCAGAATAATTAATTTATTCAAACTCTCCACAGTCGGTCATATGTCGGAAGTAGGTATGAATCAAGACTGTCATGAATTGGGATTGTAGATGACTAAAGGTGTTTAGCCATAGCAATGGTTGCTACAACATTCATGAGTACTCATAAGTTATGAGTATTGGAATAAACCCACGCTCACTTGTATCACTTCATGGAATTTATCTCGAGTGATCGTGAGACGGTAATATCATATAAGTCTTCAAACCTAGAGATATGAGTTGTTACCTATGAGTTGGTTGTGCATTGATTGCACGTAAACGCATCAGTAACTTGATGTTATAAAACGTGCCTTTGTGTGCAATTCAATAAGTAGTAGAACAAGCATATGAGTCGAAGTTTATCTGTTCCTTCTAGAAATAGAAGCGATATCTGGGCCCCTCGATGATTTTGTGTTGACCCATGTACCGGGCCCGGTCAGAACTAAATTGATGTGTTCAGTTAAGTTCTTTGTCAAACAAATCGGAAATCGAGAAACAACTGCTAGAAAATAAGTAAGACATTGTTCCATGTATTTGTCCGGCTGATATCATGAGAGCAGAGGATTATATGATCACTTATCTAAAATGGCGCTTCATAGTTCACAAGAGTTTTCGAGAGCTACGATTGCCGGTTGGTTCCTGAAGTAATATAGGCAAATACAGTTATTAGACTTATCCAAGTGGGAGTCTGTTGGATAAGGTGTCTAAGTCCATAACTTATTTGGTATATACTTGACCCGACCCGGCATGGTCCATTTGGGTTGCACTTCACCCAAACTAGTTATGGATAATTTTATGAGAGTTGTATACTTACGATTTATTAATATATTATAAGTTATAATATATTAATATAAAGTCATGTTACTTAATTAGTTTTAATCTTGAATTAATTATGAATTAATTTAGTGATTAAAAGGAAGACTAATTAAATCATGGGCTATTATATTTATATGGTGTGGGCTAACACTCATTTGGGAATGGGCTAAGCTTATATGGAAGTCCATGGATGATCCATGGAGCTTTTACCCATGGATCCTTGGAAGAGGAAAAGACATGGGTTATTAGGGTTTCACCCTAACCATGAACACTATATAAACAAGCTTATGTTGCATGAAAAAGACACTAATGTGTGTGTAAGTGTGGTGGCCAAAATCAAGAGTTAGTATACTCTCTCATACATTTACCAAGTTTGTGGTGATTTGTGATTTCCATTTGAGGCATCCACATTATTGGTGTTTGGCTCTCAAACTCCAAGGAATCAACAATCAACAAAAGGTATGTAATTCATCTAGTTCTTTTATGGATAAAAGTACCCCATGCCATGCTAGATAGGTTATAAACCTTGGAAAATAATATTTTGCATGTATCTTAGACAAACATAGATCCAAGGTTTAATAGGGTTGCATGTACACTTAGGAAGTGTTAGAATGCTCAAAACCCAACAGTTTCATGGTCGGAACAAAGTCTACGCATGTAGTTATGGGTTTAAAGCAGCGAACATAAAGGAGAAGGAAGTGATTCCGAACCCACTGGCACATCAACGTCATATCAACTTTTATCTCTTCTCTCTTTCAACCTTCTCAACCCATAACATCTGAAAACCTTATATTTTTCAATCTATTCAACTCATTTAATTTTTAATTTTAAAATAAACAAAAACTAATAAAAAATAAACAAATTAATTCATAAAATATAAATGTCACACCGTAAGTTTTTGAACAAATTTTTTTCATTTTAAATTACAAAAATTCTCATAATACATTTCACAAAAATCCCAATTATCAAATTAAAAAAAACACAGTTCCATAATTGTTTGATTAATAATCCAGGATCCTCAAAAAGATAACTCTTTATCTCGTATGTACAATCGAGCCGTCGCCCTCCCGTGATCCTAAGAAGTACCTGAAACACATAACACATAACACGGTAAGCACGAAGCTTAGTGAGTTCCCCAAAATACCACACACAAGTCATTAGCCACTCTAGGCTATAACTCTGTAAGACCCTCCGGTCAATGTGTCTCAGTGGGACCCTCCAGTCCCACAGCTCGTTGGACCCACTGGTCCGGTCTAGGTGAGAACCCTCCGGTCTCACTGCTCGTTGGACCCTCCGGTCTGGTCTAAGTGAGGACCCTCCGGTCTCATAATTCGTTGGACCCACTGGTCCGGTCTCGGTGAGAACCCTCCGGTCTCACTGCTTGTTGGACCCTCCGGTCCGGTCTAAGTGAGGACCCTCCGGTCTCATAATTCGTTGGACCCACTGGTCCGGTCTAAATATCACATAATATAGCACACAACACATATCACATAGAAAATGTACAACTCAAGCAAGCACATAAGACCCTCTGGTCACACATAACTACCACTCTAGGTAAAGTATAGTGAGAAGACTCACCTCGGATGGCGAACAGATCCTATAAATGCTGCTGCTACACTCCGGCTTCTATCACTAAGCCAAACCCACAAATAACCCCATTAGGATCTGAGACCAACCTTCACATATTATGTCTAAACATGGTCCACCAACCTGGCCCATAAATAACTCAAGTCCATTGAGCCCACCAAGGCCCAACCATGGCCCAATTTTCCAAATTGGGCCCAAACCCTCATATGGGCCTTACCCTAAAGCCCATCTAAATATTCTAGTCCACATGACTGCTCTTTGATGGCCCATCAATGGCCCAAACACCAAAGCCCAATAGGAAGGCCCAAGCCAAAATTAGGATTTTCACATAAAATGACGATTAGGGTTAAGTGTTTCTCACTTAACCCATTAAGGACTAAACCCATTAAGTCCATCACTCCCCTAGGCCATTCATACAATGAAGTCGGATATAATTCACAATGTCAATCCAACGGTCTAACCGCGGGTCCCGGTAAAATCCAAACTGACAAACCCAAAAATTAGGGTTTTCCAAACCCTAATTAGGGTTTCTAGCCCAATCACCATCCAACTAGTCCAAATCACGCATTTGGGCCGATTAGGGTTCACTATGCCAAGCACCACCCACTACCACCTCAGGCAGTGGTGGTCAGTGGCGGCTCACGGCGGTGGTGGTCAAGATTTTAGGCCAAAAATAATACAAAAGTACTTCAAACACCGATCCATATATACCCACAAACACACAGCCACCGGAGATGGTGGTTGGTGGCGGCAAGGAAGTGGCAGCCACCACCTCACGGTGGTGGTGGTGGTTTTCCGGCCACACAATCACCAATACAGCCCCAAGATGACCAATGCAACGACTACTCTCAATTTCACGTCCATACAAACACCAACAGCCACATCCCACGGTGGCAGGTGGTGGTGAAACACGGCAGCAAGCAGCAATAATAAAAGAAGGGCAGGAGCGAACCATATTGGACATCGAACCCGAGAAGAGGAACGAAGGGAAATGAGGTGTAGTGCCTTACCGAGAATCTTCCGATCACGCCGGACCCACGCAGCGACGAACGCGGCTGTAGCCGCCGGTCTCGGTGACTCCTCGGGTTCCCTTACGTCTCCGGCAGCAGTAAGGAGGTGGTGCTCGTCGGCGCTTCAACGGTGAGGCAGCAGCGGCGGTCCTGGAGTTTCTCTCGGTGGCGGCTGAAGAGAGTTTACGTGATGGTGGCGGCGACTTCAGCTATTAGATTTAGGGTTATCTCAATAGAACAGGACGTGGGGAAAGGATACGGGTTAGTCCCGTATCTCATTTCAAACTTTGTACCAATTCTCCAAATTTGGTCCCTCCTCCTCAAAACATTTTCAACTTAGTGCCATATTTACCAATCAGCCCCCTATCTTTAATAATTCATAACAATACAAGTCCAAACAATTACCAATTAGCCCCCACCTCTAGAAATATTTACAAAGCGGCCCGGAATTTACACTTTAACCCTCAAAATCCATAATTAAAACAATTTGCTTCCCAACACCACACCCCGTTCAATATTGTTTAATTCAGGACTATAATCCATTTATAAATCTTTATCTACTTATTTAATCAATAAACGGTATGTTACAATAAAATTAATTTATAAAAAGTAAATATTAGTTATATATATATATATATATATATATATATATATATATATATATATATATATAGTTAGGTTCATGTGATACGACCTAATTTTGTGAGACCGTGAAACCACTTTTTTCTAATTAAATATTCTAATATTCTAGTGTTCACAAAAATTAAATATGTGTATTATTTTAATATTCTAAAACAATAATTTTAACATATTTTACATTGAAATATTCTAAAACATATAATGTTAGAATATATTGCATGTTCTAGTTTTACGAAGAATAGAATATTAGAATATTAGAATATATATATATATATATATATATATATATATATATATATATATATATATATATATATATATATATATATATATATATATATATATATATAGTTAGGTTCATTTGACCACTATATTTTGTAAGACATAGAAACGCAATCCTAACCACTTATTTTGGAGATCAAAAAAAATATTTTTAAAATGCAAAATAATTGAAAATTAAAAAAATAAAATAAAATATTATTTTTGTCATTTATAGTTTCAAAACAAAAATAAATAAATATAACCGTTTTTTTGAAATATTTGTGAAATATTCTGATAGAATATTCTAGTATATAAATTACAACAAAACTGTTTGAATATTCATATATTCTATTAGAATATTAGACTATAAATGTTCAAGCAATTTTAATTGAATATTAGAATATTCTATAAATTCTAATAATTTTAGTAGAATATTAGAATATTTGAACATATCTAACAATTCTATTAGAATACTAGAATATTCTAACATTTTAAATTTTCATTTGAATATTTACAGTGTAATATTTTATTAAAATATTTCACGTATATTTATAAAAAACGGTAATTTTTTGGGTAAATAAAATGACGAAATAAATAATTAAAAAAAGAATTTCTGGATTATTCATTTTATTTTTCATTTTAGATTTATTTATTTATTTATTTATTTATTTATCTCCAAGATGAGTGGCTAGGATCACGTCCTCATGTCTCACAAAATTGACATGGTCTCAAATGAATATATATATATATATATATATATATATATATATATATATATATATATATATATATATATATATATATATATATATAGAGAGAGAGAGAGAGAGAGCTAGGTTCAAATGTTTCTCACATCTATTGTGTGTTAGAATGCACCAATAAGAAATTAGTAAAATTAAATTATTATTTAATCAAATAAAGATAGATATTAAATGATTTCCGTAATTATATATATATTAAATGATATCCATAATTATAATTCATTTTTTATGTAAACTAATTAAATTCGTTATTAATATCAGCAATAATATTCTTCCAGAATAAATTTGCATCTAGTTTTCATGTATGGCTCGTATTTTGTTTCATGACTCACTCACTCAAAATACAACAAAGTTGCCTAGAACATGGAAAATGATAGTGTATTCTAGTAAAATGAGAGTTTATTCTAGAAGAATGAGAATATATTGTAACAGAATGAGAGTGTATTCGAGCAGAATACACTCTCGTTCTTCATATTCAATCCAATTTTATTGTATTTTAAGTGGGTGAGTCCATAAAAAAACACGAACTCATACATGAAAACCTAAATGCGAATTCATTCTAAAAGAATGTTATTGCTGACATTAATGACAAATTTAATTAGTTGCCATAAAAAAAGAGAATTATAATTATAGATATCATTTAATATACATACAATTATGGAAATCATTTAATATCTATCTTTATTTAATTAAATAATTATTTAATTTTACTAAATACCTATTGGTGCATTCTAGTGCACAATAAATGTAAAAAACACATGAACCTAGCCCTATATATATATATATATATATATATATATATATATATATATATATATATATATATATATATATATATATATATATCTGTGTGTGTGAGTGTAGAGAATATTAAAACCAAAGAAAAAAAGACATGTTTTCGCATGCATGAAGAGAATTGAAGACAGACATTTGAAGTTTTTACGGGTTCGTAAAATCTTTGAGAATATTAAATGCAACAACCCGTTGGAACCATTTTTAAAGGGGGCGATGAGAAGATTAAATGCAAACCCTACCTCAACTCCGTCTTCCCTAAGAGCATGGGTAGGCATAAATACTTACTATGTTGAGACTTTTGAATCCATGTATGCAGTGATATTTAAGGGCCGGACAATATGGTTTTGTTTTATAAAATATAATGATTTTAAAATTTTAAAAATATTATAAAATGTTTATAAAATAGATTTGCACAATTACGATATTCTGAAAGTTAAGAATGATAAATATGTTATTTAGATTTTAAATTGGGCAAATATGACATTTTGAAGTTTAACAAGGGCATATATGAAATTAACCGTAAAATATATTCTACACATTTATTGTTAGTGTATCTTAATAGGTTCGATAGTTTGATATATTTATTATATATATGTTAGAGTCTACTCTCTCCCCAAAATAGCAAATCAATAACTCCATGTATATCTTACATAATATTAGAGCTGATGTATGAGACTCTCATGGCTTAACACATATTGTATATCCTTATTTAGCATTGGGGAGTGTTACTGTATCTCATATTCGTGTTGTAATTGTGGCCTAACACATCCTTATATGTATCATCATCAAGCCTTTGTCTCCATATGAATGTTAGTGTATCCATATTGATGTGACATGATCATATATTTCTCTATATATATGTTGGAGTTTATGGTATCTCCTTTAAGAGCTCTATTGGGGAGTAAATCAACGTCTCCATATATATCTTACATTTATAATAAAAAAGAAAACACATTTACTTGATAACAGCTTAATGGTTAATGTCACGATATTGTTAGGAATAAGAACTTCTATAAAAAAAACAAACACCATCTCATGACAATTAAAGATACAAAGAAAAATAAATAGCAAAAGCATTTAATATGGATCACTTGATCATAGAAATTGAGTTAGGTCCACATATTAGCCGTCAAAACAAACACTTCCTGCTTAAAGTTAAATTCGTCCAAGGAGATCAAATTATAAAGACGTTAAACTATGTAAGCTATGTATTTGTACTAATCGCTTGTGACAAGGTGTTAAAGATAGGTAGTTAAATGTGACATGGATAAAGGCTCAACATCCGATGGCATGTGAAGGGATGGGGCGACCAAAGGTGGTGAATCGATGCCAATACGACGTATCAATGAACTTCAATGTAGGTAGTCACAACAAAAGAGACATGTATTTTGTTCGATTTTGCATAGTAGCCACAAATATATATATATATATATATATATATATATATATATATATATATATATATATATATATATATATTAAATGCTAATAAAAAAACATAGTCATAATCAGTTTTTGCAAAAAGGTAATCACAAAAACACCAAAATGGGATAATATACGTAACCAAATGACCATGTTTTAGACATTTATCACAAAATAACCAAATATTCATAAATGACTACTTTTTTTTGTTGCAAGTTTGCTTAATGACGTGGTTTCCACTTAAAAAAAATACATTTCAAAATGATAGCAAGCATTTTAAAGAAAAACCAAGGACCATAAAATGATAACTGCAACTCATAACATAACAAATGGTGATGACCACAAAACTTCTATTTGCGTCTTTCGAACAGAGCAACTATAACATGATGATAAACAGAGCAACTATAACATGATGATAATTTTTTGGAAGCTGATAGTACACAACAGATTTTTAACATACACAATGGTTTTTTATAAATAAACAATTTTATCCTTTTTTCTATTTTAATAAACTTTACATTTTACCCCCTCAAACTAAAAAAAATATTTCTTCCTCCTAAACATAACAACTTTTTTTGCAAAATTTCAATTTTACCATTTCCTCTATTTTATCAAACTTTACATTGTACCCCCCCCCACTAAAAAATTCTACCGAAATTTATTGTATAACTTAATCCATAACTATTGTAAAGACAACTCGTCCTACAGTCCTACTGAAGAAAGACCCAAGAATCTAATATAGGTCTCCCCCATTCCAATGTGTTGTACCGTTAAAGTGAACTCAGTGTTGCAGTGTAACTTGACGTGAGCACAAGCACCACGAACAACCAAATCGTTACTACGAATCCTGAAAGATTACTTTGCAACTTCTCCCTACAGTTTCAAATTACCAAGTTTTTATGGGTGTTTTGTTAGAAAGGTGAAGACTGATATTTAATGCTCAAAAGATCGAATATTTTAGTAAATTAAGATAAGAGAAAAGAGTTTGAGAGCTTACTGTGAGCATAAACAAGGGTCAAAAAGGCAAACCACAGAGTTGTTCTGATTTGCTGACCTATGGGACCTTGGAACTCTTCGTTTGTACGATGTTCGATAACCTAAATGAAAAACCATAGAAAGAGACAGAAACAAGAACTTGTGATCCAAAGATCTACACTAAGAGTATAAGGGAACACAGTTGAATTTGTGTTTGTGCTATTTTTTCTTTGATACTAAAATTGTACATGGTATTTATACAGTAGAAAAGGAAAATACAACGCTACCTATATGACATTATGCAACGGTATATAGGAGACTAGGAAAGGTACTTTGAATACTTCAACACATGTTATACACATGGTTATTAGCCCCCGACAAGTTGAAGGTTATGACGAACTTGAAGCTTGGAACGAAGCAGATGGACTAGATCCCTTGACAATGGTTTGGTGAATATGTCAGCCAACTAATCAAGGGAGGAAATATAGAAAAAAGTTAGTGCTCCGGTCTCAATTTGTTCCCTAATGAAGTGAAAGTCTAAAGCAATATGTTTGGATCTTGTGCGGATGATGGGATTTTTGCTCATGAACATGGCACCTACTTTGTCGCAAAGAAGTTGTGGTGGCTTCAGAATAGGGGCCTGAAGTTCTTTAATTAACTGTTTGAGCCACTATAACTCAGTTGGTGTGTATGCTAAGGACTGGTATTCTGCCTCTGTACTTGATCGTGTCATGACTCACTGTTTTCGGGATTTCCAATTGATAAGTTTGGAACCATGAAAGATTGCATATCCGTATTAAGACCGACTGTCCTCGTGGGTTGAAATCCATCCGACATCCGAGTAGGCAAGAAGAGAGACAACTTTGGTTGGTGAAAAATAGAGACAATGATGCAATTTAGATAACAAAGGATGCGTTTTGTAGCTTGCCAATGTTGAATGGTGGGGGAGTGCATGAATTGACACACTCAGTTGACTGCATATGCAATATCGGGACGTGTGATTGTAGCATATTAGAGTGAACCCATAATTTGACGAAACAATGTTGGATCATGAAATGTTTCACCATCTTTGGATAAATGATAACCCGGATCAGCTGGGGTGGAAAGTAGTGAAGCATCGGTCATTTTGCTGCGATCAAGGATGTCTAAGAGATAACATTGTTGTGAGAGATCAATACCAGTAGTATTAGATATGATTTGAAGACCCAATAAATGATATAACTGTCCAATATCTTTGAGAGCAAACACCCTATGAAGTTGGTTGATGAAGCATTGAATTTTGACTGCATTGTTTCCTATGATAATCACATCATCGTCATAAACCAAGATGTAAATGATGGTGGTTGAACTGATGTGAACAAATAGTGAAGTATCGGATTGACAAGTTGTAAACCCTTGATCAACGAGATAGGTTTTGAGCTTGTTAAACCATGCTCTTGGAGCCTGTTTAAGGCCATAGAGGGCTCTGTTGAGTCTGCACACATGTTGGGGTCTATTGGGGTCTTCAAATCCTCGTGGTTGTTTAATATAGACTACTTCCTTTAGATCACTGTTAAGGAACACATTGTTGATGTCGAGCTGTCTAAGTGACCGTCCTTGAGATAGAGCTATGGACAGAACAAGTCGGATGGTGATGGGTTTAATGACCGGACTGAAATTTTCAAAGTAATCAACATTAGCCTCTTGAGTGAACCCTTGAGCTACCAAGCATGCTTTGTGACGTTCAATGGTGTCGTCTGAGCGTCGTTTGATCCTGAAAATCAACTTACAACCAATAACATTGACATTAGTAGGACAAGATGTTAGGTTTTATACAAACAATCCTATGTGTGCATGCAACCCTAATTGGATCTATGTTTTCACTATAAGACATACAACTATATGAACACAAAATAAACCCTAGCATGCTTCTATAATTTTCGAAAATCATATAGAAGTGTAGAAGACATACCTTTGTTGTTATATTGCAATAACAACTAGTTTCCTTGATCTCTTGAACTCTTGAAAGCAAGCACCACAATTGTAGTGCCTCTAATGGCTCACAAACACCTTGAAGCAAGAAGGCAATTAAGAGAGAGAGAGGGGAAGGATGCTAATTTCGGCCCTAGGGTTTCCCTTGGAATCAAGTGGCCTAAAATTGAAGCATAGGGCATCTATTTATACTGTAGGGTGCTAGGGTTTCAGTCTAAACCCTAATGGATAGCTTAGCCACCAAGCAGCCCAAGGAACCTTCTGGAATGAGGCCCTTGGACGAAAATATGATGATCCCTCATCATAATTTCGTTCCCCCTTAGTCCATAAGGTTTCTCAGCCCAAAACTCAACTATCACACATTTGACAGTTTATACCCCTTTATTTAATTAATCTCTTTTAGTCACCAAATTAATTCCTAATTAATTTATGACTAATACTAATTAAATAAATATGATTTCTCCTTTAATATATTATTCTTATAATATATTAATAAACCATAATATCTTCTCTCTCATATCAAATTACCTTGTCAAGTTGCTTTGGTGAAGGCAACCCAAAAGGACCATGCACACTCGGGTCAAGTACATACCAAATATAGTTACGGACTTAGACACTAATCCAACAGTCTCCCACTTGGATAAGTCTAGTAACCACATCTCACATATGACTTCCGTATCCGATTAGCAATCGTAGCTTTCAATAGCCGCTGTCAACTCTGACCAATAATCTGTCCTTCAGATAAGGGATCGTATAATCCTCTGTTCTAGATATCATGCTAACAATACTTATTGTTTAGCATTTTATTTCTTGATCTCTGATTTGTTCGACATAGAACTCAGTTGAACACATCAACTTCATCCTGACCGGGCCCGGCACATAAGTCAAACCAAATCATCAAGTGGCCAAGATATCGCTTTTATTCTCATAGAATAAAAGGAACAGAAAAACGTCGACTAATATGCCTTTATCATTTACTAGTTAAACCACACACAATAATGCGTTTTATAACATCAAGTTACTGATGCGTTTTCGCATTATCAATGTATAATCAACCAGCAAACAATAACCATATCTCTAGGTTTAAAGATTATATGATATTATCATCTTGCGATCACTTGTGATAACATTCATGAAGTGATACCAGCAAGTGTGGGTCTATTCCAATGCTCAATACAAATTTCATAAGCACTCATAAACTTTGCAGCAAACCTTTGCTATGTCTAAAACTTTTCAGACAATCTACAAACAAATTTATGACAATCTTCCTTCATATCTACTTCCAACATATGAACGATTGTGGACTGTTCGAATAATCTTATTATTCAGGAAGTCAAAACATGCAAAATTGAAACAATAGATAAATAATCAACACAAGATAGAAGCTTTCTTATAAATAACACACCTTTATTTAATCATCAAATGTTGAATACATGATCATCCATTACAAGTTTCCTACCTATCTAATCTAAACTAATATCGTCCTTCAGCCCTACGCTCCTAGCGTGATGCAAATGTTTAACCCTACTCAGTCCCTTCGTGAGGGGATCTGCTGGGTTATCTTCTGACGATACCCTCTTCACAACGAGGAGTCCCTCTTCTACCCGATGTCTAATAAAATGGTATTTCCTGTCGATATGTCGAGATCTGCCATGATCCCTTGGTTCCTTGGTTAAGGCAACCGCTCCTTCATTATCACAGAAAATTTCCATGGGCTCCTTTATGGATGGCACAACTCCAAGGTCTCCAATGAAGTTCTTCAACCATATAGCCTCCTTTGACGCCTCGCTCGCCGCAATGTACTCTGATTCGCACGTTGAATCAGCTACAGTTTCTTGCTTGGAACTTTTCCAAGTCACTGCTCCTCCATTCAGGGTAAAGACCCAGCCCGACTGTGATCGGTAATTATCCCGATCTGTCTGGAAACTAGCGTCACTGTACCCTCGCACCCTTAAGTCATCACTCCCACCGAGGACTAGAAACCATTCCTTGGTCCTTCGTAGGTACTTAAGAATATTCTTGACAGCAATCCAATGTGCCCTACCAGGGTTCCCTTGATATCTGCTGACCATGCTCAAAGCGAAAGCCACATCAGGGCGAGTACAAGTCATAGCGTACATAATCGAGCCAACTGCGGAAGCGTAAGGTACTCGGCTCATATCAGCTATCTCTGCCTCTGTACTCGGGCTCTGAGTCTTACTCAGTTTGGTATTGCATTGGATTGGTAACTCCCCTTTCTTGGAATTTTCCATACTAAAACGTTTTAGTACCTTTTCCAAGTATGTATCCTGACTGAGTCCTATCAGTCTCTTGCTTCTGTCTCTCACTATCCTTATTCCCAGAATATATGCAGCCTCTCCGAGGTCCTTCATAGCGAAACACTTCCCAAGCCAGGACTTGACCTCCTGCAATGTTGGGATGTCGTTTCCTATGAGTAGTATGTCATCGACATACAATACGAGGAAGCTCACTATACTCCCACTGGCCTTGACATATACACATGACTTATCTTCATTTCGCAGAAAACCAAACTCTTTGACCTTCTCGTCAAAACAAAGATTCCACCTGCGAGATGCTTGCTTTAATCCATAAATGGATTTCTCAAGCTTGCACACTCTATTTGGATGCTTCGCATTGACAAAACCCTCTGGCTGATTCATGTAAACATCCTCAGCCAGCTTTCCATTTAGGAAAGCGGTTTTTACGTCCATCTGCCAGATTTCATAATCATGAAACGCAGCTATTGCAAGCATTACCCTAATAGACTTTATTTTCGCAACTGGTGAGAAGGTCTCATCATAGTCAACTCCAGGAGTTTGAGTAAAGCCCTTCGCGACCAATCGCGCTTTATAAGTGTGCACTTTCCCATCCATGTCTGTCTTCTTCTTGAAGATCCACTTGCACCCGACTGTCTTACGACCTGGTACATTATCAACCAAATTCCAAACTTGGTTGTCATACATGGACTGAATCTCGCTGTCCATTGCCTCTTTCCATTTAGCAGACTCTGGGCCTGCCATGGCTTCCTTGTAGCTGTTAGGTTCGTCTAGATTCACTAGTGTACTATCACTAATAAATGTATCCCCGTCAGTAGTAATATGGAAACCATAAAACTGGGGTGGAACAATAACTCTACTTGAACGTCTAAGAGGTAAGGACTGGTCAATAGGTTCAACAGGAGTTTCCTCCTCAGGTTGCATGCCAGTGTCAGAGGTTCCTTCTTCTCCTGACTCTTGAAGCTCTTCAAGGTCAATTTGACTCCCACTGTCTTCTTGGCTTATGAGTTCTCTTTCTCTGAAAACCCCTCTCCTAGCAACAAAGACAACATTGTCATTTGGTCTATAGAAGAGATAACCAAAAGACTTCTGTGGATAGCCGATGAAATAACACTTCTCACTACGAGGTTCTAGCTTGTCGTGAGTCTCTCGTCTTACGAAAGCTTCACAACCCCAAACCTTGATATGTGCTAACGAGGGAGCTTTCCCTGTCCACATCTCGTGAGGTGTTTTGGAAACCTTCTTGGTGGGAACTAAGTTAAGGATATGGGCGGCAGTCTCCAAGGCATACCTCCAGAATGAGATTGGTAACGAAGCACGACTCATCATAGAGCGAACCATGTCCAACAAGGTTCGATTACGTCTCTCAGCCACACCATTCAATTGTGGCGTTCTAGGAGGCGTCAATTGTGAAACTATTCCACACTCTTTCAGATAGTCGTGAAACTCAAGACTTAGGTACTCTCCCCCTCGATCAGATCGAAGCATCTTGATTTTTCTGCCCAACTGATTCTCTACTTCATTCTTGAACTCTTTGAACTTTTCAAAGGTTTCTGACTTCTGCTTGATTAAGTAGATATATCCATATCTGCTATAATCATCTGTAAAAGTCACGTAGAAGCGACAAGCGTCCCTTGTGGTGGATCTAAAGGGTCCACATACATCTGTGTGTATGAGATCCAATACACCCTCACCCCTTTCACATGTGCCAGTAAAGGGTGACTTGGTCATCTTCCCAAGTAAACAAGACTCACACACGTCATCGTCCCTAAGGTCGAAAGACTCCAAGACTCCATCCTTTTGGAGTTGGGCTATGCGTTTCTTGTTCACATGGCCAAGGCGACAATGCCACAAGCATGCTTTGTCCAAACTTGTGGACGAATCAATATTCAAAACATCATTTCCTAAATTGTCAATAACTAACACAGATTCATAAATCCCATTACAAGGTAATGCATTGAAATAAAAGACACCATTCAAATAAGCATTAATAGAACCATTACTATTATCAAATGAATATCTGAAACCTTGTCTAAACAAACCATGAAAAGAAATGATGTTCCTTGCCATATCTGGCAAATAGCAACAATTATTTAAATCTAGTCCTAACCCATTACTCAACACTAAGGAATAAACTCCGATCTTGGTTACTGGTGAAGACTTCTTGTTTCCCATGATCAAGCTTATCCTTCCATGCTCCACTTCCCTACTTCTTTTTAGGCCCTGCATATCAGAACAAATGTGGTAACCACACCCTGTATCAAGAACCCATGAAGTAGCAAATGATGAGTTATTAGATTTAATTAAATACATACCTGCAAAGGTGGGCTTTATCTTCCCATCCTTAATATCTTGCAGATATTTAGGGCAGCTTCGTTTCCAGTGGCCCTTCTGGTGGCAGTAGAAGCACTCTGCTTCCTTGGGGTCAGAAGAGGGCTTAATAGAACCTGCTTTGGTCCCACTAGAAGAGGAACCATCTTGGGTCTTACCCTTATGGTGGCTCTTGCAAAGAGCCTTCCTCTTCTTTCCCTTTCCTTGGCCAATTGCCAACACAGGAGCAGCTACAGTAGAGGATGATGCAACAGATTTGTCCTTGAGGTTGCTCTCAGCTGTCCTCAGGAGCCCTTGAAGCTTACTTAGGGTGACCTCTTCCTTATTCATGTGGTAGGTCATTCTGAACTGGCTGTAGCAGGAAGGCAAGGAGTGGAGGATGATGTCGATAGCCAAATCCTCATCAAACTTAACATTAAGTTTGAGAAGACGATCAACATATCTTTGCATTCTTTGCAAATGAGCAGTTAGGGATTCTCCACTCCCCATCTTAGCGGTGATCATGTTGGTGATGATCTCATAGCGCTCTTGCCTCGCGCTCTGGTGGTACCTGTCCAGCAAATCTTGATGCATCTCATATGGATACATGTCCTCATAGGACTTTTGGAGGTCGAGGTTCATGGTGGCCAACATGATACAATGAACTTTCGTTGCATCACGCTCGTGGGCCTCAAAGGCGGCCATCTCTTCAGGAGTAGCTTCTTCTGGGTTGATCCTTTCAAGCTTCTCGTCTAGGACATATTCTTTGTCCTCATAACGAGTTATCATGCGAATGTATCTCATCCACTCGTTGAAGTTCGAGCCATCAAATGTCACTTTTTGACACAGGTTCATCAACGAGAATGACCCAGAAGTGTTGTTGTTTGCGTTTGCGTTTGACATCTGAAATAGAAAGGAACAAAGTTTGATTAGAATGAATCCCTAATTAAACACCCACATGAGAAATTAGGGCTAGGATCCAACAACATTATTTACAACTTAGAAAAGGGATGCCGTAATCTAAAAGTAAATAATTTGAAGGTAAGTGAATGACGATTCACTAATTTTCACCATGAAAAACGAAAGAGGTTAAGTTTTAAATGTATTTGAAAATTCCTAGATTTCTTTTGAGATTCATTGAACATTTCAATGGCATGTTTAAATCTCGATGTGCACTTCAAATTTGCGACTGGGATACCGAGGATCGCAAACAAGTTTGTGAATAACCATGCGAATCATCATGGTGCACTCAATGTCTTCATCACCTAATCAATGTGCTGGTTAGCCACGCACGCTCCATTGATCTATGATAAGACATTGAGCCACCCTTTGTCACCAATGTCAATCCCAAATTAGTGTGCTGGTTAACCACGCACGCTCCACTAACGTTTGACAGGGGTACAAAGTGTAATTCCATGGAATAGCATCATTTTCACATTTTACCCTAAAGTAACTAAGAGTGGGAATTTGTAAAACAATGTAGTTACTTTAATATTTCCATTATACTTATAATGAGGAATTAAGTGCCCTATCCTATCCGTTCGGCTAACGACCCTCCACCAGTCAAGCAAGCGGTAGATGTGAGTGTACATCCATTAAGCGCCATTTTATAGGCAGCAACCTTATACCCACCTTATAGACTGCCTTCGTGAATGAGGCCTACTAGCGATAAGACTAGCTTATTCTTATACATATATATAATAATTAATCTTATAATATCATAATTGTATAAGGGTGTATTTTAAAACATTTTAAAATACTAGTGTCTTTGTTGCATTTAAAATTTTCGAAAATTAGACAATTTAATTTAAAATTTTAAACACCAAAAATCTTTGATTTAATAATTATCAAAATTAAACAATTAATTTAAATTATTAAATCATGAAGGATTATCATAAAATTAAACAATTAATTTATCCTAATCCTTTTTATCCCCTAGATTTCGAAATTTATGGAAAGGATAATTCAAGATCTTCAATTATCTAGTTTAAACAATTAAGTTGATAATCACAAAGATGGCATTATCCAAATCCCTAAAATTTTGGGATCTTGTCTTGGGGGGCAAGGGATTTTCGAAATCCCTAGGGTTTCATAACCCTAATTTCGAAATTTGGAGGCTAGGCAAAAAAGTTTAAGAACCCTACAAAAATCGCCAACTAGGGTTTCTTAACCCTATTTTCGAAAACCACCAAGCCTTAGGGTTTACTTGCCATAAACCCTAATTTGTCAAATTCATAATATGTATCAAATCAAATTGAAAACAAAAACCAAAGGCTCTGATACCACTGTTAGGTTTTATACAAACAATCCTATGTGTGCATGCAACCCTAATTGGATCTATGTTTTCACTATAAGACATACAACTATATGAACACAAAATAAACCCTAGCATGCTTCTATAATTTTCGAAAATCATATAGAAGTGTAGAAGACATACCTTTGTTGTTGTATTGCAATAACAACTAGTTTCCTTGATCTCTTGAACTCTTGAAAGCAAGCACCACAATTGTAGTGCCTCTAATGGCTCACAAACACCTTGAAGCAAGAAGGCAATTAAGAGAGAGAGGGGAAGGATGCTAATTTCGGCCCTAGGGTTTCCCTTGGAATCAAGTGGCCTAAAATTGAAGCATAGGGCATCTATTTATACTGTAGGGTGCTAGGGTTTCAGTCTAAACCCTAATGGATAGCTTAGCCACCAAGCAGCCCAAGGAACCTTCTGGAATGAGGCCCTTGGACGAAAATATGATGATCCCTCATCATAATTTCGTTCCCCCTTAGTCCATAAGGTTTCTCAGCCCAAAACTCAACTATCACACATTTGACAGTTTATACCCCTTTATTTAATTAATCTCTTTTAGTCACCAAATTAATTCCTAATTAATTTATGACTAATACTAATTAAATAAATATGATTTCTCCTTTAATATATTATTCTTATAATATATTAATAAACCATAATATCTTCTCTCTCATATCAAATTACCTTGTCAAGTTGCTTTGGTGAAGGCAACCCAAAAGGACCATGCACACTCGGGTCAAGTACATACCAAATATAGTTACGGACTTAGACACTAATCCAACACAAGAAACAATAGACCATGTGTTATTTTTCATGAGAGCATCATATTCATGTTGCATAGCTTGTTGCCAATAGGGATGTTTAATGGCTTGAGAGAAAAGTCGAGGTTCATAATCATATTTGTCGGAGGTAGAGGTGTGAAAGACTTTGGGTTTTAGAGACTTTGTGTGTGCTCTAGTAAGCATTGGATGAGTGTTGGAAGGTGGAGGGCGATAGTGAGATGTGGAAGGTTGATTTGATGGAGCAAGTGTGACATCCCCAATTTGTACGGCCAGAAAAAACTGATTTGTTTATGATTATTAAATCAGAGTATTCTTAGAAAGATTTATTATGCGGAATTTATCCCAAAAACATGATAATAATATTATTAAAATATTTTTGAAGAAATGTGTTTTATTTATAAAACTCGGGATGTCATCGTTAATACAGAAACATAAGCATAAACGGAGACTTACAATGTCTCAATAATCTAACGGTCTATATCTCCTTGAATTTATCACCATGCATGTAACTTTGTATTGCATCCTATGATACAAAGAAATTGAGTGGTCAAGTTGGGAAACCTGGTGAGATACATAGGATTTTTAACTCACAATATTATAATCTTTAATTATATATTCTTTAGCATTCAAATAACCCAATTACCCCATTCCCGTTATCCTCACTTTCTAATCCTAGTATGGTGATCTCGAGAGATCTTTCCTAAAGGATCTCTAACGGCAGGATGATAATATTTTGGGTAAGCACAACAGTACAAAAGTACTTGGATAAGCACGACAATACAACAATACAATAGTACTTGGATAAGCACAACAGTACAATAGTACTTGGCTATGCTCGACAGTAGTACTTGGATAAGCACGACAGTATAATAGTACTTGGCTAGACATGGCAGTACAATAGTACTTGGATAAGCATGACGGTACAATAGTAGTTGGTTAGGTACGGCTAACAATAGTATTTGGATAAGCATGACAGATCACGGCTTACTAATTCGCACAACTCTCACCTAACCTATCACAACCACTAACTTACACGGCCCTAACACAACCTCTCATTTATTATTACGCACAACCCTTTACTACCCAATTATATTATTAAGTATATGATTAGATCAAGTAACAATAATATCATATTGTACAAATATAATAAACACAACAAAAATAACACATGTAGCATTTAAGCAATTAGAATACTTGTATCTATGTGTAAGTTTGAAAGTAACTATGCACTCACTTGACAAAAGTGTCTTGTGATTGGTAAATCGGTTAGAGCTTCTCCTTACACCTTTTCCAAAAGGCCTAGATGTACGTAACACTAACTCTTAGTCTATTATTCTAAGGGCTTAGATTCCTTAATAACCCCAAAGTCCACTTCAAGATCTGAATAAAAAATAACCAGGTAAGATCATATCGTAGGTAGGGTCTGTTTGGTATACAAAGTATACTGTTTGGAAATCCTACTTTAAATACCTCACTAAATCCAACCTAGACATTACTCCCGTAAATAGATAAGCAATATAACGACTCAGAATCATTGATAAATCTTACTTATACATTCCTAGTAAAGGCTTATAATTATGATTATAAATTACACAGAGGCAAAGTAAGTGTAGCTCACTTACAGAGTACTATAGACAAGAACCGGGATCTACGTGGGAAGAATACTGACTCGGGATCTCCTACTTGAAGGCTACTACTCAGATGAGTACTTAGGGGCGTCGCAGGGCTTCACCGCAGAGTAGAAACAAAGGAAAAATATGCTAAATAATGAAAGTTTCAGATAGAATTCGAATGGATGGTGTGAAGAGAAATGAAGGAATGAGCTGCTATTTATAGGCTGAATTCTTGGGATGCGCGTTGTGCATCATGGTGGCGTGCCGCGCTTCTGGTCGGGACATAGTTACGTGGCTAAATACTGGTCGGATACGTGTCGCAAAGTAGGTGGGGCTATGTGGTTTTGTCGGGTACGCCGTGCACTTGATGCGTACGCGTACCATTTTTCAGGTTTTCAAAATTGTGTATCTCCTTTCATACGAACTCCGTTTTTGACCTTCTTTATATCCCCAGAAAGGTCTCAACGAGATCTACAACTTTTGTTTAGACTCCGTTGACTAATTTTGAATTTATACTTTTCACACAGGCTTGGATTGTTAAAGCTCGTATAAAAAACATATCTCTCTCATCCGGAGTCCGTTTTCGCCAGACTTTTTATCGTTGAAATTTTTAACAACGAGATCTTCAACTCTCATTTAAATTATTTTGGATAAAAGTCGACCAATCTAAAATTCGATTTTTGAGCATAATACTACTATGCCGAAACTTAGCAAAATCATAACTTCCTCTCACGAAGTCAGATTTGGACGATCTATATATGCACGCTCTCAGTTTAACGAGTCCTACGAATTTTGTTTAGATTACTAAGGCTAAAAAGTAATTTATCAAAAATCTACTTTTTACGATGCGTAGAGTCGTGTCGGTTTGTAACAGCCCAAAAATCAAGGGTAAAAATTTCATTTTTAATATAGCTAAAACATTGATACCATTTATTTCAAACATTTCAAATCATCATTAAGTAAAACGTTTATCAGAGTTCATCCCAAAATCGTTCGTTGCGGAAATCATAGGTGTGTGCACTGCGATCAATCCGAGCTCTTCATTTCCAAAACGATGATACCTGAAAAAAAAACTGTAAACCGTAAGCACAAAGCTTAGTGAGTCCCCCAGAGCATACCCCACGCACAATCCACATAACAAATACCATATTAGCTATAAAAGCTACATATATCACATAAGCCATGCATACATAAAACCTAGGAAAGCCATGTGCTACCTCACATGGTCTTACATCCAATGTCATGGGCTACCCCACATGGTCTTTACCTAGGACTGCCATGGGCTACCCCACATGGTCTTACATCCAATACTACGGGCTCCCCCTCCCCCCCCGGGGGTCTTCCATGCAAGTATCACAAAGACAAATAACATAACACATATCATATAATCACTAACATACCACTTAGCATAAGCTAACTATCATACCACATATCTCTACTACAGCTAGTGTAACACATAACATAAAATGGGCCGGTCTTGGTGCCTTAGACCCATTGGTACTCACCTCGCACTGTAGAAGCTTCCCGCATGAATTCTTTAGCTGCTGCCCTGCCAGCTTCCCGAGCTGTCACTACCAATCAATATACCCAATTAGAAATTGGGTCCCATACCATAATCCTTAATCCATGCATGGGGTAAAATGACCATTTTACCCCTGCCCCAATATGATCCAAAACTAAGGCCCGAACCCAAAACAAAAGCCCATCATTATAATGTCCATAAAACCATCAATGGGCCAATTTTCTAAATTGGGCCCGGATCTTTCTAATGGACCTTATACTAAAGCCCAACACTAGGTAGGCTTTCCAAGCCCACTAGTGGCCCACTAATGGCCCAATTTGCTTAATTGGGCCCAATCCCTCTAATGGGCCTTACTCTAAGCCCAAACATATCCTTGGCCCAATACATCTGACTTCTGATGGTCCACTAAGGCCCAAAGGCCCAAAGTCCACTGCATGGCCCAAGTCGAGGCCCAAAACACAATAAGCCCATAACTGATGAGTACGTTGGGCGTACTCCTATGTACGCTAAGCGTACAGGTCAAATGATGCTTATGATGGGCGTACCTGCACGTACGCTTAGCATAATCCCCTGTTAAGAAATTTTCCCATTAAGTGCTTAATACTCTACTCCAGAAACTACAAACACAGATCCAAGTCCTTTTCAACGTCTTAAACCATAAAGTTGCTTACTTGACGGCTTTGCATGGCCCACATAAGCTCAAACTCCAAAAATGATAATCCACTTCCAAGCAAATGGTCTTAAATCGTGCATGAGCCCATTAAGACTTCCAAGATGGCAACTTTCTTCCTTAGGGACTCATTTAACACTGAGAGTGGCAACTCAAAGCCTAAGAATCAGATTTCAACCATAAAGTTCCATCCTTGGGACCAAAATGAACTAAAAATCACAATGGTAGATCTACATGAAAGAGTTGACAAGGTTGAGACTTTATACCTCCAAAAGCTTGCAAAGTTGATGAAGGTTCTGGATCTAGAAGCTTGACTCCAACCATAGCTTGATCACCAAGTTCCTTCTTCTTCAAGGTCCAAACATAAAAAGTCATAACCCAACTAGATCCACATGAGAAAGCCACCAAGATCTAAACTTTATACTTTCTGGAGTTAGATCAATATGATTAGGGCTTGGATCCACAAGCTTCAAGCCAAGCAATGCTTCCTCAAGGAACTCCTTCTTCCACAATAAGCACCAAAAACCCACTAAATCACCAAAAATCTCAAGAATCACTCAAATGGAGGCTAAGGGTCGATTTCTACGGTTTAAAGGGATTGGGGCTGAAGATATTATGGTTAGGTTATGAGATAAGGAGCTTAAATAGGGTCCAAGTGTTGGGTTATGAGCATTCTAACACTCCTAAGTGTACATGCAACCCTAAATACCTTGGATCTATGGTTTCTCTATTATACATACAATTATGAACATCCAAGGTATTATCCTAATCTAGCATACAAAATAATAAATATAACAAGATAGAATACATACCTCTTTGATGTAGAATGTCTTCATGAAGCTTGAGTGCCTAGTGCCCCAAGTGTGACACCTCAAATGGTTCACACAACACCAAATACACTTGGAATAACTTGAGAGAAACTTGAACACTCCTTGAAATCGTCTAGCCCTCACACTCACACATTAGTGCACGATTTCTTGAGCCATGGGATTCTTTTATATGGTGGCTATTAGGGTTACACCATGTAACTCATAACTTTACCCATTCCTTATGCTCCATGGATTTTAACCTCCATGGAGTATCCATGGGTCACCCCATGGACTTAGTCCAACATAAGGAATCTTGGATCACAAGCCCACATATATAAGAATGAATGATTTACACAATCAACCCATATATTTAATTAGTCTCCTTTTGATCACTTAATTAATTCCAAATTAATTCTTGATCAATACTAATTAAATAACCTTATTAATATATTAGAACTTATAATATATTAAGCAACCTTAAGTGTTATTTCTCTCATTATAGTCTATCCAAATGCATGATGCCATGCAACCCAAATGGACCATGCCGGGTCGGGTCAAGTCTTACCAATTATAGTTATCGACTTAGACATTAATCCAACAGTCTCCCACTTGGATAAGTCTAAAACTATTATTGCGTATGACTTCAGGAACCGATCAGCAATCGTAGCTCTCAAAAGCTTCTGTCGAACTCTGACCTTGTCGATGAACTCTGACCTTCGTCAATGACTTGTCCATTAGATAAGGGATCATATATTCCTCCATTCTAGATATCATATGGACTGAGACATGGATTATCAATCATTCTCTCTGTCCATTTGTTGTTTCCCGATTTCCGATTCATGATGACTGACTGATTGAACAAATCAAATCAGTCCTGGCTTGGCCAAGCACTCACATGTATCATCTTTAAATCATCGAGGGGCCCACGTATATCGCTTTTATCCCAAAGGTAAAAGGAATAGATAAACTTCGACTCATATGGCTTGTTCTACTACTTGTTGAATCATACACAAAGGCACGTTTTATAACATCGAGTTACCAATGCGTTTTCGTGCAATCAATGTATAACCAACTCATAGTAACAACTCATATCTCTAGGTTTGAAGAATATAAGATATTATCGTCTCATGATCACTCGTGATAAAATCCATGAAGTGATTCAAATGAGCGCGGGTTGAATCCAATACTCAGAACTTATGAGCACTCATGAGTGTTGTAGCACCACTTTGTCCACCAACTTGGACCTCTACAAACCAACCCATGACAGTCTTGATTCATATCTACTTCCAACATATGACCGACTGTGGATGGTTTGAATAACTTAATCATTCAGGAAGAGCGACTTAGTTATTCTGGAAGTCAAAACATGCAAAGTGAAACACAAGAATAACTAAGTCGCTCTTCCTGAATGATTAAACACAGGAAGAGCGACTTGTGTTTCACTTTGCATGTTTTGACTTCCAGAATAACTAAGTCGCTCTTCCTGAATGATTAAGTTATTCAAACCATCCACAGTCGGTCATATGTTGGAAGTAGATATGAATCAAGACTGTCATGGGTTGGTTTGTAGAGGTTCAAGTTGGTGGACAAAGTGGTGCTACAACACTCATGAGTGCTCATAAGTTCTGAGTATTGGATTCAACCCGCGCTCATTTGAATCACTTCATGGATTTTATCACGAGTGATCATGAGACGATAATATCTTATATTCTTCAAACCTAGAGATATGAGTTGCTACTATGAGTTGGTTATACATTGATTGCACGAAAACGCATTGGTAACTCGATGTTATAAAACGTGCCTTTGTGTATGATTCAACAAGTAGTAGAACAAGCCATATGAGTCGAAGTTTATCCATTCCTTTTACCTTCGGGATAAAAGCGATATCTGTGGGCCCCTCGATGATTTAAAGATGATACATGTGAGTGCTTGGCCAAGCCAGGACTGATTTGATTTGTTCAATCAGTCAGTCATCATGAATCGGAAATCGGGAAACAACAAATGGACAAAGAGAATGATTGATAATCCATGTCTCAGTCCATATGATATCTAGAATGGAGGAATATATGATCCCTTATCTAATGGACAAGTCATTGACGAAGGTCAGAGTTCATCGACAAGGTCAGAGTTCGACAGAAGCTTTTGAGAGCTACGATTGCTGATCGGTTCCTAAAGTCATACGCAATAATAGTTTTAGACTTATCCAAGTGGGAGACTGTTGGATTAATGTCTAAGTCCATAACTATAATTGGTAAGACTTGACCCGACCCGGCATGGTCTATTTGGGTTGCATGGCATCATGCATTTGGATAGACTATAATGAGGGAAATAACACTTAAGGTTGGTTAATTATTATAAGTTCTAATATATTAATAAGGTTATTTAATTAGTATTGAT
The DNA here is from genome assembly GCF_052849685.1 of Lactuca virosa. NCBI lineage: Eukaryota > Viridiplantae > Streptophyta > Magnoliopsida > Asterales > Asteraceae > Lactuca > Lactuca virosa. Next base: position 65,234,789 of record NC_136426.1, on the reverse strand, counting down.
CAAGAATTAATTTGGAATTAATTAAGTGATCAAAAGGAGACTAATTAAATATATGGGTTGATTGTGTAAATCATTCATTCTTATATATGTGGGCTTGTGATCCAAGATTCCTTATGTTGGACTAAGTCCATGGGGTGACCCATGGATACTCCATGGAGGTTAAAATCCATGGAGCATAAGGAATGGGTAAAGTTATGAGTTACATGGTGTAACCCTAATAGCCACCATATAAAAGAATCCCATGGCTCAAGAAATTGTGCACTAATGTGTGAGTGTGAGGGCTAGACGATTTTAAGGAGTGTTCAAGTTTCTCTCAAGTTATTCCACGTGTATTTGGTGTTGTGTGAACCATTTGAGGTGTCACACTTGGGGCACTAGGCACTCAAGCTTCATGAAGACATTCTACATCAAAGAGGTATGTATTCTATCTTGTTATATTTATTATTTTGTATGATAGATTAGGATAATACCTTGGATGTTCATAATTGTATGTATAATAGAGAAAACATAGATCCAAGGTATTTAGGGTTGCATGTACACTTAGGAGTGTTAGAATGCTCATAACCTAACACTTATCTGACTGGAGTACGCCCAGCGTACATATGGTACGCCTAGCGTACTCCTGGGAACCTTCGCGACCATCCTGGTCAGTACGCCCATCGTACTACCTTCTTTACTAGTACACCCCGCGTACACTTTGTGTACGCCCCGTATACTCGTCTAAGCCTGAAAACCACGAAACTTCCGAAGGCCATAACTTCTTCATTACAAGCCCGATTTCGACGATCCTTATATCCACGTAAAGGTGACGAGAAGCTCTACACATCTATCAACTCATATATTCCTTTAGAACTTCCTAACAAAAATCCATTTTCCACAAAAGCCCGAACTGACACTTTACCGAAATACCCCTAAGCTCCAAAACACAAACCGAACACCCGAATCACTCCTAATACATCACCCGCACCCAAATGGACCTAGATCTTACCTTCTCTAGAGCCATACTCCTTATGATGACCAACCTTCGGCACACAGCCTCAGACTAGAAGTCAATTCGGAACAGAGCATTACACGGTTTAAATCGTGAAACTTCGAAGAAGCATAACTTCTTCATACGGAGTCGGATTTCAACATTCTTTATATATACGAAACCCTTGTCACATAAGTTATAGCTTTGTTTAAGGTTATTGATCCTAAATAACCTTCTATCAAAAGTCATTTTTATGCTTATAATCTATAAGTTGAGTAGCCCGAATATGCGGGCGTTACAGCAGGAGAATGGATAGTAGAGGTGATAGGAGATATAGTAGAGGGAGGTGGTGTTGGGATGATGGAAGTAGCAGAAGTTGAGGTGGTAGATGAGGATGTTAACGGATCAGGTGGTGTAGAGAGAGGGGAAAGGGAGGTTTCCTGCATAAGTAAATCGGAAGTAGCATGGGGAGAAGGGGGAGATGAGGAGTGTGGAAGGGAAACCGAGGGTAGAAAAGGAAAAACATCTTCATTAAAAACAACATATTGTGAGACATAGAGGCGTGATGATGGTTGATGAAAACAAAGGCATCCTTTGTGAGTAGTACTATACCCAAGAAAAATACATGGGAGTGAGTAAAAGTCAATTTTGTGAGAGTTGTATGTGCGTAAGAAAGGATAACATATGCATCCAAAGGTCTTAAGAAAGGTGTAGTCGGGAGGTTTGTTGTACAGTTTTTGATAAGGTGAGTGAAAGTTGAGAAGCGGGGTGATGGTACGATTGTTGAGATATGTAGCAGTTTTGAATGCATGTTCCCAAAATAGTTGTGGAAGAGAGGATTGAGACAACAAGGTGTGACCCTTTTCGAAAGTTAAGCAATTACGTCTTTAGAATGCCCCATTTTGTTCTAGGGTATGTGGGCAGGAGATTCGATGGTCAATGCCATGAGTTTGTAAGAAGTTGGACATATTTCTATATTCTTCTCCCCAGTCAGATTGTAAGGCTTTAATGTCGCGGTTAATTTGACTTTTAACCATCTGTTTGAACTTGATAAAGGTAGAGAAAACCTATGCTTTTTTAGACAGAAAGTAAATCCAAACATACTTTGTGCAATCATCAACAAAAAGTAAGAAATATCGATTTCCATTAAGTGAAAATAAGGGGGCTGGACGCCAAACATCCAAATACACTAAATCAAAAGGAGATGATGAATTAATATGAGAAACAGGTATATGTAAACGATGACTCTTTCCTAGTTGACAGGAGTCGCACACAATGAGGAACTTATTTTAGGAGATAGGTAGTTGAAAAGTAGAGATGAGTTTTCGAGTAGAGGCTCATGTGGGTGAGCAAGTCTTTGTTGCCAGCCATGAACAGAAATGCGAACACCCGAGAGAGCCATGTGATAATAGTATTTATTGGTGTTTTTTGGGAACCGATATAAGCCATGATCAACGTCCCCTAGACTAGTGTTTTTCCCTGCAAATTCTTAACATTACAATGGTTACGCCAGAATTCAAGATACACATCATTATCAACGGTTAATTTGGATACACTTAGAAGATCTTTTGTCAATTTAGGAACAACTAAAACAGATGGCAAGCGTAAGTTAAGTAAAGAACTGAAGCCAACGTGGGAAATAGACAAATGATTACTATTTTCGACCTTTGATTTGTCAGTAGCAGTGTAGTCCTCTGCAAGATGAAGCTTTTAAATGTCAGGAGTGACATGATCAGTTGCTCCAGTGTCGAAGTACCATGCAGGATCCAACACAGTTGAGGAAGTAGAAGTCTGAGCAACATTGTCTGTAACACTCATAAAAATCATGATAAATTTAAACTTTTAAAAACCAACCAATTTCATAAATTTTTTACAAACATAGTTTTCAAAACATGTTCAACATCAGAGTCTCCTAAAATCATAAGTTGAAACAGGAGGATGTGTGCGGTCACACTTTCGCCTTCCCATGGTCATCTGAAGTATATGAAACATAACCCAAAACTGTAAGCCAACGCTAAGTGAGATCCCCCAAAGTACCAACACACAACAATAACATATACAATAACAAGTCGGGTCCAATCAACCATCGGGTTGGAATAACCCAGGTGTGACACCAGTCAAGTTTTGGTCAAAAATAAATTGATCAATAATCGTAATTGGGATGAACCAAGTGGTAGAGTTTGTAACAAGGTTTCCAAAAACATAAAGAACACTGAAATTCGAGTTATAACGAAGAAGTTATGACCAATCGAAAATCTGCGGTAAAACCGGCAAAACACTGTTCAGTGTAAAAAGTGAATTTTCGATAAAAGGCTATTTAGCCTTAACAATCTAAATAAAAGTTGTTGATTATGTTAAACCGAGAACGTTCATAAAAAGAACGTAAAAATCTGACTTCGTATGAGGACGTTATGATTTTTCGAAGTTTCGGTTTACCAGTAGACAGCTAAAAATTCGAAATATAAATCGATCAATATTTAGCCAACGCAACTTAAACGAGAATCGAAGGTCTCGTCAAAAGTAGCACAACGGTAAATATACAGACGAAAACGGACGTCGGATGAAGAAGTTATGAATTTTTAACGGATTCCCGTCCCGGTCTGTTTAAAATAATAATATTAAAAATAAAGTCAAAACCAGCCGACGACGTCTAAACGAAAGTCGTAGAGTATGATTTTACCTACACGTGCATATAAAGAACGTCAAAAACGGAGCTCGTATGCGAAAGTTATGAATTTCGCATGTTTTTGGCACAAAAATCGAGAAATTGTGGATAACCGAGAAATTTCGCATGTCACTCTTCGGACACGTCATCATCACGTGCGAACCTCCACGTGTCCCCTGCTGATAGGACCGAACCTTGCGTGGTACCTTCTGATTGGACCGCAGCCGAGGTCCACTAAGCAGCCGACAGCCTTTGCATCGGACACCCCTCGGATGACCCTTCGCATGCGTGGCCTTCTCCCTTTGGACCGAAGTCCGGTCCACTTAGAAACCAACACGCGCCTTGCACCGGGTCCGAGCTTCGTAACCGCCTTAGACTTCGGCCTCGTGGACTTCGCTCCTTCCGACGCGTGTGCTGCTGACTCCTTGCCCTCGCCAGCTGTCTGATGACTCACCAACCTCGGCCGAACCCTCGCACCCCTATATAAAGGGTGCGAGACTTCTCGGATTTGAGAGGTTTTTCACCCCCATTTTTCACCCAATTTCACATTTTCACCCCCTCGACTTTCTCACGACCCCCCAAGGCCCCGGTATCGTGTCTAAAGCCCGAAGCAAGCCCCGGAGCCCCGTAATTCTCGAGAAGTCATCCTCTCTCCTGTCGAAACTCTGCCCAGTTTGAGCCAGTTTCTCGTTAAATAAACTCTTTACGGGAAACGAAACGCTGCCCGAATCACCGCTTATCAAAGTGAGTTCATACCCCTATAATTTACCTTTTCAATGGTTTTTAAATGCTTTTTAGGGGGGGGGGATACAAGTTTAACACAATATTAAATTGTGTTAATAACTGTATGTGATAATAATCACACAAATGTTTCCGTATGCTTTTAAGAATTATCAAATACTTTCAAAATAACGTGAAGCCATGTTAAATCTTTAAAGTCATGTAAAAACTCCGTTAAAATTATTTGAAAAATGTTTTATAAGTTATTTCAAAGTATAAATGCCAAAATCATGTTTATATATGTATAAATATATAAATAAGACTTGAAGGGCTTAGGACTAATGAATTATCTTATATCCTTTTCCTTGTTTGGATGTGGAATTAAGGTTGTGTTATTTGTCCGAAGGTCGTTTCCTTCTTAATTATATATATATTATACATATATAAGTCTAAAAGGCTACTCCTTTTAGTATTATTACCTTTGTATCAGGCTGAGCAAAGGTGATATTCCATGAGAATTCATGCTAATCAGATAGAACGTATAAATTATAATAGGTATAATTTATGATTCAAAACTAAATATACAAGTATGATTCACGACTGTATACTTCCCAAGGAAATTACCAAAATTCATTCAACTATACCAAGATATGTATAATACCTTTAATATACGAACAACATATTAAAGAAGTAAAGATACATCATACCTAGTTTGCATTAACAAAGGTACTATACAAAGTACCAGGGTTAGCAAACACGTGGTAATGCCGGGTTTGCATTAGCAAATGTACTATACAGAGTGCCCGAGTTAGCAAACACGAGGTAATAATACATCCTGCCGGGTTTGCATTAGCAAAGGTACTATACAGAGTACCCGAGTTAGCAAACACGAGGTAATAATACATTCTGTCGGGTTTGCATTAGCAAAGGTACTATACAGAGTACCCGAGTTAGCAAACACGAGGTAATAATTCAGGATTCAAGTATACAAAAATACACGGTTTTACAAGAAACCAGGGTTTTGATTCAAAACAAATCAAGGATTTACACTTGTCAAATACATGTTTGGAAAACTAAGAATATACTGTCAATCATTATTTCAGAATGATTGGGTTTTCAAAACTAATATACATATAACGTTTAATATTCTTTTTATGAGACTCTATATTCAGGTTGTTTAATTCATTTTGGACAACATAGGAAAGTCCTGACATTATAACCAGAATCTCCAGCCGGGGATCGAAACAAGTGTGTGTAGATCTATATCGGGATTGACAACCCCGCACTCAGGCTGCTAGCTACAGTTAGATGAGTGACAATTGTTATCACCAGTTTAAACGCCCACAAAGCGTTTGTTTCAGGCCATCAGTCATAGTATGGTTATAATAAAAACTACTCATTAAAAAGGTATTAATAATACGTTATTGTATAAACAAATAAACGAAAGTACACCTTCAAAGTACCAGTTTATAGAATACAAATTACAATGGTTTAATACAGTTTCCATTAACACCTGGTGGAGCCAGGCACACTCTCAGTTTCAAGTTTTCATAAAGGAATACAAATACAAAACAGTAATACAAAGAGAACGGTTTATGGGATTAAACCACTTATTCAATGGAACTTAGCCACTCAATCTCGGTAAACTAGTATAACATAAAAGACCTTTAGTGGTTAATTCTATAATTCCTTAGTTGCTACATCATAGTTATACATAAGTAATGTCCGATTGACAGTAAAGTGTGTGACTTCCGCCTTACTTCCTGTTCCTTGTTTGGTTGTGGGCTTAGGGCAGATACACCCAGTTGACTGTCAATTCGATATTATGATTTGTATAATCAGTATAAACTAGGTAATTACAAAGGGAAACTATTGAGGTTATTAGTTAATCACCTCAGGAGATATAGGATTTCCTGGAGAAACCAGTGAACTTATTCAAAGAACTTAGGGTATACTTAACAGAACTAAAATACTTATGAACTCACCAGCTTAAATGCTGATCTACTCTTTCCAAATAACTTGTATTCTCAGGAATCCAGTAGACAGGTACACTCCAGAAGCGTTTGAGAAGACTACCTAGTACCGTATTGCGGCTCTTGTCTTCTACTGTACCTACTTTAGTGTTTGAATATGTAATGTTTAAACACTTATGTAAAACTTATACTTATTAATGCAATGGTTGTTTGTACTTTGATTACTATGTTACATGTGTTGTGATACTTACCTTAAGTCCTCCGCCCCCAAACGTTTCCGCCGTTCTGGTTTGTGGGTGCGACACCAGGCCCTTCAACCATCGGTCTGGAATGCCAATACACTATGGGTCCAGTCAACCATCGGGTTGGAATACCCCAGGCCCATCAACCATCGGGTTGGAATGCCAATACACAACGGGTCTTGCCATCATCGAGATGGAATACCCTCGGGCCCACTCAAACATCGGGTTGGAATGTCCCCGGTCTATTGGATCACGTACAGAGCAGTAAAGCCTCAACCACCAACCAAATATGTGCACATATACATAACAGATAAACATATAATCAGCCAACAGAAAACAAAAAGATCAACTGATCACTAAGCATAACAACATCCTATATACCAGGATACCGATCTAACAGATCACTACAGAAAAATAACATACATAACAACATATCAAATCCAAAGGGACATCATTGGTGCCTTCGACCCGCAAGTACAGTGAGGAAAACTCACCTCACAACTGAAAAGAAGTTGATGAGGTCCCGACTCCGAATCTCAGCTCTCTAACAGGTACCTAATCCCACCAATGACCAATTTCCATCAAAATCCCAAAATACCCTCAAGGTCAAACTTGGTCAAAGTCAAAGTCAACTGGTTAAACCCACTAAGTCAACTGAGTCAACCCAACTGAGTCAACTCGACCGAGTCAACTCAGGGTGCGTACGCGGGGCGTACTCCTAAGGTACGTTGGACATACACGTGGCCTCACAGGTTGACCACCATCCGGGTGGTTGACCTTTCGATTACGCGGGGCGTACCCTCGCAAACCTCAAAATCCATTTAAGAGCTTAATGGCTTAAGCTCTTACATCTAAACTTCAGATCCATGACCAAAATACCCTTAGGAGTCATAAAGTCTCCAACTTTATGACCTAGCATGTCCAATAAGTGCTTAACACAAGGTCTTATTCCATTAAGACATTCTACAAGATGCATGAAGCAAAACTAACCATTTGGAACCTATTTTTATGACTTAAGTCCCCTCCTAGGGTCTGAAAGGACAACTCAAAGGTCATGAACATGCCATATTCAAGATCTAACATTTTGGGACCCAAAAAGCTCCATAAAACAACCAAACCTAGATCTGTGATATAGAGGGATCAAGTTGCAAGCTTTTTACATGAGAATGGTTGCAAATTAAGTAGAAATTCTAGATCCAAGGTGCTCCACTCCTCCAAGATGAGCTTGGCTTCCTTCCTTCTTCTTCTAACCACACAAACTCACACTTTAAGGCTAGAAATGGCTTCTCAAGGAGATCTAGGGTCACAAACATGAATGAGAGGGTGGAGGTTGATAAGGTGAAGGGAAATGAGGATATAAGGATGCTTAAATACCAGCCAAACCCTAAAAATTAGGGTTTCCTCATTTAGCAAGTACGCTCATCGTACATCACGTACGCATGGCGTACTCTGAAGCCTCAAATAACCATAATTCCATTAAGGCCCTTTTCGCATACATTTCTTGAATTTTGGGACCAAATGCAATATAAATGAATTAAAGGGTTGAAATTTGAAGTACCTTAACATCGAGATGTTACAATTCTCCCTCACTTGATCTAGACTTCGTCCTCAAAGTCTACTATGGCAAATAACTCAGGATAATCCTCCCACGTGTCAGCCTTCGGCTCCCAGGTCCACTCGGAACCTCTCTGATGGTGTCACCGTACCTTTACCAAAGGTATCTCCTTGTTGCACAACACCTTCATCTTTCTTTACAAAATAGCTATCGGCCTCTCAACATAGTTCAGGCGCTCATCGACCTGAATATCGTCCAAGGAGACCACTGCCTCATCATCCAATATGCACTTCCACAACTATGAAACATGGAAAGTGTTGTGGATCTGACTGAGCTCCACATGTAGATCCAACCAGTAAACGACCTTGCCAACCCTGGAAACCACTCGAAAAGGTCCAATATACCGGGGACCCAACTTCCCCTTCTTCCTGAAGCGTATCACACCTTTCCAAGGTGATACCTTCAGTAATACCATATCATCGACCTGAAACTCCAACTCGGATCGACTCCGGTAATGATAGCTCTTATGTCGGCTTTGAGCGGTCTGCAGTCTCTGCCTGATCTGCCGAATATGCTCTGTGGTATGAAGGACTACTTCGGTCCTTCTTATAACCCTGTGACCAACCTCCCCCCCCCCCCCCCAACAAACTGGGGTACGACATCTCCGACCATACAAGAGCTTAAAAGGCAGAGCACCAATGCTGGAGTGATAACTGTTGTTGTAGGAGAACTCCACAAGAGGTAGGTATGAATCCCAACTCCCACCAAAATCAATAACACGGGCCCGCAACATATCCTCAAGGGTCTGTATCGCTCGCTCACTCTGGCCATTGGTATGCGGATGATAAGCAGTGCTGAAATGCAACCTCATGTCTGGTTCCTTATGGAACTTCTGCTAGAAATGAGAAGTAAACCGAACATCCCGGTATGAAACAATCGAGACTGGAACCCCATGACGAACAACAATCTCTCGGACATAAACATCAGCCAACTTTTTGGCAGAAGAGCTTTCCCGGATGGCCAAAAAGTTGGCACTCTTGGTCAATCGATCCACAATGACCCATATAACATCATAACCCTTTGCCATCTTCGACAACTTGGTGATAAAATTCATCGTGATCTGCTTCCATTTCCACATGGGAACCTCCAGAGGCTGCTGATTGCCATACGGTCTCTGATGCTCATCCTTGACCATCCTACAGGTCAAGCATCTCTCAACATAACAGGCTATCTCCCTCTTCATACACTACCACCAGTAACTCAATCTCAAATCCCGATACATCTTGGTGGCTCTCGGGTGTATAGAAAAGCGAGACTTATGAGCCTCTTCTAACACAATCTGCCTGACCCCACCAGAAACTGGAACCCAGACCCGACCACATCGGGTCCATAACCCTCTACTATCCGCAACAATCTGTCAATCTCACCCCTGATCCATTCCCTCTCCATAAATAACTAGTTATCCCCCACTTGGGGTTCGAACTACCACTCGTTGGCCCTCACAACCAATCATGACACCAAACCTGCTCAACTAATCCATACCCACTATCACGCATACATCTCCCGTGGGAATAGGGATCAGTTCAATCGGATAAGGCACCCCGAAGATCTCTAGTACACAACCCTGATATACTGCAGATGCAGAAAACCCGTGTTCGTTGGCGATAGAAACCCGCAACAGACACTCTAACTCCCCAATAGGCATATCAAACGCCCTACTGAATGATCGAGACACAAAAGACCGACTCGCACCCGAGTCAAACAACACAAGAGCAGGCAAAGAGTTCATTAAGAACGTACCTATCAGGGGCATAATATAAGCATGGCATAAAACATAATCAACATAATCATAAATAGAAACATACCAGTCACAACATCTGGATCTGCTCTGGCCTCCTCAACAGTGAGCTAAAAAGCGTGACCTCGAGCCCTATGGGGCTCCACCCTACCCTGACTCCCATCTATGATCCTCAAAGTAGCCGGCGTTGGGGCCTACACTGGCCTAGCAACAAGCAAGGGGCACTGGGCCTTCATATGGCCCACCTGATCACAATGATAACAAAGTATGATGCCAGAAGCCGGAGCCTGCTGTCGGCAGTCCATCGCAATGTGACCCTGCTTTCCACATTTGTGGCATCCCGAAAAAGATCGGCAAGCTCCATCATGAACCTTGCCGTACTTCCCACAAGTACGCCCCCTCTGACTTCCAGATCTAGTATCAGCGGCCTTGAACCGTTTCGGCACAGGCTACGACTGCGTCGGGGCTGGTCTCTGCTCCCTCAACTGGAGCTCCATCTTGATCTCACGTCGTCTGACGGCCTCCTGCAACTCCAACAATAAACCATAACGTTGGGTGGATACAAACTGCCTGATATCCGTATTGAGTATGCTCAAGTAACAGGTCATCTGAGCTTGCTCGGAAGCACCAAACTCAGGACAAAACATGGCCCTCTCTGTGAACATCTCGGTGATCTTCGTCACCGAATTCGTCCCCTGTCTCAATTCCAAATACTCCTGGGCCAACCTCTCATGCTCGACCAACGGAACATATCAAGAACAGAACATCTCCGAGAACTGCTCCCAAGTCACTGCCGTCCTCTGCTCAGGAGAATACGAGTTGGTAACAAGTCTCCACCAATCCTTCGCTCCGGATCTCAAAAGGTTCGGAGCGCACATGAAGAAACACCCCTCAATGTCAGACATCCACCTCATGGATATGATCGGGTCCTGAACTCCATTAAATATTGGGGGTTTCGTATTGCCTATGTTCCGATACTGGAAAACCCTCCCAGCACCAACCCCAGCAGCGGAAACAACTGCGGTGGCTGCAGCAGTAGCCTCAGACAAAGCAACATAACGCTCATCAAAATACTCAACCATGGCAGTCCTAATATACCCGAACATCTCTGGCAACTGTGCTAATAAGTGAGCAATTATCTCATCCTGAAGGATCTCCATAATCCTGTCCTCGGACACAACTGGCCCATCCTGGCTGCCAGCTCCCGATCCTGATCCGGACCCGGCTTCAACTCGTCTCGTCATCACCATACTGAAAATAAACCAGGGAGATATCAGATAATACACATATCAAACCAGGGGAACCAACTCCCAACAAATCCCTAGGGTTGTGACTTCCCTGTTTCACGTACGGGTCCTGTGCTTTTAGTTATGTATAACTATGATGCGTACACTAAGCAACTACAGCAATGATGCCAATTTCATAAAAGAAAGAACCCTGAGCTATCATGAATCATACAATTAGGCAATTCTATCATGCAATTCTTGAAGATCCCTAGCCTATCACTAGCATATTGTTCTAACATATCACAAGATCAAATAACAGTGTGGTAATTTGGGGTCTACTGACTGGCTCCGGCTGATCGCACACATCACATCCTCTTTGATTATTTTGAAAACAATTTAAAAATCTTTTTTCCTTAGTTTGAGACTGGATTTGCACGAGTATTCCTCCAATTCACTCAAACCAAGGCTCTGATATCAAATTGTAACACTCATAAAAATCATGATAAATTTAAACTTTTAAAAACCAACCAATTTCACAAATTGTTTACAAACATAGTTTTCAAAACATGTTCAACATCAGAGTCTCCCAAAATCATAAGTCGAAACATGAGGAAGTGTGCGGTCACGCCTTCGCCTTCCCGTGGTCATCTGAAGTACCTGAAACATAACCCAAAACTGTAAGCCAACGCTTAGCGAGATCCCCCATGTAACACCCGAAGATTTGGGCTAGTCAATTTAGAGATAATAAGCGACTTTTTGATAGAAGATTATTTAGGATAGCTAATCTTAACCAAAGTTATAGTATATGTCACAAGGATTTCGTACATATAAAAAACGCTAAAATCCGACTTATAACGAAGAAGTTATGACCCGTCGAAGTTTCACGATTAAACCGGCACGGCTCAGCGTCACGTAAAAAGTGAATTTTTGATAAACTACTTTTTAGCCTTAGTAATCTAAACTAAATTCATAGTATTCGTTAAACCAAGAGCGTGCATATAGAGAACGTCCAAATCTGACTTCATAAGAGAAAATTATGATTTTTCGAAGTTTCAGCGTAGCAGTATACAACTCAAAAATCGAATTTTAGATCGGACAAGTTTTAGCTAAAATGATCTAAATAAGAATTTAATATCTCATTAATAGGAGTTCAACGATAAAAAGACAGTCGAAAACGGAGTTCGTATGTAGAAGTTATGAATTTTACACGATCGTTAACAGTGTAACCTTCTCAAACTATTAAATTTAAAATCGATCGAGAATTAGCCAATGGGGTCAAAAGAAAAGTTGTAGATCTTATCAATACCTACGCGTGGATATAAAGAACGTCAAAAATAGAGCTCGTATGCAAAAGTTATGAATTTTTTAAGATTGATTATTTTACCTGTGTCCTGCACCACGTGTCAGCACCAGGCGAAGCCTTGGTGCCTACGCAAGCTCACGACGTGAGAGAAAAGTCTCACGACATGAGGAGCCCATGGAAAGCCTATAAATAGAGCCGAATTTCACTCATTTCATCACACCTTTTCATTCCATTCTCTCCCAAACCCCCAAGGCCTCAACGTCTTTCTCTAGCACTTCCTAGGTGTTAGTAGCGAAGCTCCGGAGCGTCGGAAAGCTCCGAGAAGTAGAGCTTTCGGCTTAGAAGCTCTGTCCGCACAAAGTCCGGTTTCTCGCTAAACCACCTGTAAGTTAAGTTATGTTTACCGTACTTTAAGTATAACGTATGTTTAAGTTCATTATCGTTATTATGAACCTATAAACAAGATTTATCAGTGATTCCAAGTCGTTATACTGATTGATCTACATACGAGGATGATGTCTAGGCTGGATTTAGTGAGGTGTTTAAAGTGGGATTTCCAAACAGTATACTTCGTATACCAAACATACCCTACCTCCGATATGATCCTACCTAGTTGTTCCTTACTTGATAGATCTTGAATTAGACTTTGAATTAATGATGAATCTAGACTAATAATTAGTCGCAATAAATATCAGACTAAGACTTAGTGATAATGATACTAGGTTACGTCGAAGGAAAAGGCAGTTGCTAGGAGCGAAGTGTTGTCCGAATTTCGAGTCGTCACTTTAACAAGTGAGTGCATAGTCCTTTTCATGAACATGATTTTAATACAAGTATCAATTAAAGTATTAAATATATGTTAAAGAGTTTACGTGTGAGATATTTGATATTGCATGGAATATGTGTTAAGAACATATTTAATAATATATGATGATTTAGGACATATAGAGTAAACCTAAATTAATTAAGATGAATATCGGGTAGTATCTCCTTAAGAGTACATGTGAGATATTCACAGAGGGTAGAACTCTAACATTTGTCTTTGATCTGTGAGCATGGATTAGACATAGTCATTCGTCCTTAGTCCGAGAGTATGGATAGGGCATAGTTATTTGTCATTGATCCGAGAGCATGGATTAGACATATTCATTCGTCCTTAGTTCGAGAGTATGGAGAGGGCATAATTATTTGTCATTGATCCGAGAGCATGGATTAGACATAGTCATTCGTCCCTAGTCCGAGAGTATGGAGTGGGCATAGTCATTTGTCAATGATCCGAGAGTATGGATTAGACTAGTCGTTCATACCTGATTCGAGAGTATGGATTAGGTAAAGCCGTTCATTTTAGATCCAAGAGTATGAATCGTGTCGTTGTGAGGATCGACGGGGTGGGGTAAAATTGCGTATATGAAGTGAAATTGTATATTGTGAGTTCTAATATATATATATATATACACACACACACACACACACACACACACATATATATATATATATATATATATATATATATATATATGTTATAACATTGTGGGATTGAAATTCCTATGTACTCACCAGGTTTCCCAACCTGACCCACTCAGTTTATTGTATCACAGGTAGCGATGTTAAAGATATATTCTGCTGAGAGATTCAAGGAGTATTAAGCCACTAGTTTAAATTAACTGTAAGGCTTGTAATATTTCGTTATGCTTATGTTTATGTATTGACGATGACATCCCAATGTTTTAATATAAATAAAATACATTTCTTCAGAAATGATTTGATAATATAATTATCATGTTTTCTGGGAACAAATTCCGCAATATTATTCTTCAAAAAGGATACTCTGAGTTTTAAATAAGCATAAACAAATCGGTCTTTTTTGGCCGTGAAATTGGGGATGTCACACCCCAAAGTACAACACACAACAATAACATATATAACAACAACATCTCGGGTCCAATCAACCATTGGGTTGGAATACCCCAGGCCCCTAAACCATCGAGTTGGAATGCCAATACGCTATGGGTCCAGTTAATCATCGGGTTGGAATACCGTAGACCAATTAACCACCGGGTTGGAATGTCAATACACAACGTGTCCTGTCATCATCAGGATGGAATACCCTCGGGCCCACTCAACCATCGGGTTGGAATGCCCCCGATCTGTTTGCTCACGCATAGAGCAGTAAAGCCTCAACCAACAACCAAATATGTGCACATATACATAACAGATAAACATATAATCATCCAACAGACAACAAATAGATCAACCAATCACTAAGCATAGCAACATCCTATATACCAGGATACCGATTTGACAGATCACTACAACACAATAGCATACATAACAGGATATCAAATACAAAGGACCGACATTAGTGCCTTTGACCCGAAAGTACAGTGAGGAAAACTCACCTCACAACTGAACAGAAGCTGATGAGGTCCCGACTCCGAATCTCAGCTCTCTAACCGACACCTAATCCCACCAATGACCAATTTCCACAAAAATCCTAAAATACCCAAAATACCCCCAAGGTCAAACTTGGTCAAATTCAAAGTCAACTGGTCAAACCCACTAAGTCAACTAAGTCAACCCAGCCGAGTCAACTCAGGGTGCGTACGTGGGGCGTACTCCTGAGGTACGATGGGCGTACACGAGGCCTCGCAGGTTGACCACCATCGGGGTGGTTGACCTCGTACGCGGGGCGTACCCTCGCAAGTCTCAAAATCCATTTAAGAGCTTAATGGCTTAAGCTCTTACGTCCAAACTTCAAATCCATGGCCAAAATACTCTTAAGAGTCATAAAGTCTCCAACTTTATGACCTAGCATGTCCAATAAGTGCTTAACACAAGGTCTTATTCCATTAAGATATTCTACAAGATGCATGAAACAAAACTAACCATTTGGAACCCATTTTTATGACTTAAGACCCTTCCTAGGGTCTGAAAGGACAACTCAAAGGTCAAGAACATGCCATATTCAAGATCTAACATTTTGGGACCCAAAAAGCTCCATAAAACAACCAAAACTAGATCTATGAGATAGAGGGATCAAGTTGCAAGCTTTTTACCCGAGAATGGTTGCAAATGAAGTAGAAATCCCACATCCAAGGTGCTTCACACCTCCAAGATGAGATTGGCTTCCTTCTTTCTTCTTCTAAGCACACAAACACACACTTTAAGGCTAGAAATGGATTCTCAAGTAGATCTAGGGTTACAAACACGAATGAGAGGGTGGAGGCTGATAAGGTGAAGGGAAATGAGGCCATAAGGATGCTTAAATACCAGCCAAACCCTAAAAATTAGGGTTTCCTTATTTAGCAAGTACTTCTAGCGTACACCACGTACGCATGGCGTACTCCGAAGCCTCAAATTATCATAATGCCATTAAGGACCTTTTTGTATACATTTCTTGAACTTTGGGACCAAATGCAATATAAATGAATTAAAAGGTTGAAATTTGAAGTACCTTAATATCAGGAGGTTACAAATCTCCCGCACTTGATCTAGACTTCGTCCTCGAAGTCGGAGATGGAAGAAATGAACAGGCGTGGGAATTGAAGAGACGATACGATTTCTGAGTTTAAGGGAAGGGTTTTACACTAGTAGGAGGGGTAAAATGTAAATAATAACAGGGTAAAATTATTTATTTGTAAAAAATCGTTGTATAGGGAATCGTATAGGGAATCGAAGAGATGATATGATTTCTTGTTGTGTACTATCTCCCTAAGTTTTTTGTACGGCACCACAAACCCACTTTATACTTATTTTATGAAATGATGTATATTTTTCGAAATGACAACTCATGTTTCATATCACAAAGATATGTTTTTTCTGTAACAGAGGAAGAAAGAAGCTTTGAAGAATAATGAACAAACATTTGATGATATATGTGTCGATTTCCTTGTAATATATATATATATATATATATATATATATATATATATATATATATATATATATATATATATATATATATATATATATATAGAGAGAGAGAGAGAGAGAGAGAGAGAGATTTCTCATTTTTTTAAAACTTTTACATTATTTTTAGATGAAAACTCTCTAAAAACTTCATTTTTACACCATTTAAAAAGCTCCTTTTTATTGTACAAATGTTTTTTTAAAGATTTTTAACATTAAAAAAAATCATTTAAATAAAAATCGCAAAATATATATAAAAGATTAAGAATTCTACATATCAAATCTAGGAATTCTTTGAAATGTTATTTATTATTATTATTTATTTCATTTTTACATGTTAAAAGTACAAACAAAACTCATTTTTTATTATCGAAATTGTCTTTAAAGACTTTATCACAAAAAGCTCAATTTTTTTCTTTATGTTTTTATATATATAAAATTAATTTTTCGTAAATATCGTCTACAAAATCAATAAATATTTAAAATATCGTTTTAACTATTTAGGGTGTGTTTGGGATTGCTTTTCAAACATAAACGTAAAAATGATTTTTTTGTAAAATAACTTTTTCTAAAAGATAATGTTAAAATGTGTTTGACTTGTCTTTTATGATTTTTAAGTTATAAAAGCTAAAAGTCACAAAAAGATAAGAATTCCTATCTTTTCTACGGCCAATTTTTCATTCTTGACTAAAAATTGATTTTAAAAGATCTTTTCAAATTGTCAAACAACTTTTAATAATTTTTAAGTTTTTGAAAAGTTAAAAGTTTAAAAAAGAATCCCACACCCTCTTAAAAATAAAATAATATTAAATAAACTTATTTCGTCTTTTTCTCCTCTAAAAATTAATTATTTCAAATCGCACAATGACCGTCATCGTGCAAGTGACGAACCAAGACATTCTACTCGGTTGATGTTATTCGATACTGTACACTTTAAACCGGAGGTCCGGCCCGTACCTTCACACAGATGACAGATTGACAGAGACAGAAAACCTAAGTGTATACACAGTACATCCAAACAAGAAGGAAGGCAGAGTTTTGGTGTCAACCGGCGATTATGGAGTTTTGTCATCCTCGGAGGAGGGTGCATCTGCATCAGATTGTGAATATGATGGCAGACTTCACCGGAATTGCGGTTTTGGAGGCCGTGACTTCTTGTAACCTACACGGCACTTATTCACTCCGGCAAAAAAAAAATGCACGGCCCCCGTCTTCAATCTGCATCAGAAATTGCAGAGGAAGGGGAATGCGACACAATTGCTAAAGGAAGGACGATGAATTCATAATCTTCCTTAGAAGACATCAACGCATGGTCGGTGGAGAAACGATGTCGATGCTCTAATAATTCGTCTGCAGGTAACATCGCAATTTTAGTTATATTTGGATCGAATTGCAATTTCGTTCCATATGAATGTTTTTGAATTACTAACTTAAGTTTGGGGGGATAATCTAGAAGGCGAGGCGCTGTTGTTTGAATGAAGAGGAAAGAAGAACATTCATCTTACTTGTTAATCTTCCTAGTTTGGTGGGGTAGACTTTTCATGGCTGCTTTTTCTAGAGAGTCTACCTTCTTTTAGGCTATGTTTGAATGAGAGTCTACCTATTCCAAGCCTAATTGCTACGTTTCTTAGAGATTTAAACAAACAATTTTTTTTTTTGCCGGACATCGCTACACACACTATTGCCTCGCTACAGGCATCGTAGCGACCCATCACAGCCACGCTACGCTATTCGCTATAGCGAGTGTAGCGATCGCTATTAACAACCTTGAACTATAGTCAGCTACTATATTAGGGCTGTAAACGAACCGAACGAACATGAACAAAGGCTTGTTCATGTTCGTTCATTTAAGTTAGCCGAGCAATCGAGGAACACGAACGGATAAACGAACAGAGTTTTCTTGTTCATGTTCGTTCGTTTAACAAATTGCCTTGTTCATGTTCGTTCGTTTATGTTCGTGAACATGCTAAACGAACATAAACGAACGAACATACACGAACAAAGATAAACAAATACAATTGAACATATATGAACATAAACGAACTATAATATAGTAATGTAATAAAAAAACAATTGAAAATATATGAACATAAAAAAACTTAAACGAACGAACATAAACGAACGTAAACGAACAACATAAACGAACGTAAATGAACGAACGAGACCATTGTTCATGTTCGTTCGTTTAAATAAACGAACATAAATGAACTTCCCACCGAACAGTTCATGAACGGTTCGCCGAACGTTCAGTTCGTTTACAACCCTAACTATATATATTAAAATGATTTTTTTTCAACAAATTCTACAGTTCTAGAGAAAGATATTTATATATATTCAATTCAGTTAAATACACTTGCATGAATAGTAGCCTCAAGACCAGTCAACCATCTCCTAAGACGAAATACACTAGTATTCTCATAATTAACAAACTCTATAAAAAGGGATAGAGAGAAATTAGGTTTTATGCTTGATTGGATAAAGATTCTCAGTTTACAACTTCTTGGGACTTGGCTAAAAAACGAAGGTGTTTGTTTATCAGAGTTAACTGGTTTTTTTTGTTAAACAAAAAAATGCATGGTGGTGATATATATAAAGCTAGTAGTAGTATACGGTTAGGGAGTTTAAGGGCACCAAGTGGAAGAACACCAAGTTTAAGATCTGGAAGTACTTCTGTATGGAGGAATTCTGGCAATGATGTGTTTTCAAAATCTTCTCGTGAAGAAGATGATGAAGAGGCTCTTAAATGGGCTTCACTTGAGAAGCTACCAACTTTTGATCGATTAAGGAAAGGTTTGCTGTTTGGATCAAAAGGACCTTCCAATGAAGTTGATGTCACTGATCTTGGATTTGAACAGAGACAACATTTGGTTGATAGACTTGTGAAGGTGGCTGATGAAGATAATGAGAAATTCTTGTTGAAGCTCAGAAATAGAATTGACAGGTTCATTTTTCAACTCTTTCAATGGATTAGCATGTTATGTTTTTTTTCATTTTTTGTATTTAACAAAGTATGATACTTGGTTAACAATGATCCCAGCTTAGAAATCTATTCAATCATATACTAATTTGGAAATGTTACAGGGTTGGGATTGATTTGCCTACAATTGAAGTCAGATTTGAACATCTGACTGTGGAAGCAGATGTCAATACAGGAGGCAGAGCTTTGCCTAGTTTTATAAATTTCCACATTGATATTTTTGAGGTAAGCAATACAAGAATTTCTTTTTCATTCTGTTTTTTTTTTAATATTAATACCAAGGGTTAAAATATTCATTCATGTTCATGTTATATAGGGGTTATTGAACTTGTTCCATCTACTTCCAAATTCGAAGAAGCATATAACCATCCTTGATGATGTTAGTGGTGTTGTTAAACCTAGCAGGTGGGATTATAAAGAACATGAATAACATATCAATATAACTAGATTATGATTTTCTTTCATTGGTAACAAAATTCAGTTATTGTACTCAAAGATTTCATGCAAATGTGTTTGTAGAATGACATTACTACTGGGCCCTCCAAGTTCTGGGAAGACAACATTGTTGTTGGCCTTGGCAGGTCAGCTTGCAAAGGAAGTTAAGGTAATTTTCATCATTCATAAGTGACTCTGGTTATTCAAGTCTTGTATCAAACCCTAAATTTAAATTTTCTAAATGTAGAGCTCGGGGAAGGTGACATATAATGGCCATGAGTTGCATGAGTTTGTACCCGAAAGAACATCTGCTTATATCAGTCAAAATGATGTCCATATTGGGGAAATGACAGTTAGAGAAACCTTGGCTTTCTCTGCACGATGCCAAGGAGTTGGGTCACATTATGGTTAGTTTCATCAACAATGGTGTTAAAATATATAAAAAGAAACCGTTTTGACAATTGGTTTGATTAATAATTGTTTTCTTGTATGAATTACAGAGATGTTGGCAGAGTTGTCAAGAAGGGAGAAAGACGCAAATATTAAACCCGATCCTGACATCGATATCTTCATGAAGGTAAATAACGTGTTTCCAAGAACGTCTTTAAATCGAGAACATTATCGAAATCTTAGGAATGTTGTTTTATCATTTAGGCTGCTGCAACAGCTGGACAAGAAGCTAGTGTGGTCACAGATTATACTCTCAAGGTATAATAATTATATAATTACATATAGGAAATGAGAAAGAAAACGAGTTAAGGTCTGATATGAATTTTTTAATGATTACAGTTATTGGGGTTGGACATTTGTGCTGATACGATGGTTGGGGATCAAATGGTAAGGGGTATTTCCGGTGGCCAAAAGAAACGTGTGACAACAGGTGAAATGATTGTGGGACCATCAAAGGTTCTTCTCATGGACGAGATATCTACCGGTTTGGATAGTTCTACAACTTTCCAAATCGTGAAATCTCTTAAGCAGATGCTACACATTCTAGAAGGAACAGCCGTCATTTCTCTCCTTCAGCCGGCACCCGAAACATATGACTTGTTCGATGACATCATCCTCCTGACTGATGGGAAGATCGTGTATCAAGGCCCACGTGAACATGTGCTCGAGTTTTTCGAATCTTTGGGATTCAAATGCCCCGAGAGGAAAGGGGTTGCTGATTTCTTGCAGGAAGTAAGCACACCCGAATTCTGATAATTTTAATTATAACCATGATGATCTTTTGTATTCAGTAATTATTAACAAATTTGGTTTACAGGTGACATCAAAGAAAGATCAAAAGCAATACTGGATGAGAAGAGAGCAGCCTTATAGGTTTGTGACAGCTAAAGAATTTGCTGAGGCATACGAATCGTTTCATGTTGGAAGGAAAATGAGAGAAGATATTACGACGGCTTATGACAAAACAAAAAGCCACCCTGCTGCGCTTACAACCGAAAAATACGGTTTAAATAAAAAGGAGCTCTTGAAGGCTTGTGTCGATAGAGAAATATTGCTCATGAAGAGAAATTCTTTCATTTATATCTTCAAGTTATTCCAAGTGAGTCTAGTATTTTGCTAAAAAAACATCTTTTTGGCCCTGTTTGTTCCATATGATAGTATAAACGGCCTTATGATGCTTTTCGCATGCATTGGACTGGGATCACATAGGACAAATAATTAAAATCTTTTGTCCCACCAACAAATGTGACCCATGCAATAGGACAAAAAACAGTCACTCGTTTGTGTGAAAGATGGAAATACTTTTCACATCCTCAGCATCAAAAACAGCCTTAAAAAGTTTGTCTAGTGCTTAAATTTTTAACAAACTTTATGATGTTTTGCTTTGTTTCAGCTTCTTGTGTTGTCGTTCATCACTTTGACTCTGTTTTTCCGAACCGAGATGCATAGACGTACTACTGAAGATGGGGGGATATATGTTGGTGCTCTTTTCTTTGGTATTATTATGATCACGTTTAACGGGATGTCTGAAATATCAATGACAATTGCAAAGCTTCCCGTATACTACAAACAAAGGGACTACCTATTTTACCCTTCGTGGTCTTATGCTCTACCCGCCTGGGTCGTCAAGATTCCCATTTCTTTTATCGAAGCTGCTCTTTGGACAATTCTCACATATTATGTAGTGGGGTTTGATCCTAATATCGCAAGGTAAGTAACTACATTTAAAAAATACCAATTAGATATTGCAAAATCATATTTTCTGATTTGCATATGCTTGCTTAATTTGCAGATTCTTCAAGCAGTACCTTATTCTGTTGCTTGTTAACCAGATGTCTTCTGGATTGTTTCGGTTCATTGGAGCATTGGGTCGAAATATGATTGTGGCAAACACATTTGGTTCATTCGCGCTACTTTTAATCGTTGCTTTGGGTGGCTTTGTTATTGTTAGAGGTAATAATTACTTAACAAATGCACCGAAATGACCATTGATCTGCTTATTATTGTCAACTAACATGTTTTTCTGTTTTTGAAGAGGATGTAAAGAAATGGTGGTTGTGGGGTTACTGGTCATCCCCACTGATGTACGCCATGAACGGAATTGTTGTGAACGAATTTCTTGGGCATCAATGGAAAGCGGTAAGTCAAGGAAATATGATTTGTATGTGTTAAATATGGATGTATCATTAGGCTTATTTTTATAAATGTTTTTGGTGTTATAGCCATTGAATGGCACCACATTAGGAAAAACTATTATCACATCTGGAGGGTTCTATGCGGAAGCTTATTGGTACTGGATTTCAATTGCGGCCTTGCTGGGATTCATTCTTGTCTTGAACTTGTGTTTTGCTTTGTCTCTGGCTATCCTTGGCCGTGAGTATCTCCATTTTTGATTTTCCATTTTCAGAGAGTACTATTTATAATAAAAATGCTTCATTTTGTAACATTTTTTAAACCCTGCAGCATTCGGGAAAAGTCAGTCAAATGCAGCACATGCTGATAATGACACAGAAGTTGAATTGTCAGCCATGACAACAGGAGATGATGCCACGCAGACCAAGAAGAAAGGAATGATCCTTCCATTTGAACCACATTCAATGACCTTTAATGATGTCAAATACTCTGTTGATATGCCACAGGTAATTAATTAACTTCGAGATAAACAGAAACTATGCAAGCAAAGAGTCCCAATCTGTTCAAGTGTGATTCATATGATGATGATAAATGTTGTAGGAAATGAAAGAGCAAGGGGTGAGTGAAGACAGATTACTGCTACTTAAAGGAGTGAGTGGAGCTTTCCGACCTGGTGTTCTTACAGCTCTCATGGGAGTCAGTGGTGCTGGAAAAACAACTCTGATGGATGTTTTGGCTGGAAGAAAAACCGGTGGTTATATTGAAGGTGACGTTAGGATTTCCGGGTATCCAAAGAAACAAGAAACTTTTGCCCGAATTTCTGGTTACTGTGAGCAAAACGACATCCACTCGCCTCAAGTTACTGTTTACGAGTCTTTGCTTTATTCTGCCTGGCTAAGGCTGGCTACAGATGTTGACGAGCAAACCCGAAAGGTTCGTGTACATCACAATATTGGTCTTGACATCTAAAGATTCGTTTTTGTTTACATATGGCAAAATTTGATGTTGTTCACAGAGTTTTGTTGATGAGGTTATGGATCTGGTGGAGCTGAACCCATTAAGAGACGCGTTAGTTGGGTTGCCAGGTGTCAATGGGCTATCAACTGAACAAAGAAAGCGGTTGACTATTGCTGTTGAGCTTGTAGCCAATCCGTCTATAATCTTCATGGATGAGCCAACTTCAGGACTTGATGCTCGAGCTGCTGCTATTGTCATGAGAACCGTTAGGAACACTGTGGACACAGGAAGAACAGTCGTCTGCACCATTCATCAACCCAGCATTGACATCTTTGAAGCTTTTGATGAGGTAACAAAGAAAGTCATGTGCACATAATTGGCTATTACAAAATGATTAGTATTTGCGTATTTGTTCAGTGATTAATAAACCAATCGGTTTAATTGCAGTTGTTCTTAATGAAACGAGGAGGACAAGAATTATACGTAGGACCCGTGGGTCGCCATTCTTGTGAGTTGATCAAGTATTTTGAGGATATTAATGGGATAAGTAAGATAAAAGACGGATATAACCCTGCGACATGGATGTTGGAGGTGAGTGCTTCAGCACAAGAAATGGCTTTAGGGGTCGATTTCACCGAAATCTACCAGAACTCGGATCTTTACAGGAGAAACAAAGCACTTATCGCTGAATTAAGCGTCCCACGTCCCGGAACAAACGATCTGTATTTCCCGACACAATACTCGCAGTCATTCCTTGTTCAATGTATGGCTTGTTTATGGAAACAACGTTGGTCCTACTGGAGAAACCCTCCTTACACTGCTGTCCGTTTTGCCTTCACCACCTTCATCGCCGTCATGTTCGGTACCATGTTCTGGGATCTCGGTAGCAAAAAGTAAAACCCTAATTCCCTAAACTTGTGAAATTAATCCGATCTTTCGTTGTACTAATCTTGATCAAATCATATTCAGGAACACCCAAAGGGAGTTAACTAACGCAATAGGTTCAATTTATGCGGCAACCCTCTTCCTGGCTATCCAAAACGCATCGGCGGTGCAACCAGTTGTAGATATCGAACGCACTGTATTTTACAGAGAACGAGCTGCCGGAATGTATTCTGCTTTGCCATACGCCTTTGCTCAGGTACGTACTAAATCTAACATCATTACACATACAATTCTTCTTTACAGAGACTTAAGATCCAGATATTCTTACATTCTTACAATTTTTGCAGGTTCTGGTTGAAATCCCATACGTTTTCGCACAAAGCGCAGTGTATAGTATTATAGTGTACGCCATGATTGGGTTCGACTGGACAGCAGCCAAGTTCTTCTGGTACTTGTTCTTCCAGTTCTGCTCTTTACTCTACATGACATATTACGGTATGATGACCGTCGCCATTACGCCAAACGCCAACATCGCTGCCATCATCGCTGCCTCGTTTTACGGACTCTTCAACGTCTTTTCAGGATTCATCATTCCAAGACCCGTAAGCTACTCATTGTTGTTTACATTCGTTGTAACTCTTCAATAATTGCATTTGCACCTTCTGATATAATTCGATCTTTTGTCGTTTTTACAGAGGATTCCGGTGTGGTGGAGATGGTACTATTGGGGGAACCCATTGGCCTGGACCCTCTACGGAATGGTTGTATCTCAGTTTGGGGACTTCGACGACAGGCTTACGAGTGGTGAGACAGTGAAAGGTTACTTGCGTCGGTATTTTGGTTACAAGCATGATTTCCTGCCCGCCATCGCCGGAGTGCATATTGGACTGGTTCTGTTTTTCGGGTTCATCTTTGCCTACTGCATTAGAGCCTTCAATTTCCAGAAAAGATAAAAAGATAAGCAAACTTTTCGATAAACAATCTTGTACGACATCATTTTTAATTATTTTTTTTAGTTGTAAACAAACTGTGTGAGACAAAATCTTGTGTCAAATTATTGTAAAAGGTATGTATTATAAGTTTGTTACATGTTCCAAAGAAGTATTATATATATATACTAGATTATGACCCGCGAAGAACATATAAAAATATACATATAAAGGTATAAAAAAATTGGCACTATAAAAAAATAAAGTAACAGAAACAGATTTAGTATTATTGGTAACATTGAAATTTCTGAAAAAAAAAAAACAATGAAACACCTGAATATCTATAATCGTTGAAGGATCCTTTTGTAAACATAATTTTTTGTTTTATTAGTTGGACGACCTTCCTTGTCATATATGAGTACTTTCAATCCTTTTTCACTTGTGACACGAGAAACAAAAAACATATAACTGACAATGAGTGAAGACGAGCCTACGCAAGTATAATCCAACATTTGATAATTATTGTCATTGACTTTTGTTAATGGCCATAACAAAAAAAACAACTATGGGGAATTGCCTCCGCTAAAAACGGAATGAGATTCTTTTATTAGACGGAGTTAACTTCATACAAGGTATATAAGTAGTCTCGTTGAAGAATCTAGCTTATATGATTCAGGCTTCAATGACGTGTCTTCCAATCCTAACAATATGTAACCTAGTACCATTGCATAGTCCTTTGTTTGTTCGATATTACGAAGTAACATGACCGGAATACCTATTTTCAGTGTAAGTTTATGGTTGGAAATTCTAGACGCCTTAAAACCATTCAACACAACTGAAGAGTAGATTGATTCCTCAAAAAAAAAAATCTGGTAACTCTATCTCACATAAAGAGTTTGAACTCATATATGTTTTCCCTTCATCTTTCATTAATCCTAAAATGTAGTCATTGGTAGCATCGAATTCTTCATTTGTAGGTACCAAAATAGCTTTATCTTGAAAATATGATGGATCATCAAGATGGTTTTCAAATGATGGATAAATGGTGGATACAATTGAATGAATATGGTCACCTGTAGAGCGAACAACATCTTTTGGAAATTCAACTTCAACTTCACCATCATTAGGGCCACCAGTATTACCTTCACTAATTTTAAGAATCCACTCATCAAATGCTTTTGTCTCATCCAAATCATTAGTTAGACAACCAAACTAAAGCTTCATGTTTACGGTTAAACGTAAAACTTTACATTCACGCCATAATTCAACAGGGGAAGCTAAACAATTTACGATATACCTAAATAATCGAATGCATATCAACTCGATAACATTAATTGAAAATGTTCAAGGTTTAACGTTGGAAGTTTGATGTACAATTTAGGAATTGATTTTAGATTTACTACAGTTCAAAGTTCATTGTCTGTTTTGGATGATTACTCAAATTACATTGCTAATCTCAGTGGGGGTCACTAATATGGTTGATGGTCTGATCTTGGTCGACGTGATGTGTTCTTCCCAATCATGAAATCAATGTGGATAGTCCGCAGACCATGTGTTGAGTAACACCTAAGTGAAGCGTTTTAACACATTTCGAACAACATAAATCCATTAACTTGCATGGGATAGTTGGGTAGGGCCAATCAACTATTACAAGAAGACCTTATTATAGTAACTTAAGAACATTAGGTTTTGAATATGCAACATTGTTTTGTATATTGATCACATTCTTTCTGGTAAAAAAAGCATTCAAATGTTTCCTGGTAATGATCATTAGAAAGTACAAAACATGTCAAATAACATTTTAGCTTCATTACATCTCGAAGTTATTTCATTTGCTATTTTGAGAGCATCTAAATGGTGTGTAAGCTACTAAAATGAATAAAGATTTTGAATAAATTGGGTTAGTCAAAACTGCGTTTTTCTTTTTCTTGTTCGGGTTGTCATATCAGGATTTTATCATTTTCCAAAAGGATTTCTCCACATATGTTCATCAAGGTAGGCATTTAAGTAATCTACATGCAGTTAAAGAATTCCAAAAAAAAATATTTTTTAAAAGTACGATGCTATTAATGAATTTTTTTTGCAAAGTTCAACGCTATTAATGAAATTGGCTTCCAGAACACTGTCCTACAAATGAACTTCAATGTTGGAAAACATGAAACGTTTCAATATCATCTAAAAATATTCCAAAATAATATTTTTTTTAAAGTACAGTGTCGTTAATGAACTTTTTTTTTTTTTGCAAATTTCAATACTAAAAACAAATTTTCCCTAGAAAATTGTCATATTAATGACCTACTAATTAACATTTAAATTTATATATTACATAAATGGTTCGCTTGTGAACAAAAATACATAAATGGTCCATATTTGAAATGTTTTTTTTACATAAATGGTTTATATGCGAAAGAAAATGAAAATGTACTTTCCATTAACAAAATGTTTTCAAAAAAAATCCTATTAATGAGCTCTAATGTACATAAAAATAAATTTTTTCTAGATTAGCCAAAAAGAATACAAAAAAGTCCTTTTTTGAAACTACGATGCTATTAATGAAATTTTTTGCAAAATTTAACGCTATTAATGAATATTTTTTTTTCCAGAAGACAATCCTTTAAATGATCTTCAATATACAAAAATGTAACTTTCCATATCAACTAAAAATAATCCAAAAAAAGTCATTTTTTAAGAGTACGATGCTATATATGAACTTTTTTTTTTCAAAGTTCAATACTAAAAACAATTTTTTCCAGAAAATGTCATAATATAAGGTTAAAAGAGCATATTGTAAAATTCTTATCGATCTATATGAGCAAGAATTAAACATTTCCATCAATACCCAAAAAGGTATATAAATCATGCCTCATTCTGTAATTAATTCCAACGCCCCACAATGTGGAATCCTCTCAGTGGCAGCATTCCAGAACTCAAACCACATTGGATAATCAATATGAAGAGAAGTTGCAATAAAAAATAATAATTGTCACCATCTTACAAATATTATAGATTATTGGGGTGTTAGATAGCGTAATAACTTGCCAACAAAAAAAATACCAACACCTTGTAGACATCACCTTTACAACATTTAATAAATATACAAAAAATGTCACACCCCCAAACCAAGGATGGCGGAAACGTCCGGGGGTGGAGGACTTCATGTATAGTATCACAACAACGAGTATAATAGTGCTCAAAGTAAATACAACCATCATAAATATAATTGAAAAAGTTATACAATAGTATGTGTTTACATGTTTCCAATCAATTACATTTATGATGATAAAAATGAAATGTTTGACGATTTAACGTCCCATCCTCAAAAGCGGTTGATTTCCTGTTTCACTGAATTCCTGAGAATACAAGTAGTTTGAAAAAGCGTCAACAATTAAGTTGGTGAGTTCATAAGCGTTTTATTTGAGAAAGAAGCCGTAATCCTTGTAAAAAGCGATAGAGTATGATTTCAGAAAATTCAATATTTTCTTTATTAAACGCGAAATGAACTCTCCTATGTTATGCAATAATGTACCCTAGAAAGACCTGTAGATTCCTTCTATAATCACCCAGTGTATATAAGTTATATAAAATTTAAGTTAAATAAACTGTCGAATATAATGGGTCTGCCTTAGGTCCACAACCAAACAAGGAACAGGAAGTAAGGCGGGCCCACCAATTCTAGGTCGATTGCGACTAAATTCATATATAACTCTAACATGCACACTTAGAAAATTATAGATGAAGTCTAACAATTTTAGATGAAACGTAGTTTTGATAGAAATATGTTTCCAAAGAAAATCCAATATTTTCCTTATAAAAGTCACGTAGTCTTAAATGTCAAGACCGAGAATATGTGTGTGTTTTGTACTTATAATGTTCATAATGGTAATGTGTTTCCAAAGAAAATCCAATATTTTCCTTATAAAAAGTCATGTAGTCTTAAATGTCAAGACCGAAATGTACAAGTATTTTTCCATACTTAAAGTAATTCATGCAAGTTTAAATCGGCATAAACTCGTTTAATTTAAAAGTAAAACCCCTTTTCAAAGTAGAATTTTTCCTGTAAACTTGAAAGATTGCTAACTTCCTATGTGAGTCGTTATAACCATACTACGACAGGATAACCTGCTGCGACGTTCTTCAGGCGTCGGAAACGAAATGACATTTGTCACCCCCGATCGGCCGATCGGACTTATGCAAGCAGCATGGGTGTGGGTTGTCAATCCCAATATAGATCTATACACAATTATCACGCTCTCCCTACAAGAGACTCTGGTTATAACTAATTCAGGATTTTTAACCAGTACTCAAAGAGTACAATGAAGACGTGTCTCACAACTTACGTTAACTAGTTTACATATAGTTTGAGTATTAAACCCCTTCCGTGGTGGAAGTGAAATCACCTTTTATGAAAATACATTTGTGATATGAATCCATAAACTATTACTATTATAGTTTATCAAGTAGTATATGAAAAGCCCATTTGTTTTGAGAGCAAAACCTTTTTCCATGCATCATGCTTTTATCGAAAATTCATAAACTATACTTAATGTAGTTTATTATATGTGTTCGAAATGAATGGAGGAAAAACCTTAACATGAATGACTAATTTCTGTTTATGATGGTAAACTAACAAGAATGCATCCAAACATTGAGAAACTTATCGTTATGCACTTTGCTCAACATACTACAAAGTGTTGTTAATATGGTAAACTATGTAACTAGTTTTTATCCATTCTGCACTGTTTTGGAAACATCATAGAAAAATCATACGAAGTCGAAAACTAAATCCGTAAACTCTGAGAGTTTAGAAAATGTGTCTAGTTTATTCATAATTTTTATTATGATTTTTTAGAATTCTCTAACTTATGTGAAAATGTTCATAATCACAGACTGGTCCGAATTCGTTTCTGAAATGATAGGCAGTTTTGTAAAAATCACCATAAATCATAGAAAACTCGTATGGAGATGTTCAAGTAGTCATTTTAAAGGTACAAACCTGATCTACTTGCATATTTAACAGTTTTGAAAAATATTAAGTTTAAGTTGGGTAAAACAGTTCGTGAACAGGTCACAACTTTTCTGTTGTAAGCTGTCAAGTTAAGTTTTGGAATATGTTTTGGTGTTTTAACTTGTATTCCCCCCTGAAAACTAAAGAAAACTAGAAAATGTAGGGGTATGAACTCACCTTATGTGATTCCTTGAAGGATGGAAGGTTGAAGATGATGAGTTTCAAGTCTAGAACGCTTGATGAACACACGGAGTTTTTAGATGATCCTAAGAACGATTTCGTGTTAATATGTGTGTAGATGATCCAAGAGTGTTATGAAAACATGTAATAGCACTTGATTTAGAAGGAAATACTTACCAATAAGTGAATAAATGACCCAAGAACACCTCAAAAGTGTGGCTGAAAGTTGAGAGAAAAGAGGCTCTCTTGATGGCTTGAGAAGTGTATAAGTGTTTGATGGTGAAGCAAATGATCAAGGAAATCCCAGGCATTTCCTTATATGGAGGGTTGCTGGAGCAAGTGGCTAGGGTGAAGGGATGTTTGCATTGGTTTGTGTGATGTGGATAAGGTTGGATCAATGAGAAAGTGACACATAGGAGGCAAGTGGGCACACTTGACCCACTTGTGGTGTAGGATACTCTTCTTAAGGTAAAATAATGATCTATAATTAATAAATCCTTGAAAAATAATTAAAATAAGAGTTCTGGGGATTAAAAATGATAAAAATATGAATTTGGTGAAAAAATCCCGTCAAAAACGGGTTTAGGAAGCGAAAGTAGTCGAAAACCGGGCAATATGGACCGAACCTGCGAGGTTCGGCTCTAAGGGAGTGAGAACCGAGAGAAGGGAAAGAAGGAACCGAGAGGAGGAGTAGGGACCGAAGGTCCGAGGGTCTCGGTTCGGTCTGCTGAGCTTCGGTCCGAGATGGCTTCTGACAAGTTCGGTTCTGACAGGAGGTTTCGGTCCGAGATGGCTTCTGACAAGTTCGGTTCTGACAGGAGGTTCGGTTCCCATTAGAAGGGTTCGGCTCCTAAGAGGTTCGGCTCCTAAGAGGTTCGGTTCCTAAGAGGGGTTTCGGCCCTATTTAGCTGTTTTTCGATATAACTCACCGTTTCGAGCGGTTTTTGGCCAAGTTAAGGGTCGTGATGACTATAAAAAGTTGAGAGAGATTTGGGAGAGATTTCACATACTTAGAGAGATTTGGGAGAGATTTCACATACTTGGAGAGATTTCACATACTTAGAGAGATTTGGGAGAGATTTCACATACTTGGAGAGATTTGGGAGAGATTTAATTCTTAGCCATTATTATCGTATAATCTCGTAATGCAAGGTTCGTGAACCACGTTATACTTCGTTTATGATTGTTTTAAGTCCCAGAGAGGGTCCTTAGCCGTGTTTTGATGCGTTTAATTCCCTTGTTAGGGTTTTTACATTGTTAACACTTAGAATATCTGAAACGCTTGAATCCTTGACATACAATGCACATTCTATACATAGAATAACTTTTAGCATACAAGTACTAATTAAGTTTGACTTGTTGATTTTGACTTTGACTTTCACTTGTTGACTTTGACTTGTTGACTTTTAATTTGACGGTTGTCACATTATCCCCCCCGTTAGAAGGAATTTCGTCCCGAAATTTGCATTTTGAGTAGGACATCAAGGGTTGGGGAATAGATGTGGGTATTTTTGTTTCATTTGGTTTTCGCGTTCCCAAGTGAACTCGGGTCCTTGTTTCACGATCCAACAGGCCTTCACAACAGGGATGCGTCTTTGATTTCGTCGGGAGGTATCACAAGAGTCTCGTTAGACATACATTTCTTTAAATTTGACGCGTGGATGGTTGGATGTACATTACTAGGTTCTTGGGGCAGTCGGAGTTTGTATACTACCGGGCCAATCCTAGCAAGGATTTCGAATGGTCCGTTGTACCTTGGATTTAGTTTCCCATGTTTACCGAAACATATCATTCTTTTGAATGGAGAGGCCTTCGGTAGAACTCGGTCACCAACCCGCAATTCCGAGGGTTTGCGTCGCTTATCTGTGTAGTTCTTTTGTCGGCTTCGAGATGCTTTCAGCCTTTCTCGAATTCGTACTAAGTTATAAGTAATAACTTCCCTTCGGAGCGCTGCATAGGGCCTGCTTTAGTGTTTTCTCCTTCGATTAGATCGGTAGGGAGCATATGGGTTCGGTTTACGAGACTAGACTTATTCAGATGGTAGAACGTTCACTCGCACTCCTGGGTAGCCTTGTCCCGAAGTTCATGGTAGGACTCGTATCTGGTCCATCTATCATTAGCTTGTGCATATAGGTCGTATGTAATTAGGGTTGGTAAGACAGTTGGATGGGTGACTCTGCCCTAAGTCCACAACCAGACAAGGAACAGGAAATAGGGCGGAAACATACATCCAATGTCCGTAGAATCTTAATTATATATTATCCTCGCGTATATACTTCGTAGTGATAGACTAACCGTATCCGTCCCAAGCTTCTGTGCTTGATCTTGTCCTGTTATACGTGTGATATTCTCGAAGGGTTTACTAGGAATAATTTGAAAAGGTGCGGAAGGTATAATACTCCTCTGGTGAGTGTTTTTGGGTTTCGCAGCGAGAGATGGTCCGGAGGTCCGTGTCGGATTTGCGTTTATAAGAGACGAGGGTTTCGAGGTTAGGTGAAGGGTCTTTTCGTAGCCGTTTAATCGGGGAAGTGAGGACTATACCAATCGACATCGAATGACGTCAACAGATCTTTTTAGTAATACATGTGTTAAGTTGTATTCGTATGAATTATTCGTTAGGGAGATAGAGTATCATGTGATTCTTGTTAGTGTGTTCCGTTTTGATCGATGTTATTGTTACTGCAAATGATTCATACCACAACAGCCAGCACTGGTAGTAAGTGTGTTCTGAATATCCCCGACCGATCACTCTATGATCGATCAATATATGCAAGTCGTATGTAAATTGGTATTGATGAACCCGTTGAGTGGGTGGCTCTATCCTAATCTCACTACTAGACATGGAATAGGAGTCAGGACAGAATTATTTGCTTTAAGTCTGTAGTATTTTGATTATGATTAACCCTGATGTATATACCAAGTTATCCCAGCTCACTGGTAATGATCCTAAGATCATATATAAGTGTCTTTGATTTGATTGAACGAGAGAGTAGTTTAACTACTTTTTGATATACGGCAATTTTAGCAACATACCAATTTCATTACAAACATATGGTACTTAAACGTTTTTGTTGTTGGAAACATTACAAAAGTCCTAATAAGGTTCCTTGTTGCTCCTGCTGGTTTGGTTGTCACCTTCCTCCTGTTCCCCCGTCATTCCTCTCAGTTGGACAGTCTCTCTTGAAGTGTCCCATTTCACCGCATAGGTAGCATACTGGACTTACACTGGTGTTGATGAGTGAAGCGATGTGCTGGGTCTGGGTCCTGCAGGAACGGGCAGTATGTCCGCTCTTGTTGCAGTTTTTACAGTGCAACACCCGACAAACCCCATTGTGATGGTAGCTACACTTGATACAATTTGGAAGTGTTCCCCTATATTGTCTGACCGGTGTTTGAGCGACAGACGTTGTGGCTAGTGTCGAGGCATGAGTCGGGACTGATGTTGTAGTTACAGGGGCAGCCACGGATTGTTGTCTTTTAGCGCGTTTTTGAGATAGATTGCGCTTCTTTTTGTTCCAAAACTTTCGCTTCTTGCTCTTGGGCTTGTGGTCTGAGGCGTCTTCGTGGGTAGACACCCGCTGGTGTTCTTGACTGTTACTGCGGTTAGAATTGCCAACACCGCCTTCACCTCTGTGGGCGTTGTTAGCATTGAGTTGCGCCATGACGGCTGTCACGGCTGCCATAACCGCAGCTTGAAAAGTAGCAGAGTCTATCTGCAGGATTGTTGCATCGTTTGTAGGCTGGTTACCTCCTTGTGAAGACATAACTCTGTTTCATGGGGAGAAACGATTTCGTGAGTGGGGATGATTCTAATTATACCCTTACCATTTATATACACATATATAAATTTCGCACTTTACTGAACTATTCTTGATGTTTCTGCTAACGTTTCGGAGATGGAGTTTATGGTAGTGGGTAGAAGTAGGTTTTGTACGGCTGTTAAGTTTTACCCATCTTAGGATTATGTTTATCCAAACACACTTAGTTGAGGAGTTCTAATGAGATCCGGTGCATTAGTGCTGATATGATCGCACCCCATAGGTCTATGGAAAGACACCTTTCAACCATGAGGTTTAAAAAGGCGAGATGATAATGAGTATTGAATAAGGGTTTATACGTCAGGAGTTATCTCACTCAGTTTATCTTAGTTATGAGTGTGTCGTGTTCCAATGTTTTTGGTGTCCTTTGAAAACAATTCATAATGAGAGTCTATACATAATAAACTTATGAATTCTTAGTAGTATTGCTCCCAATGAAATAATACGCATGCCCCTTTCATTTGTATGATTTTAGTATATTTAGTTTTTAGAGAAAGGTTTTGAGCCTGATGCAGGTCCACACCACATCATTACAAGAAAAAGTTTGGACCGCAAATAATCTTTCGATTAGTGTCATTACTAACTCGCGGGGTCGGGCCTACACATGGAGGGGAGTAGCACCAACGCATACTCATAGACCTAATCTATAAGGTCTTGTGAGTAAAATAAACTCTGCTCACGACAATACCTCCCCAAATGGCGATTGCTGTTGCTGATGGCGATTCCACCCCTCGATCAATGCTTTCCGACGGGGCACAAGTTTGACGTAGTTGAAACGGTTCGCGAGAGTCCTGGCTATGTAAGGAGAGTTGCCGACCTCTGGCTCCACTTCCGACTCTTTTCCTAATCACCCACTGATATGTGTATTTTTATATATATTTTTATGCATTATATCTTAATATTTTGGCCTTTATTATTCTCTTTTAGAACTAAAAAGTACTTATAATGCTTTGAATTATGATTTGCAGCTATTCGTTGTCGATAGAGCACAAAAGAAAAGACTGAAGTGGAAATCGGGCTTAGAAGCTAAAAGAAAGGAAAAATGCTGGAGGAGCCATTTACGCCCCGCGTAATGAACTTGTATGCCAAGCGTAATGGCTAAATTAGAGTTACGCCCAGCGTAATAAAAGTGTACGCCCCGCGTAACGGCTGGCATCAGATAACTCCAATCGCGTAATAATCTTCACTACGCCCAGCGTAATCCGATCTACACCCAGCGTACGTAAGTCGGTTACAAGGGTTATAAAAGTCGACTATCAGCTAACCAGAAAGGGGGATTCGACTTCCAACCTAATTTAGTCGATAATTAACTTCTGTTAAGCCGTTTTGAGGGTCTAGAAGGCGGCCGGAAGGCCGTTAAGCTAACGGGAGCGGAGATCGGAAGGATTGGAGAGCGGATACATGTCGGTAATCATATGGGTTGTTAACGTGACCATGTTTAGCATTCCATTGTGTTACTATTATGTGTTTAGTTTCTGATTTAGGTGTAAAAACCTTTTACTTTGCGTTTATGATTGAATGAAGCTTTGATTATTAGACTAATTGCTATATTGAATTGTTTATTTATGTTTAATTTATCTTGCCAAGCTTGTTAAAAGATCCTTACGTGTTAATGATAATTATTTGCTGTTAATTATTAAGTAAATTGAGTTGTATGAACATCTGCTTGATTGCTTGTCTCTTATGATTTTGACGACCATCGAGATTATAAGTCTAGGAATAACGAATGTGAAACTAGGATTAACTTGAGAATAAGTAAGTTAATGTGTAAGCCTTGTCTGATGACCATCAACAAGAGGTTAATTGAACGACCAATTTGATTAACTATATTTACAAGTCTTGCTTGATACGAACTGAACACTAGGAAGCATGTTAGTTTAACCAACTGATCACTGTTTGAATTGACTTGTTTGCTAAAGGATTAGTTATAGTGAACGCGAATCTAATCATTTTAAGAATCGGTGAACATGAATAAATGAATTTGTGTATGCAATTGTCTATGTTTTTAAGGTGTAATTTATCTAAACCAAAGTACCTGAAGAGATTTGCTTTCCTGTTAGTTTATCGAGAGTTGTTAATTAATTATTCGTTTGAGATTTATTAAATTACTTCTTTATTCTTTTCGTGTGACCTGTAACCTATAATCAAATATTTTAAATTAATTCACCACCGTTCCCTATGATCGACACCCGACTTACCTAAGCTATACTGTAATCTGACTAGGTACACTGCCTATAAGTGCATAGTTAGTCTAAGTTTGTTAGGTTATAAATATTAAAATTAGTGGGTACTTTTGTGCACATCAAGTTTTTGGCGCCGTTGCCGGGGAACGGTTCTAAATAGTTAATTTTATTTGCTAATTGTTATCATTTTTTTTTGTTGATTAATTTTTTTTATTTAGATTAATTTTTATTTTTATTTTTATTTTTATTTATTATGTATTTTCCAAATCTCGATGCTCTTGATGCTTTTCTTGAGGAAGTAGTACAGGAAATTGAGCAAGAAGATGAGGAGTATGACTCAGATGAAGATTTGAAGAAATTTGGAAGATGGTTAGATAACATCTTGCCTAATAAACAAGAACAATTTGAGTCACAAGAGCTAAAGTTACAAGATGAAGAATTTAATCCAGAAAGAGATTTGGAGGAGCTGGAAAAGTTGTTAGCAGAGAGGTCGAACGAAGAACAAGAACAACCTGAGTTGCAGGAACCAAGCCGTGGTTTGACCATTACCACGACATGGTCCCCTGTTCTTCCGGTTTGTGTTTCGAAGCATGGGGTGACGATTCCAACTTTGGAGAAAGTTCTGAAGCGTGATCCATTTCTGATTAGTACCCGACCGGTCCCAACCCTTGTCAGAATTCTTGGGTTTTATGTATTCAAGCTCGTTTGGCCAATTTTAGAAGAAAAGAGCCAAATTTTACAAATTGGTCCAAAGAAAATATTTAATGCAACGGATGGATTATCATTGAGTTTATTGGAAATTTATTAAGTTGGGAGTCCAGCTCAAGACTCGCACAAAAAGAAGCGCTTGCGGGAGGCAACCCGTCATTAGAGTTTGCTTTTCTTTTTCTTTTTAAACTTCTAGTTTATTAAGGTAATTTAGGAATTTAATTTAGATGTTTGTTTTCCTTTTTCTATTACTTGTGTGTTGTTTTGATCTTTTCAGTTTGAAGCTTAGGATTGCATGTGAGGGTCTAGAGTCAAGGCTGACGAAGCGAGAAATCGAGTCTAGGCGAGAGAGGAAACGAAGTTTTGAGTCAAGCTATGAGTCCAATAGATAGAAGGGTTAAAGAGTGTTTATTCCCTGAAGAAAAATGAGGGAAATTATTAGTTTATATAACCCCCATACATCAGAAACGGACTTAGGCAGAATAAAATTTTTGTCACACAGCGGTCTACTCGCCGAGTGCATCTTATGGACTCGCCGAGTCCATGTGAAAATTCACGATTCTTCTGCCATTTACGCTTCAACTTGGCGAGTCTACATACTTACTCGACGAGTCGCTCATTCTTCTTACTTTTGAGCTGAAGATTTGATGACATTTGATATGGGCATTGGTTCTATTCTTTGAGGATCGTTTTCCGAGCATTTCCAAGAGTTTTTCCCTTATATTTGGAGTTTTTATAAAGACTGTACCACACGAGATTTTGACACCCAAGACATGGATGAGCTGTTCCCATGTCTAAAGTCAATTGAAGATGGAGCTGAAGAGAAGAGATATCAACCTCGCAACTACTATCCCAGGGGAGTTTGTTCCAATTCTCTCCTTATTTTTATTGTTCTTTATCATGCATAATATGCAATGGGGACATTGCATAAATTAAGTATGGGGTAGGGGTTGGTTACATTAGTTAAAAAATTTACATTAGTTAAAATTTTAGTTAAATTTTGAAATTTTTGAAATTTTCGCATAAAATTGCTAGGGCTAATTTAGATATTTTGGTAAAAACAATTAGGGATCATGCTAGTATTATATTTGATGATTCCATGAGGACCCAAATGTTTAGTTGAGCCTATATACGTTCTAGTGCATTTGTGGCCTCCTTTATTCTAGTGAAATCATGGGACAAAAACACAACCTCGCTTAGTTTGAGGATGCAATATGTTTAGCATCGTGTACCAGAAATGTATCCAGGAAAATTGTTATCATTAATCAATAAAGGTTGAAGTTGAGTGCCCCTGCTTAAGCATGTAGGTTTTGAGTGAAAAAAAAGTGAGTTACATGTTAAAAAAAAGAGAGAATTACAAAAGAAAAGTTTGAAGAATTTTTGGAGCATCAAAGTCAAATATGAAATTAGAAGATCAAAAATTCCAAGAAATTCAAAAAGTTGAAGATACCAAAAACCAAACAACAAAGTGGTGAATTCAAAGAGATCAAAGATCAAATGCCAAAGAAATGAAGAATTCCAAAGAGCTCCAATGTGGTATCATACATTGTAATTATCTAGATTATGTATGCTTGGGTTACTCAACCAAAAACACCTTGAGGTTAAGAGGTTTTCTGAGGATGGATTCGGAGGGATGCATAAAATGAGCATAGTTCGGGGTGAGTGGGCGAATGTTTATGAGGATTGTGAGTATTTAGAGTATGGGGGGTTATTAGGAAAATTTTAGACACAAATGTGCGCGTTGCGGTCTTGGCATAATGGCTGGGTTTGACTGGAGTTGTCCTATGTGATTCTAATGTGTTAAAATTCAGTTTTCCTTGGGGGCAAGCAAAAGTCAAGTGTGGGGTATTTTGATATGGGCTTATTTAGTCATAGAAATCATTCATTATCTTATTAATTATTGTTGATTTTATATCATTTTATGGACAAAAGGTACTTAATTAGCTTAATATTTCAATTTCAGAAATAAAAGACATGCTCGGGTGGAAAAGGAAGCGGAACTAGCGATTGGAAGCTTGGATCTTGGATTTTGAAGAAAGAAGGATGTTGCTGGGCAGCTTGACCCCTCGTCAGTGTTTTGGCCATATTTCATGAACCGTAAATCCGATTGACGAGATTCAAAATGTTCTGAAAACTAGACACAATTTCGGACGACTTTCATGTTTTGAGAAAATGCTAAAAACACAAGGTACTCGGCGAGTAGGGTCGACTACTCGGCGAGTCGTATCGAACTTTCGCGATTCTGGACGCGCTGACTTGCCGTGCACGGGTTTTAAGTGACGGACTCGCCGAGTAGGTCACTGGACTCGCCGAGTAGCCTCTGTTTTGTGAAAATCTATATAAAGGGACTTTCAAATCGATAACCTAGCATATAGAGGAACCCTTGGAGGCTAAGATACGATTGAAAGCGCTGGTGAAGCTCTGGAAAGTGAAGAATCAACCCTACATTCGATTTTGAGGAGAATTAAGGCAAAATCAAGTTTACTCTTTACCTAATCTCTTGTTTGAACTATGTTTTTACCAATTGATTTCGTTTTTGAGTGTTTTACTGCCTTAATCATGAGCTAAAACCTTTTAGCTTCTGTTTGGGGAGACAATGTTGAAACTATGGTTTGATTAATGGTAGGATTGATTTAATATTGGTGATTTTGTTGATTCTAGCTTGTTAAAGAACCTTATGTGTGAATGATAACTAATTTTCTGTTAATAGGAAGATAATTAAATAGTATGAACATCTTTTAATTATCAACCCCATATGTTTATGTGACCACTTTATCATATGTCTAGGACTAACGAACGTGAAACTAGAATTAATAAGAAAAATTAGGTAAATTCATGTGTGAGCTTGTTTGATGACCATCAGCAAGAGGTTAAGTAAAGGGCCAATTTAGTTAGCTATTACAAGTCTAAATTAACCCGAATAAATAATCTAGTGAATTAAATTAAATTAGACAACTGATCACTGTTTGAGTTAGTTTGTTTTCTAAGGATTATCGTAGCGAACGCAAGGCTAATCACTTGAATCGGTAGCCAATAGAAGAATTAATCCATTGCACTATTACCATAATATCAACCATAGGATCAATTGAGTTGAACTAAACAGAAGTTCCCTTCGTTTAGTTCAACTCAATTGATCCTATGGTTGATATTATGGTAATAGTGCAATGGATTAATTCTTCTATTGGCTACCGATTCAAGTGATTAGCCTTGCGTTCGCTACGATAATCCTTAGAAAACAAACTAACTCAAACAGTGATCAGTTGTCTAATTTAATTTAATTCACTAGATTATTTATTCGGGTTAATTTAGACTTGTAATAGCTAACTAAATTGGCCCTTTACTTAACCTCTTGCTGATGGTCATCAAACAAGCTCACACATGAATTTACCTAATTTTTCTTATTAATTCTAGTTTCACGTTCGTTAGTCCTAGACATATGATAAAGTGGTCACATAAACAAATGGGGTTGATAATTAAAAGATGTTCATACTATTTAATTATCTTCCTATTAACAGAAAATTAGTTATCATTCACACATAAGGTTCTTTAACAAGCTAGAATCAACAAAATCACCAATATTAAATCAATCCTACCATTAATCAAACCATAGTTTCAACATTGTCTCCCCAAACAGAAGCTAAAAGGTTTTAGCTCATGATTAAGGCAGTAAAACACTCAAAAACGAAATCAATTGGTAAAAACATAGTTCAAACAAGAGATTAGGTAAAGAGTAAACTTGATTTTGCCTTAATTCTCCTCAAAATCGAATGTAGGGTTGATTCTTCACTTTCCAGAGCTTCACCAGCGCTTTCAATCGTATCTTAGCCTCCAAGGGTTCCTCTATATGCTAGGTTATTGATTTGAAAGTCCCTTTATATAGATTTTCACAAAACAGAGGCTACTCGGCGAGTCCAGTGACCTACTCGGCGAGTCCGTCACTTAAAACCCGTGCACGGCAAGTCAGCGCGTCCAGAATCGCGAAAGTTCGATACGACTCGCCGAGTAGTCGACCCTACTCGCCGAGTACCTTGTGTTTTTAGCATTTTCTCAAAACATGAAAGTCGTCCGAAATTGTGTCTAGTTTTCAGAACATTTTGAATCTCGTCAATCGGATTTACGGTTCATGAAATATGGCCAAAACACTGACGAGGGGTCAAGCTGCCCAGCAACATCCTTCTTTCTTCAAAATCCAAGATCCAAGCTTCCAATCGCTAGTTCCGCTTCCTTTTCCACCCGAGCATGTCTTTTATTTCTGAAATTGAAATATTAAGCTAATTAAGTACCTTTTGTCCATAAAATGATATAAAATCAACAATAATTAATAAGATAATGAATGATTTCTATGACTAAATAAGCCCATATCACCCACTAACTCTCCGGGTTCGGAAAGTAGGGGTCTCATGGTAAGTAAAATCTTGCCATGATGTTCCGTGCGAGAATAGGGGTGAGGTAAGCGGCATATAATAATTATATTCCTAGATATACTTATGGGGGTTTGATCCTCCTTAGTTACTTCTATAATGACACGGTAGTACATTTCTAAGTGATATATAACTTTAGTGTATCCACTTAGTGATTGCAGACCTACTAGCAAGAATCTGTTTAGTTTTCACATAAGTTATAGTTCCACAAAATACTCCTATAGTATTTTAAATGTTATGTTTGGTTCTTAACGATTTTTTGGTATGGGTGTTGGTA
Organism: Lactuca virosa; assembly: GCF_052849685.1. NCBI lineage: Eukaryota > Viridiplantae > Streptophyta > Magnoliopsida > Asterales > Asteraceae > Lactuca > Lactuca virosa. The sequence continues at coordinate 65,193,070 of NC_136426.1, read as the reverse complement.
AGTTGATAGACTTGTTGTCCACTATGACTATCCCCCAGCACATATTAGTCACTTCTCGGACGAATATAGTTGATCAGGCTATATTCCTCCCAGACTTGACTGCATATTCCAGGGCATATTCACATTGTACAACTCCTCTATTTTTAACTTTGTGTTGTCCTAGATATGATATTGTACTAGTATGTATGCATGCACTCATACTTTTAACAAGAAATTATTTATTTCTAAAAGTATAGTTAATTGAAAATGTTTAATCAGAAACTTTAGTCCCAATGCATTTATAGTTTGTATATCTTATGTGGTTCAATATACTTAGTTCACTATAAACAATGCTCTGATACCAATCTGTCACACCCCCAAACCAAGGATGGCGGAAACGTCCGGGGGTGGAGGACTTCATGTATAGTATCACAACAACGAGTATAATAGTGCTCAAAGTAAATACAACCATCATAAATATAATTGAAAAAGTTATACAATAGTGTGTGTTTACATGTTTCCAATCAATTACACTTATGATGACAAAAATGAAATGTTTGACGATTTAACGTCCCATCCTCAAAAGCGGTTAATTTCCGGTTTCACTGAATTCCTGAGAATACAAGTAGTTTGAAAAAACGTCAACAATTAAGTTGGTGAGTTCATAAGAGTTTTATTTGAGAAAGAAGCCGTTTTCCTTGTAAAAAGCGATAGAGTATGATTTCAGAAAATTCAATATTTTCTTTATTAAACGCGAAATGAACTCTCCTATGTTATGCAATAATGTACCCTAGAAAGACCTGTAGATTCCTTCTATAATCACCCAGTGTATATAAGTTATATAAAATTTAAGTTAAATAAACTGTCGAATATAATGGGTCTGCCTTAGGTCCACAACCAAACAAGGAACAGGAAGTAAGGCGGGCCTACCAATTCTAGGTCGATTGCGACTAAATTCATATATAACTCTAACATGCACACTTAGAAAATTATAGATGAAGTCTAACAATTTTAGATGAAACGTAGTTTTGATAGAAATATGTTTCCAAAGAAAATCCAATATTTTCCTTATAAAAGTCATGTAGTCTTAAATGTCAAGACCGAGAATATGTGTGTGTTTTGTACTTATAATGTTCATAATGGTAATGTGTTTCCAAAGAAAATCCAATATTTTCCTTATAAAAAGTCATGTAGTCTTAAATGTCAAGACCGAAATGTACAAGTATTTTTCCATACTTAAAGTAATTCATGCAAGTTTAAATCGGCATAAACTCGTTTAATTTAAAAGTAAAACCCCTTTTCAAAGTAGAATTTTTCCTGTAAACTTGAAAGATTGCTAACTCCCTATGTGAGTTGTTATAACCATACTACAACAGGATGACCTGCTGCGATGTTCTTCAGGCGTCGGAAACGAAATGACATTTGTCATCCCCGATCGGCCGATCGGACTTATGCAAGCAGCATGGGTGTGGGTTGTCAATCTCAATATAGATTTATACACAATTATCACGCTCTCCCTACAAGAGACTCTGGTTATAACTAATTCAGGATTTTTAACCAATACTTAAAGAGTACAATGAAGACGTGTCTCACAACTTACGTTAACTAGTTTACATATAGTTTGAGTATTAAACCCCTTCCGTGGTGGAAGTGAAATCACCTTTTATGAAAATACATTTGTGATATGAATCCATAAACTATTACTATTATAGTTTATCAAGTAGTATATAAAAAGCCCATTTGTTTTGAGAGTAAAATCTTTTTCCATGCATCATGCTTTTATCGAAAATTCATAAACTATATTTAATTTAGTTTATTATATGTGTTCGAAATGAATGGAGGAAAAACCTTAACATGAATGACTAATTTCTGTTTATGATGGTAAACTAACAAGAATGCATCCAAACATTGAGAAACTTATCGTTATGCACTTTGCTCAACATACTACAAAGTGTTGTTAATATGGTAAACTATGTAACTAGTTTTTATCCATTCTGCACTGTTTTGGAAACATCATAGAAAAATCATACGAAGTCGAAAACTAAATCCGTAAACTCTGAGAGTTTAGAAAATGTGTCTAGTTTATTCATAATTTTTATTATGATTTTTTAGAATTCTCTAACTTATGTGAAAATGTTCATAATCACAGACTGGTCCGAATTCGTTTCTGAAATGATAGGCAGTTTTGTAAAAATCACCATAAATCGTAGAAAAATCGTATGGAGATGTGCAAGTAGTCATTTTAAAGGTACAAACCTGATCTACTTAAATATTAAACAGTTTTGAAAAATATTAAGTTTAAGTTGGGTAAAACAGTTCGTGAACAGGTAACAACTTTTCTGTTGTAAGCTGTCAAGTTAAGTTTTGGAATATGTTTTGGTGTTTTAACTTGTATTCCCCCCCTAAAAACTAAAGAAAACTAAAAAATGTAGGGGTATGAACTCACCTTATGTGATTCCTTGAAGGATGGAAGGTTGAAGATGATGAGTTTCAAGTCTAGAACGCTTGATGAACACACGAAGTTTTTAGATGATCCTAAGAACGATTTCGTGTTAATATGTGTGTAGATGATCCAAGAGTGTTACGAAAACATGTAATAGCACTTGAGTTAGAAGGAAATACTTACCAATAAGTGAATAAATGACCCAAGAACACCTCAAAAGTGTGGCTGAAAGTTGAGAGAAAAGAGGCTCTCTTGATGGCTTGAGAAGTGTATAAGTGTTTGATGGTGAAGCAAATGATCAAGGAAATCCCAGGCATTTCCTTATATGGAGGGTTGCTGGAGCAAGTGGCTAGGATGAAGGGATGTTTTCATTGGTTTGTGTGATGTGGATAAGGTTGGATCAATGAGAAAGTGACACATAGGAGGCAAGTGGGCACACTTGACCCACTTGTGGTGTAGGATACTCTTCTTAAGGTAAAATAATGATTTATAATTAATAAATCCTTGAAAAATAATTAAAATAAGAGTTCTGGGGGTTAAAAATGATAAATATATGAATTTGGTGAAAAAATCCCGTCAAAAACGTCAAAAACGGGCTTAGGAAGCGAAAGTAGTCGAAAACCGGGCAATATGGACCGAACCTACGAGGTTCGGCTCTAAGGGAGTGAGAACCGAGATAAGGGAAAGAAGGAACCGAGAGGAGGAGTAGGGACCGAAGGTGCGAGGGGGAGGGACCGAAGGTCCGAGGGTCTCGGTTCGGTTTGCCGAGCTTCGGTCTGCTGAGCTTCGGTCTGAGATGGCTTCTGACAAGTTCGGTTCTGACAGGAGGTTCGGTTCCCATTAGAAGGGTTCGGCTCCTAAGAGGTTCGGCTCCTAAGAGGGGTTTCGGCCCTATTTAGCTGTTTTTCGATATAACTCACCGTTTCGAGCGGTTTTTGGCCAAGTTATGGGTCGGGATGACTATAAAAAGTTGAGAGAGATTTTGAGAGAGATTTGGGAGATATTTCACATACTTGGAGAGATTTCACATACTTAGAGAGATTTGGGAGAGATTTCACATACTTGGAGAGATTTCACATACTTAGAGAGATTTGGGAGAGATTTCACATACTTGGAGAGATTTCACATACTTAGAGAGATTTGGGAGAGATTTCACATACTTGGAGAGATTTCACATACTTAGAGAGATTTGGGAGAGATTTCACATACTTGGAGAGATTTGGGAGAGATTTAGTTCTTAGCCGTTATTATCGTATAATCTCGTAATGCAAGGTTCGTGAACCCCGTTATACTTCGTTTATGATTGTTTTAAGTCCGGAAGAGGGTCCTTAGCCGTGTTTTGATGCGTTTAATTCCCTTTTTAGGGTTTTTACATTGTTAACACGTAGAATATCTGAAACACTTGAATCCTTGACATACAATGCACATTCTATACATAGAATAACTTTTAGCATACAAGTACTAATTAAGTTTGACTTGTTGATTTTGACTTTGACTTTCACTTGTTGACTTTGACTTGTTGACTTTTAATTTGACGGTTGTCATAAAAAAACATTATAAAAAATAAACTATGGTTATGATATCTCTTCTAGGGTATATATGATAATTGAAATTAATGCCAACAAAAATCTTCAATATTTAAGTGGCTCAAAATACAACTACCCTCCAGTTTTAGGGCCCTTGACTTCACCCCACTCCCAAGCAGAAACGGTCCCTCAAATACTTTAAAAAACCTGAAAGATTAAAATATACACACAAAAAGATGAAAAAGGTAAAATGAACTTTCAAATATAACAACAATATTTTATATACAATACTACAAATAAGCTAGAAACATGCAAATAGAGACGAAAGAACATCATAATTAGATTAACATCATACACTCATTTAGTCTTATCTTTCTTCTTCCCTTATAGGAGTTTATAAAACATTTTCTATTGTATGGTGGATTTCTGAATTAATTTTTTGAGATATGTGAGGTTGCAAAGAATAGAACAACAAAGAAATGGAATGGATAGGTAATCGTAAAAGCAAGATAATAGAATAAGTAATTCCATCCAGAAACATGTTTGTGAGGCATGGAATGGAACAATGAAAATTTCATACAATTTTTATGTTATATATTGCAATTTAAATTATAAAGATAATCTTTCACATATCTTAGTTTAGTTATTATTATGTAACTAAAAATGGTTTATATTGCAACTTTTATACAAATATCTTCTCTTATTGTTGAGAAAACCTTGATACTCACAATGTTACCAACCCTATTTTCAAGAGTGTAGGGTGTACCCATTTATCCTTGAGAAAGTCAACTCAATAAGAAGATTCAAACAGTTAAACAAAAGAATAAGGTTGTGCAAGGTTCTTACTATGCTTGTCGGCATGCCCAGACAACACAAGTTAACCAAAAAAAACTCCTGCTAATTAACCAAAATTAATCAATCCTAAACATTTTTCAATAAGATTTATCGATGTAATCTGTTTACATGATATACTAAAACTTTGTCTTTTCTTTGCTATTGAGTCTAAAAGATGTTTTTTATAATATTAAAAAAGGATAAGTGAATAACTTATTTCTGAGAGCCCAATTTTTATTTTTAAAGATGTTTTTTACAATAAATCAAAACACATATCACTACTGGGTTTTGCAGAGTTGTAGAATATGTGGATCACTCAATGGTATAAGGGTTTAAATTTCATCTCCAAATCCAGGAAGGGATTGAATGGGTAAAACATTATAGATATTGACTCGAGTATATCTTCCATTCACGACCTGATAAGCCACAAAAAAAATCATTAACTAAATGAATATACAAAAATGTAAAAATAAAAAAGAAAATCGACATATACAAATTCACTACCTAGTGGATATATCTTCCAAATCGAAAAAATGGATTAGAGGTAGTGGTGCTGCTGTGTCCATCATTTTGCTCTCCAGATATCTATAACTTAAAAAATCAAAATCAACAATACAGATTATAAGAACAAAAATCGAAGCAAATTCGAAAAATGTAACAATTATGGATTTAAACTTAAATCGAAAGGTTTTATAGATTGAAACTTCATAGTTGAAACAGAATAAAAGAAACATAATCTAAAACGTACCCAAAATCGATCTAAACTACGACCAATCTAAATTAGAATCCAAAAAAAATTATCTCTATATCATTCCTCCTTCTTTCATGATGATCGAACACAAGACTAGTCTACACAGATCGAAGTCCACATATATTCTATTTCTTATTTCCCTATTTTCCTCCCCTCTACAAAACTTAGGTTAGATAAATTATGTAAAAAAAAAAAAGGGAGAGAGAGGCTAGGGGTACTGGTAATGAGGGATGGGACGGGATATTTTTTCATTTTATTTTTGGTGAGATTTAATTGTCATTAATAGAATTCCTAATTTAATTCATTTTATTTTTGGTGAGATTTAATTGTTATTACTAGAATTCCTAATTTAATTCATTTTATGTTTTTGTGAGATTTAATTGTTATCAATAGACTTCCTAATTTAAAACGTAATATATGTTTTATAAAATTTGTGGACAAAAATAAAAGGGTTGACAAAGATGATGTCAGCAAATAATCCAATGGTGGAAAATATAGGATCGAAATGCAATCAATGACCATGATTTCTTCAATTTAGAATTAAAAGTTCTCTTTTAATAATATTTAGAGATTAAATACCAAAACGTAAGCAAATATAGAGCTCTTTCTTTTGCTCATTTTCTACGTTTCATATCTACTTTTAACTTTCAATTCTTTTTTTCATTTACCTCCCTTAAGTTCATTTGTTTTTATATTTTGTACCCCTAAATTAATTTTGATGTAAAATTTTTTATCCTTATAGTTTTAAAATCGAATTATTGGTATCTTATAAGTTTTAATTTTGGTCCTTAGTATATTTTAAAGTTACGGTTTTACTCTCTTATATATTTGTTTTTATAGTTTTCTTTTTTTACTAATATTGTTTTTTATCATTATAATTTCTTAAATAATTATCATTTGTGTAGTTTGCCGATCAATATACAATGTCAAAATTTATTTTTACCAGCGTCCATATATAATTATTTCCATTGAAATTTTATTTTAATACTTTTATTGTTCACTTTTCTTCGCCGCAACGAGGTGACATAATACTATTATTTATTAAATTGCAATATTGGTGCTCTAAGTGTAGAGTATTGTTCATTTGCTATTGATATTTTCCAGAACAAACCCAATTAAAAGAAGACTAAGGTACAATATTTAAAGCATTGAATACATAATATATAAGAAGACGTTGTGGTGACATAATACTATTATTTATTAAATTGCAATATTGGTGCTCTGAGCGTAGAGTATTGTTCATTTGCTATTGATATTTTTCCAGAACAAATCCAATTAAAAGAAGACTAATGTACAATATTTAAAGCATTGAATACACAATATACAAGAAGGCACTATCTGAAAATTTAGATTTTGGTTCTGGTAATAAAAAATTTTTATATTTATATTTTCTTGCCATCAAATAATTTTAATTTAACAATTTTCACCCCATATAGTTTTAAAATTAAATTATTAATATTTTATAACTTACAATTTTAGTCCTTTATTATACTTTAAACTTACATTTTTGGTCACTTATATAATTTGTTTTTATATTTTTTGTTTTTATTAATATTACTTTTTATTATTATGATTTCTTAATTAAATTGTGATATTTTTGCATGTCTTCTCCGTATATAATTGTTTCTATCGAAACTTTATTTTATACTTTTATGGTAATATTATAAATCATTTATAATGTAAGCCGTTGGTTATGAATATACGTAAATCATGTGGTAAGCAAAGTCATTTGGACTTTTTATTTCCAAATCCAAATTTACTAAAAACAAATCATATTATATATTGTCAAGCACGTAATATAAAATGTACGTTCTTTCTATAAATAATCATTTAGGTTCAGGTCATAGAAGATTTTTATATTTACACTTTTTCCCGTTAATTAATTTTAATTTAACAGTTTTCATCCTATTTTAATGTTAAATTATTTGTATTTATACATTATGGTTTTATGATTTGGTCCCTTATTATATTTTAAACATATATTTTTAGCCCCTTACATAATTTTTTAATAATCTTTTTTTAATAATTTCTTTAGGATACAATTTCAAGACTTATTTTCTTCCGCATCCTCTGTACATAACTGTTTGTATTCAAAATTTATTTTGATATTTTTGTGGTCCACTCTATATGGTTTAATCGCCTCTGTGGTATATATGGTTTCAAACTACGTTTTTCAACATACTGGGCTTCCGCAGCATCGCGCGGACGGTCCAAACCCTATTATATACTCCCTCCGTCCTAATATTATTGTCCACAGACAAAAAACACACATATTAAGAAAAACATTAATTACCATTAACTTTATTTAATAAAATGATAGTTTCGTCCTTACTTTGCATTTAATGTTCCATTAAATGCTTAGTTGGTTAAGTAATAATGAGGGGATATTTTGGTAAAAATGTTATTTATTTTTAGAAGTGAACTATTATTTTGGGACAAACCAAAAAGGAAATATGGACTATAATTTTGGGACGGAGGGAGTATTAATTACCAAAAGAAGTATGTGAGACCTTTTCACTATTCATTTTCAATTGCTATTTCTAGAGTCAAATTTGCTAAACACAAATCAACTTATATATCTTTAACCATATAATACAAAATGATAGAGAAGAGTCTTTCTCAAAATACAAATTCAGGCTTTAGTCATAGCAAATTCTCATATTTATACTTTTTCCCCTTTAAGAAATTTTGATATAATAGTTTTCATCTTTCATAATTTAAAATTAAAATTTTGGTATTTTATAAGTTACGATTTTGATCCCTTATTATATTTTAACGTTACGCTTTTTTGTTCCTTATGTAACTTTTTATAGTATTCGTTTTTATTAATGTTACCTTTTATTTAAACATATTAAACGTTTACGTTATTTGGATCGAAACTTTATTTTGATATTTTTTGTGTTTTACTTTATATGGTATAATCGTCGTCATTGTGCTATATGTAGGCTATTGACATCTGTAAATCACATTCTATATACAAATTACAAAGGAGTTACTTTTCTCATTAAAGTTACGTTTTTGATCCTTTACATAACTTCTTTCTATAGTTTTCGTTTTTAAAAATCATATTTAACAAATAAGAAAATCTTTAACAAAAAATTACGATTATTTATTTTAACAAAAAATTACAAAAACCTACTGAATCTTTACATATTTAGGAATTTAGACAGTAAAAAGTTATTATCAGAAAACCTGGGTTCTTTTTAAAATAAAATAACTTTTTAATGGTTTTTTCAAAAACACCACAAAAAACAATCTATATAAATTGTCGGGAAATTGTCAGAAAAATCTTAATATTTACGGAAAAGTTACACTTTAGTCCCAAATTTTTTTTATGAACAAAAAAGTCCTGAAAACCGACAAAAATTTACAGTTTGACCCTTTTTGACCGGTTGAAACCGGTACCAAATTAATTTGGGACTATTTCGTAAACTAACCCAAAATATTGGGACTTTTCTGTAAACAAAAATATTAGAACTTTTCTTTAAACAAAAATATTAGGACTTTTCTGCAAACAAAACCCTTATTATTATTATTATTATTATTATTATTATTATTAGATTATTATTATTATTATTATTATTACTATTATTATTATTATTATTATTAAAAATATAAATAAGATTACTATTTTTTGAATTTGTATTATTAGTATTGTTAATAAAACATATAAATGCATTTAAATGAAAAAATAATAACATTGTTTAAGTGTGGAGGTGGAGGAGATGGTGATGCTTTTAGCATTGAAATTATGAATTTCTGCTTGTATATTTTTTACTTTGTATATGGTCATTTCCCATTTGTTATTATTGTTTTCAATTCAGAATATTAATACTTAACAATTTAAAAGAAATTGTATATTTTGTAAAATTATTTATAAATAGTTTAAGGTAGAAGGATTTCTCACTTTGTATATAAAATTGTTTAAGGTAGAATGATTACTTTCCAAATCCAACAGATCCACTACAAACATCTACATAGATAGGTAGCCCATATCAAAATTCAAAAGTATTAATTAGAATATCTTGTTTAATAAAAAGTAATAGGACATGTTTTTTGGATTAATACTTTTGAATTTTGATTAATACTTTTGAATTATTCCTATTACTTTTATTAAACAAGATATTGTAATTAATACTTTTGAATGTTGATATGGGCTACCTATGTAGATGTTTGTAGTGGATCTGTTGGATTTGGAAAGTAATTCTTCTACCTTAAACAATTTTATATACAAAGTGAGAAATCCTTCTACATTAAACTATTTATAAACAATTTTACAAATATGCAATTTCTTTTAAATTGTTAAGTATTAATATTCTGAATTGAAAACAATAATAAAAAATATGAAATGATCATATACAAAGTAAAAATATACAAGCAGAAGTTCATGATTTCAATGCTAAAAGCATCACCATCTCCTCCACCTCCACCCTTAAACAATGCCATTATTTTTTCATTTAAATGCATTTATATGTTTTATTAACAATACAAGTTCAAAAATAGTAATCTTATTTATATTTTTAATAATAATAATAATAATAGTAATAATAATAATAATAATAATAATAATAATAATAAAAGTTTTGTTTGCAGAAAAGTCATAATATTTTTGTTTACAGAAAAGTTCTAATATTTTTGTTTACAGAAAAGTCCCAATATTTTGGGTTAGTTTACGAAATAGTCCCAAATTAATTTGGTACCGGTTTCAACCGGTCAAAAAGGGTTAAACTGTAAATTTTTGTCGGTTTTCAGGACTTTTTCATTCAAAAAAAGATATTGGGACTAAAATGTTACTTTTCCGTAAATATTGGGACTGTTCTGTAGATTTTCCTAAATTGTCTACATGATTTGTTTAATGAAACACAAAAAACTTTTTTGTTGTCTATACATATTACGCTGTAACACCCCGTTTATTTATTTAATAAATAAATTAATTAATGAACGAATAGTAGCCCTCAAATAAATAATTACATGTACAAGGATGGTCTCTCAGAGCTAATTGTCACAATTTTAGAAGTCGGGGATTAAAAGTGTAAGTTCTGGACCCCGTTTATAAATATTTATGAAGACAGGAGCTCCGTGGTAATTATAGGGACTTAGTTGAAAAGAATTTGTCATGCAAGGGGCTGTTTTGTAAAATTCGGACTTAATTTGTCAAGGAATTATGGAAGCAGGGTGCAAATGGTAAATATTGGATTAAATTCGAAAACAAAAGTGTGAGGAGGGGCTGAAGTTGGATTTTTGGAACAAAGTTTAGAGGAACACGGGATGTACCCGGTGACCTCTTTACCCTACTGTTACATTGCCTAGCTCATTCCTAACCCTAATCGCTATACCCCAGCCGCCACCACCTCTCCATGGTTCACTATTCCGATCAGATAGGGTCGCCGGCTGCCACGCCGTTGAGCACCGCCACGGCATGATTTGCCGCCGGAGACGAAGGGAGAAGCCGGAACTCAGAGCCGAACCTCGTGCGCTGCCGCCGTTGGGGGCTGTGAAGACCGGCGAACTCGTGTCCCTGCTGCATCTCTTCCGCCGATAATACATGCTCCTCTTCTCTCCCGTCATTTTCTAGAGCCCCGTCGCCATCTTTTCTCCGGTCAGTTTCCTTTCGTTGAATCCTTCGGTTGCCATCTGCCACCGTAAGGGTGGCGGCGAAGTGTGTGTCACCGCGTGTGTTTGATGCATAATCAACTTAGAGTGGCGAAGGACTGCATCCATTCGAGTGTGTGTGTGTGTGTGAATAAGCTGCCGGAAATTGCAAGCAACCACCATGGCAGCCAACCATGGTGGCTGCTGCCCCCTGTCATCGCTTTCTGCCGCCACCAGCCACCGTAGGAGGTGGCTGTGTGTGTATATATATGTGTGTAGTTGTTTATGCATTCTTTGGGCAGGAACCACCACCACCATTGGAAATGGTGGCTGCCGCCCTCAGCCGCTGCTGTTGCCGCCATCTCGGGACACTGTCGTCGCCATACGCCACCAGGTGGGTGGTTGTGTCATATTCCAGGCAAATATGTGTTGTTTGTGCCGTTGCTTGACCGGACTTCACGAGGAAAAGCCATCACCACCACCGTGAGGTGGTGGCTGCCACCATCTGCCGCCGCCGGCCACCTTAAGGTGGTTGTGTATGTTTAATTAGTGTAGTGTGTGTGTTTATTTGTGATTTCATTGTAAATTGTAAAAAAAATTGGAATAATGAAATGAAACTCAAACCACCACCGTAGGATGGTGGCTGCCGCCACTGGCCGCCGTGTCGGGTGGCGGTGTGCTTGTCTCGTCGAGTTCGATTCGTTTAGGGTGCTTGAAACCCTAATGGGCCTTGTAAGCTCTAATGGACCCTAATTGACCCAAATAAAACCCTAATGGACTTAATGATATTCTAGTGGGCCTAATAGGCCCAATAAAGCCCTAATTGACCTAAAAGCCCAATAAATTGATAAATGGGCTAGTATTTGGGTTGGAAACCCTAATTAGGGTTTGGAAAGCCCTAATGCAATGAAACCCTAATTTGGGGAATTAACCAGGACACACGGGAATTATTTAATAACTTGAGATATTAAATAATAATCATCGGCAAAAATTAATCTAAACAATATTGGACTTAATGGATTAAGCCCTTAGTGGATTAAGTCCTTAATGGGTTAAGTGGGAAACTTAACCCTAATCATCATTTTATGTGAAACCCTAATTTCACTTGGGTTTATTATTGGGCCTTGATGATTGCGTTATTAATGGGCCATCCAAAGTCAAGCAAATGGACTAGAATAATTAATGGGCTTTGAGGTAAGGCCCATATGAGGAGTTGGGCCCAATTTGGAAAATTGGGTCATAGATGGGCCATAGTTTGGGCCTTAATGATTATATGATGTTGGGCCTTAAAATAAGACCATATATAGGCTTGGGCTTCCAAATTGGGCCATATGTGGGGTGTTGATTCCTAGTTGACTTTTGGGCCTATGGATTGGGCCTTGGGCTTGAATAAAGCCAAGCATGGGGTAATGTAGTAATAACCCCAAGTACGTACTTATGATTATGTAGTGGAACCCAATTATTAATTGGGTGATGTTTGATATTGACAGTTCGAGAATCTGTCATCCAGCAGTTGGGGTTGAGTCTGCGGGACTTCAGCAGTGTGGGATTGTGTCTACGAGACTTCAGCAGTGTGAGGTGAGTTACCTTCCAGTAGCAGTAGGTCTACGGCCACAATGCCGTCTCACTAGTAGGATTTGTATGATAGATGATTATCTTTGTGATAATCATCTAGGTTTGCTACTACCTGATATGTCTTATGTGTTAGCATGATATGATGTTATGTGATAGTGGTAGTAGGGGGGATAGTCCCCGGTTACCGGTCGGTAGGGCCGAAGGGGTAGTTTAGTACCCAACTATGCTAGACAGATTATGATACATGTGATATGTTATTATGTGGTAGTGGTAGGGGTGAAATAGTCCCCGGTTACCGGTTGAAAGATACCGAAGGGGAGGTTAGCTCTCGGTTACTGGTTGAAAGATACCGAAGGGGTAGGTCGGGCACCTAGATATGCCTGACAATATATTCATGTATGTTATGTTATGTTATTATGTGGTGGTGGTAGGGGTGAAATAGTCCCCGATTACCGGTTGAAAATACCGAAGGGGAGGTTAGCTCCCGGTTACCGGTCGAGAGGACCGAAGGGTTAGGCCAGCACCCAGATATGCTAGGCAAGGTCGCCGGTCGAGAGGACCGAAGGGGTAGGTCGGGCACCCAGATATGCCTGGCAGTATGTATGTTATATGATTGTATGGTATGTGGTATGATGGGGGAACTCACTAAGCTTCGTGCTTACGGTTTACAGTTTTGGTTTCAGGTACTCGTTTTTAAAGGAAAGGAGCTGGTTCGATCGCAGCGCATCACACTATGGTTTTCCGCACATGAGATCTTTGGGATTACACTCTGATATTGTTTTATGATAACATGTTTTGATTATTTCTACTTTGGTTTTGACATGTCATGATATTATGGATGTTCCTTACACAGTTGGTTTTATAATAACTTATTTAAAAATGAAATTTTTGGCCTTGAATTTTGGGATGTTACAAGTTGGTATCAGAGCCTTGGTTTGAGGGATTCGGACACACTCTCGGGTGTGTCTGAACTCAAACTAAGGACTTGATATGAAAATTTTCAAAAGTAAAATCATTTTATGAAAAGAAGTTTGACAAGAATTTGAAAGAGAAAAGAACTTTGAAAAGAACAAAGTGTGTGATGCCTGCAATCAGCCGAGCTCAAGTAAGTTTTCCCCAAGATACCCATACATGTTATGATCTGCTATGTTATGATATGATTATGAGAACTGCATGCTAGATTAGGGTTGGGGATCTAGGAGGATGCCTTATATGCCTATTGTATGTGCTTGTAGACTTGCATGCTAGTACTGATCAGTCAGTGATAAGATAACCTCTTTAGGTTATGCCTATTGTATGAGCCTTTGAATTGCATGTACAGATTCCTGATTAGAGGATAGAATGATTTGATTGGAATATGATAGTTAGATTTTCCATTGTCTGAATGTTGTTTGCTTTGTGCTTTGTGGGACTCTTAGTAGTGTGAGCTAACTATTAAGTGAATATGTTAAGTCACATGGAACACAGGCCGAATAATCTCAGAGTGGTAGACTTTACCCTATTGCGCAGCTCTTGTCTGAGTCCAACCGTTCTAGGGATTGGTCTTTTACTCGAAGGATTATCTGATCTCTTTTGCATGTGACTATATTCACGAGGTAGCTAGTTGACATTAGTGGGAAGTCTTTCAGCAGCTGAGGACTGGGTGAGTACGGGAACCTAGGAAAGCCTGGGATATGTTTCAGTGGGTTAGTAGTGAGGCTCAGTGAGACTTGGGTGTACCAGTTTGAGGAAGTGACTTGGAGGATTCGGGAGGATTGCTGAGGAAAGTATGGATAGGTGTGGAAGGTAGTATTGGGCCTGTACTACTAAAAGAACAGGATCCATACTCGAATCGTTGAGAGTCTTGGAGAATCTGAGAAGCTTCAGGGAAGAGTTTGTGACCCAGTTTAGGGACACAGGAAGTTCCAGTTGTTGCAGCTTAGCAATTGGCAAGTGAGTTAGTGAGCGTGGCAGGGTGACAGACCCTGAAGGATATGATTTCGAAGAGGTTGTAGATGCGAGATCGATTTGGAGCACTTTGAGAAGAGAGGTTCGTGCTAGGTGCGTATAGTAGAGGGTCCCGGGAAGAGACCCATGACTTCTGATCATCAGGTGAAAGGCCAGCAGGTCCTAAGTCAGTGCAACACATACGGGAAAGTGCACAAGGGAGTTTGCCGCTCCAAGGGTTTAGGCTGCTACAAGTGTAGCGAGGTTGATCATGTCAGTTGAAGGTGATCAGTATTCCCCCAGATGTTGTGGGTATGTCATCTTCTACTAATATTAGATGGATGTTGGGAATACGTATCGCTTTGGAATTGTGAGTGAGTTTGGATAAGTCAGACCTCGGGTCGGTTTTTCTGCTAGTGTTTGGGTTATCAAGGATCATATATGCCATCGTGCATGCCGAAAGGTCCTTGATGAACCCACAGAGGGACGCATCTTGCGGAGTGGTTTCTGCGTGTACCGTTACCATTCTGGATCTTTGTCGAGATTTGTGCAGGAGTATTATTTAGAGGATACTCGGTCTGGGTTAGAGCGATAGTTCTTCAGTGAAGTCAGCGGTCAGTGGTTCTACCATGGTTCAGGAATGGTCGACAATTGTCTATGAATGAATCTTGGAGTTCAAGGCACTACCGTTGCTAGGAAAGGATTGGTAGCATGAATTCAAAACATAACCAAGTTTCAAATCAAAGTCTAAACACAACAAAAAAAAGTCTAAACACAACCCAACTAAACAATAAAAGTCTAAACATAACAAAAGAGTAAAAGTCATAAGTCATAACCGAATTCAAAACATAACCAAGTTTCAAATCACCTTCAAATGGTTCTTAGTTTCACAAAAATATTCATCAATCTTGCATTTTCAAGTCGCCACGTTCGTTTCCATATCCAATCCGAGCTCTAATTAGACGTACCAACTTCTCCCAATTCTATACAAATAGTATAAGCATTAAAAGGACAAAACATAACATGTCAAAATATTAAAAAAAATATTAAAGATAAACAATTACATTTATCAATTTCTTGTAGGTTTTCCCAATCTTGCTCAAAATCGATGTTGTCACTTATACCACCCCGAAGCCAATCTTGGGTACAAATTATACTTTCAATAATCTTAGGTGTCAAAGAACTCCTATACGGATCCAAAACCTTCCTGCTAGTGCTAAAAACGGATTACGAAGCCACGTTCGAGATGGGAATGGCAAACAAATGTTTAGTCATCAAGGTTAGAATCGGGAATCTTGGACTATTCACTTTCCACTAATCTAAAATGTTAAACATTGATGAATCTTCTTCAACACTTTCTTTCAAATACTTTTCTAACTCGCTAATTGATTCAAATATGTTTGTTTTCATCTTTTCTCTTAGTTTATTTCTCAATGGGGGTTTTGGTGTCGTAGCATCCAGATTTTGGCGTTTCCCTAAAATCGATGATGAATTACTATACCTGGTAGTACTAGAAGTAGTACTTGGAGAATGAATTCTAATGTAATCATTATATAATTCATACATAGAATCCATAATATATTTCTTTTTCTCCTCCATCTTTTCTTTTCCATAACGATCCTCAAGTAGTATAACCAAATACTTTACTTTGTTCCTTGGGTCAAGAATCAAAGCAAAGTAGAGCAATAAATTCATTTTTTCTATGTCGCCAAAATACTTATCAAACTTTACTCTCATTGCCAATGCAATATGACAAAGGCTAGCATCGGAAATAGCATCATCCAAGAGCGTACGAATGGAATAAATATCTTCAATGCACGTGTTTGATGTCACGTATAGTGCCCCTAAAATCCTTTCAGTAACATCACAAAATGGTTTTAAAAAATGACACAAATACCTAACATGTTGCCAATTGCTCGGTGAAGGAATCGATAAACCCGCATTTTCAATGTCGGAATGAAACTCATATTCCTCTAGATCGTATCTCTCAAAAGTTTTTTCATAAGCTTGGGCAACATTCAACATACAATAAGTAGAGTTCCATCTTGTTGGCACATCTCTTACCAAGTGTTTCGTTGTACCCGGATTAACAAGCTTAGCAAACTTGGTGAATTTGCCAATTCTTGAAGGCGATTGCCTAATCCACTTTACCGTCCATCTAATTATCTCAACCGGCCTATCAACCTTTTTAATATCATCTTGCACCACTAAGTTTAAAATGTGGGCAACACATCTCATGTGTGTCCATTTCCCATTTAAGAGACACTTGTTGGAATTTTGAAATATTTTTTTAAAAAAACTCAATTGCCACGTCATTAGCACTTACGCAGTCAACGGAAATTGTGAAAAGATTTTTTATTCCCCAATCTATTAAATATTTCTCAACTACTAATCCAATATCAACCCCACGATGACTCTCTTGAGGACAAAAACTCAACACTTCTTTTTTTCAATTTCCATTCATTGTCTACAAAGTGGGCGGCGAGACACATATAACTTGATTGCTGTGTAGAAGTCCAAGTATCGGTGGTCAAACAAATCCTACCAACTTTTTTTTAATAAAACCTCGAAGTTTTTCTTTTTATTCTTAAACAATTGGTAGGTATCGGTTGTGCTTGTACTTCTACCTGGAATTTTAAACATTGGTTGAGTAACACTATTGTAATATTTAAATCCCGCACCTTCCACAAAACTAAATGGAAGTTCATCAACCACTAACATGTGTGCCAAAGTCTTCCTACTCTCTTTTTGATCAAATTTCCAAGTTTTTAATTTGTTTTCATCACCAAAAGCTATTTGTGTTTGACCATCATTTATTTTAGCCAAGTAAGGCTTACATTTGTTTAAATGAGTTAAACGATTTTTGGTACCATAACCTTCCCTTCACACTTGTATCGCCCAACACCACAATGTGTACATTTTGATCTTTCAACACCATCTTTGTCCGTAAACCTTTCGAATTGATCCCAAACTTTAGATCTTGGTTTGTACTTTTTAGGTTGTGTCTCATTTACTACCGGAACTGGATCATTGGTTGGGATTTCAAGGTTAATTGTCTCATATTCAATATACTCATTCGTTTCAGACATCTAAAAATATATAAAAAAAAGTTAAGAAAAAATAAACCAAAAACAGTTAACAAAAAAAACAGACAATAGAAAACAGCAAAAAAAAGTTTAAAAAAAAACAAACATGTAATATGTCAAATTCTAAATCTTTTCATGGACAAGAAATCAATAAATAACACTTCTGTCATTGTTAATATCTAAATTCTAAATCATTTGACAACGTTATAAACCAAACATCTATACAAAGGAATTCAATTCCATTCCATTTCTTGTAACAGAAAACATAACAAATTCCAACTTCTTTCAAAGCATTCAACAACTAGACACTCAACAAACTAAACACTCAATTCCAGAATATATACTTTTTTGCAACAAATCAATGTTATGTTGCCCTTATACATTAAAAACAAATAATAATGGATTATGCAAAATTCTGTTGTAACCATTCATTAGTTCTGCAGAGTTATTGTAACACCCCGACTCTCAGGTACAAACCTTTATGTCTTATATTTCCATTTGAAAGGTCGAATCGACGAGTTGGATGCCCTGACTCGTCGAGTAGGCACGATTTTGGTTGCGGGTTTTAAGTGACCAACTCGACGAGTCGGAGGACTGACTCGACGGGTTGGAGTTGGAGGATGAGACCCTAATTTGTGGGGTTTTGTACCATATTTAAAGGGTCCTTAGCCTCCCTTACAGCCTCCTTTGAGTCCAGAAACCTAAATCGCATTTTATCTCCATAATTGTGTGTTTTAAGCTTGGAAGGTGGAAGGAGCTTGAAGATCAAGAAGCTTTGGGCAAGGACCAGTTGAGGATCTAAACTCTACTCCATTTTGGCATCACTTGAAGGTAACAAGTCGTTACCTTGAGCTTCCTTCTATCTAGATCCCTTTATGTTTGAGATTAGGTCCATTTTAGCTTGTTTGGTGTTTCATTTTGGGTAATGAACATGATCTGAAGTTGCAACTTCAGATCTAGGCTCATCTTGGTTCTTATGGTCATAAAGTTTCAGCCTTTAGCAAGATAATGCCTTTCCCTCACTTAGAACCTCTTCTCTAGCTTGATTTTGGCCATTAACACATTGCATGTACGTAAAGTTTGCAACTTTACGTAGGAAGTATGCTCTAGGAACTCAGATCTGCAATATGGAGCTTTGGGGTGGCTTATAAGCATTTGAATGGAGAAAGGACTGAAGAGACTCGATGAGTTGCATGGCCAACTCGGCGAGTCCGATGAAGATTAGCCTTGAAGGTTTCTGCATGAACTCGGTGAGTCAGTAGGATGACTCGACGAGCCAGTTAGGGTTTCCCCGACTTCTGGACACACATAGACTCGACGAGTTGGTCGGAAAGTCGGCGAGTCAGTGAGGGTTTTATGACCTTCAGAACCCTAAAGGAACTCGACGAGTTGCTAGCTGCACTCGACGAGTTGGGTCAACATGGACTGATGACTTTGACCGTTGACTTTGACTTGGACCAAGGGTTGACCAATTTAACCTCTGGGGGTGTTTTGGTAATTTGGGAATTTATGGAAGCGAGTCATCGGTGGATGTAGGTATTGGATTTGGAGCTGCATTTGGTTGAGCTGACTTTATCGATTTGAGCTACTTGAGAGGTGAGTTCTCCTCACTATATCAACAGGGTCTACGGCACCAAGGTCGGCCGTTTATGATTTTGTTACGACCCAAAAATCAAGGGTAAAAATTTCATTTTTAATATAGCTAAAACATTGATATCATTTATTTCAAACATTTCAAAAAATCATTAATTAAAACATTTATCAGAGTTCATCCCAAAATCATTCGATGCGGAAAACATAGGTGTGTGCACTGCGATCAACTCGAGCCCTTCTTTTCCAAATCGATGATACCTGAAACCAAAACTGTGAACAGTAAGCACAAAGCTTAGTGAGTTCCTCAGAGCATACCCCACACAATCCAGATATCACATATCATGTTAGCCATAAAGCTACATATATCAGATAAGCCTTGCATATAACATATATGGAAGCCCTGGAAACCCTCCGGGGGCTTACTCTGGGTGCCATGGGAACCCCCACATGGTCTTAGCCCAATGACATGGGAACCCCCACATGGTCTTAACTAAGGATGCCATGGAAACCCTCCATGGTCTTAAACTCTAGTGCCTCGGGAACCCCCCGAGGTCTTTACCTAGGATGCCGTGGAAACCCTCCAAGGTATTATACCTAGTGTTGGATAAGGTGTCTAAGTCCATAACTTATTTGGTATATACTTGACCCGACCCGGCATGGTCCATTTGGGTTGCACTTCACCCAAACTGTTTATGGATAATTTTATGAGAATTGTATACTTACGATTTATTAATATATTATAAGTTATAATATATTAATATAAAGTCATGTTATTTAATTAGTTTTAATCTTGAATTAATTATGAATTAATTTAGTGATTAAAAGGAAGACTAATTAAATCATGGGCTATTATATTTATATGGTGTGGGCTAATACTCATTTGTTAATGGGCTAAGCTTATGTGGAAGTCCATGGATGATCCATGGAGCTTTTAACCCATGGATCCTTGGAAAGGAAAAGACATGGGTTATTAGGGTTTCACCCTAACCATGCACACTATATAAACAAGCTCATGTTGCATGAAATAACACCCTAGTGTGTGTGTAATAGTGGTGGCCGATTTCTAAGTGTTAGTATACTCTCTCATACATTTTCCAAGTTTGTGGTGATTTGTGATTTCCATTTGAGGCATTCACATTATTGGTGCTTGGCTCTCAAACTCCAAGGAATCAACAATCAACAAAAGGTATGTAATTCATCTAGTCCTTTTATGTTTAAAAGTACCCCATGCCATGCTAGATAGGTTATAAACCTTGGAAATTAATATTTTGCATGTACCTTAGACAAACATAGATCCAAGGTTTATTAGGGTTGCATGTACACTTAGGAAGTGTTAGAATGCTCAAAACCCAACAGTGGTATCAGAGCCTAGGCTTGTTTGTTTGATACTTGATGCAAAATAGTGATAAAAGGTCGATTTTTTGCTGTCTGACTGTTGAACTCGCCGAGTCCATGGGGGGACTCGCCGAGTTCATGTGTAAACTCATCCTACTCGCCGAGTAGGTTCGTGCACTCAGCGAGTAGGAGCCTCAGAATGCAGATTTTCGACTTTTGCTGCTGGAAATGGACTAGAAACATTACCCTAAACTGTTTTGGTGTTTTAAAACTTGTTTTAGTTGGTGTAATGGTAGTTCTAATCCATTTACAATAGCTTATATCAAAATTTCATGCTTTGTATGTGTTCATATAATTCTTGAAACTTTGATGATCATGTTCATGTTCTTATGAATTTAGAAGATGATAGGAATTATTTGCTGAATTGTTTAGGATTAATTCTTGATCATTTGTGTGTTTTAATGGAGTCCATAATTTGTCCTCAAGTTATGGATATCCAAGGGTCACTTCTTTTAAACACACACTTAAAACACATAAGTTACATAAAATGAAGAGTCTTCATTTTTATGAACCTTTAATTCATAAGTTATGAAATGAAAAGTTTTGGATAGTTACAAAACTTGCCCTCAAGTTTTGGAATTTGTAAAGTTTCACACACTTTAATAAGCTTTAATTCCAAACCCTTAGAGTTTTAAAAGTTAAAATTCAACCCTTATACTATTTATAACATTAATGGTTAATTATTATATATATGTATAAGATCAAGTCGTTTTACCGTTAGTAGGCCTCATTCACGAAGCCGGTCTATAAGGGGGTATAAGGTTGTTGCCTATAAAATGGCAACTTAATGGGTGTCCACTCTCACCCACCGCTTCCTTGATCGGTGGAGGGTCGTTAGCCGAACGGGTAGGACAATGACTTTAAATTCTCATTAAAAGTATAATGAATATTATAAAGTAACTAAACCTTTTATAAATTCCCAATCTTAGTTACTTTAGGAAAATGTGAATATGGTGCTAACCCATGAAATTCACACTTTGTACCTTACCAAGTCGTTGGTGGAGCGTGTGTGGTTAACCGGCACACTAACTTGGACTAGTAAGGATCACGAAGGGTGACTTAATGTTTATCATAGATCGGTGGAGCGTGTGTGGTTAACCGGCACATCGATTAGGTGATAATATTAAGGGTACCAAGTGAGTTTGCATGGTTATTCACACCTTGTTTTGTGATCCTCGGCATCCCAGTCACAAAACCTGAAGGGCACAATCGAGATTGAAACATGCCATTGAAAAGTTCAATGAATCTCAAAAGATCTAGGAGTTTCAAATCCAATTAAAACCTAATAAATTATTTCGTTTTTCATGGTGGAAATTGGTGAATCGTCATTCACCTACCTTCAAATATTTTATAGCTTGGATTACGGCATCCCTCTTCCAAGTTATAAAATATTGTGTTGGGTCCTAGCCTTAATATTTCATATTGGGTGTTATATTAAAGACTTGAATCAACTAACTTGATTTTCTCCCATTGTAGATGTCTGGTTCAGACAACTATGATCTTCCCAAATCGCTTGGAACAAGCTTTCCTCTTGAAGATGATGTCCCTCAACATCATGCTTCACTCCCTCCACCTCCTCCATTTATTCTCCCTGACCCACAAGCCCAAAGACTTGAAAGGTTCAAGATCACTCAAGCTCTACTAGAAATGAAACATAAAGATGGAAGACCTGTGTGCACTCATGTCTTAGGAATGAAGTCACACATTGACAGGTTGAGAATGTTGGGTGCTGTTATTTCAAGGAAGTTCGCTGTTGACTGGGTTCTTTAGTCACTTCCTGAGTCGTATGGTGAGTTTATTAAAGACTACCATATGACAGATCCTGACATAACCCTAATAGATCTTTCTTATTTGCTTGTTGCTGCTGAATCAGCAATGATTTGGCGTAATGGTCAAGCAAATATTGATGGAAAATCTATTTCTCAAACTTCCATGGACATGGACAATGGTAACATTGGAAGTCCAGAAAAGCTTTCTCGTCCCAATGGAAGGGGATCGGCCTTGGTCAACCCGGTTGACCAAAAGGTAAAGGGAAAGGCTAAGTCTGTGATTGTCTCGTGTACCATTCCCAAAGAGTCTATATGTTTTTATTGTCATGAGAAGGGACATTAGAAGCGAAGCTGCCCTGAATACCTGAAATATTTGAAAGCAAGTAGAGACAAAGTGTTTGACTCGGCTTCAGGTAAGTCCACTATCTAACTTTGTTAAAGTTCCTAATTGTTGATTCTTATTACATGATGTGACTAGGTTGCATCTTGATGTTTAGCAGGATCGAGCAAAAGGAAGGTTAAAAGAAGAGTGTGTTGAATCTGATCACGAAGATGGATTTCTATCGCATGGTTCGAGGATCGGATTTTTGAGCCACTACTTAAAAGTTATGATAGATTGCTAAGAAATATGTAATAGCATAGTTTTCATTTAAAGTTGCATTGTAAGGAATATTTTTCCGCATTTTATAAAGAAATAAAAGTTTTGTTTAGTTTATTTTATATTATATCCCCTTACAATGGCATTTATGGAAAATTGATGTTTGTATGTTTATAGCAATATTGGAAATATGAGTTTGATTCTCTTATATGTGGTAGTGTCTGAATTTACCAAATGAGGAAAGGTTCTCATCACCCAAGCTTCAGTTAGACAGAAACTTGGAATCATACAAGTTGTATTGTATGATGAATGAGAATTTTCATCTTTGTAAAATTGAGACTAATTCATTGATCACATGCATATGTGAGTCAATTGAAGGACTAAGGAATTAGGTACACTGGGTGTGTGCTGGTCAAGGTCCACCACAAAGATCAATTCGTCATGATTTACTAAAGATTAGTAAATATGGTTATACTTATAAGGTTAAGTATAATTCTGTAACATTGGAAAAGTTTCAATGTATGGCAGAACGGATGAGAAGAATCAAATTTGGCAGAAAGATAAAAGTTTCTCAAATCTGAAAAGATGGGAGAGTACTTTTGTATCATGTTTTTATGATCATCTTAATGATTATGAAACCATATCACAAATTCATACTCTAAGGACATCTTAGTGCATTGTTATGACTAAGATGAGGGGTCATGAATTGTTGGAATGGTTAAAATCAAGAAGATGGATCATACATGGTTTTATGATCATCTTAATGATTATGAAACCATATCACAAATTCATACTCTAAGGACATCTTAGTGCATTGTTATGACTAAGATGAGGGGTCATGAATTGTTGGAATGGTTAAAATCAAGAGAATGAGTCATACTTCGTTCCAAAACAACTCTTAGAGTCATAATCCAAGATTGTAACATTGAGTGACATAAAGTAAGGTTTAAAACACTTATCAAATGTAGTGTAAAATGTTTTCTACTCCTGTACATTTGAAATTGGTAAGTTGTGATGTCTTGGATAAGACAAAGACCAACTAAGACCAATTGTGTGAAGTGTTTATCTTGATAAGAATCTGCACTATCCCTTGAATATTTGTTTTGTCAAGGAATGGTTCTTGACTAGGGAAACTTATATGTCAAGAGGACAGTGGGAGTCTTAAAGATCCTGAAAGGATTTCAAGATTTAATCAAGAGTAAAACCTGAGTTTTATCACTAGCACACGACTTAAGGTTTGCAACCTATTAAGTTGACATAATTCTTGTTTCTGTGTCTGTTCCTATTGAGTTAACTATGCATATGAGTTCTGTTAGTTCTAAACTGTGTGCATAACAGCTTGGAAGCATTGGTGGGCCTTGTGCTACCAGATGACAAGAAATTAAGATTGAACAAGTTCAATCCATGTAAGGCTGAATTTGTTACTAACCTTGTCTTGTGATTATGGTTTTGACAAATTCACATGGATAGGAACTCATACACCATAAAATCTAAGTGTCATAAGGTTTCTCTCCGATTCATGAAAATGATGGTGAGGAAATGATTTCACTAAGAAGTTTTTAAGTAGATAGCAATTGTGATGTTTACATTCTCAAAGTCGTTAGTGGAGCGTGTGTGGTTAACCGGCACACTAACATGGACTTGTGAGAAATGGCAAAGGTCTAAACAATTAAGACTATGATTACGGCATCCCTTTTCATAGTTCTGGAAATTGTTTAGACACACATGTGAGCTATCTAAGAAAGGGTGTACAAATCTAAATTTCAGAAGTCCAGCTGATTTCTGGAAATATGTCAGAGCTAGTGGGAGCATAAGTGTTATGCTGATAATCATCATGTTAGTGGGAGCATGATTATTATGTTTAGTGTTGCAAGTTAGCAATGTTAATTATAGAAAAACAAAAGTTTCAATTCGTAAAGTTGTAGGGGTTGAAAAAGTTGTTTTGCTATAATTAAGGGAGAGGAAATTATACTTCATTTCAATTCTAAAAAGCTTAGATTGAGTTTTAATCATCTTTAGTCAAGGATATATATATATATATGAATTTTATGTTGGAATGGTTCAACATAAGGAAATTCTATATATATTGCGTTCTCAAATTCGATTATGATCACGACATCCCTCTTCATAGTCGATTTTTGAAAACATGGAAAATAAAAAATATTGTAGCAAAAGACTGATCCAGTATCAGGTCTTTATGTGAGACATCGTGAATCGTGTCGCATATGCTTCGGGTATAGGATTGGTCACATGTGCTATAATATTCATCCTTTCTAAATTTTCCAAATGCTCAGAGCATTAAGAAGGGAAAAGTCTAGAATTAGATAAGACTAAAATGATTAAGCAATTGTCGAGGACTATCTAAGGCTCACCAAAGATTGGTTGCTCAGGGACAGTTGGAAGTATAGTGTTAAATTTTGGAAGGACCATATGGATATATTCTGAAAAGAGGTAGCTCTTGTTCAGATATGATAATCAAAATAGGAATATGGAAATTTTCCATATTGGGAGTTGGATATTAAGAATCTATGAGAAAGTTAGAAACTTTTATGCAAGAAGGATGTTCAAAGCAATGTACTTTGAATATGAGAGTTCGTTTCCATAGAGTTGATCTCCTTTGGAATCCTTTGTAATGACTGATGACAAGGTTTTGGTGACCTTGTGCATAATCATTACAAGAGGATCATTGCATAAAAGTTTAAAATCTAACAGTTTTTTTTGGTAAATGGTAGGAATTAGGAATTTTTACATTTACAATAAGGATTTGGGATTGTGAAATGAGCATCATTGGAATCATGTTCAAATGATCTATTTCACAAAGTAAAGATCATACACAAACATAGTGTGCATACTTGGAGTATGGCATAACTATTGTTTAGAAAAACAAAGTGTACATGCTAGGTGCATGGGACAACTGTTGTTTTTGTTCAAGTATTAAGTTTATTATTTGAAACATTATACAATGAATAATGTGTAATCAATATGGTGATAAATAAAAGGTGGTTCTATTTATATTCAAAAGGGTTCTGAGACCATATTGGATTCGATTATTATTGTGTTTCACTTTGCATGTTTTGACTTCCAGAATAGCTAGGTTATTCTTTCCGAATGACTAAGTTATTTAAACACTCCACAGTCGTTCATATGTTGGAAGTAGGTATGAATTAAGACTGTCATGAATCGAGTTTGTAGATGGCTAAATGTGTTTAGTCATGGCAATGGTTGCTACAACATTCATGAGTACTCATAAGTTATGAGTATTGGAATTAACCCACGCTCACTTGTATCACTTCATGGAATTTATCTCGAGTGATCGTGAGACGGTAATATCATATAAGTCTTCAAACCTAGAGATATGAGTTGTTACCTATGAGTTGGTTGTGCATTGATTGCACGTAAACGCATCAGTAACTTGATGTTATAAAACGTGTCTTTGTGTATAATTCAACAAGTAGTAGAAACAAGTATATGAGTCGAAGTTTATCTGTTCCTTCTAGTCCTTGGAGGATTAGAAGCGATATCTGGGCCCCTCGATGATTTTGTTTTGACCTATGTACCGGGCCCGGTCAGAACCTAATTGATGTGTTCAATTTAGTTCTTTGTCAAACAAATCGGAAATCGAGAAACAAACTGCTGGACAATAAGTACGACGTTGTTCCATGTATTTGTCCGGCTGATATCATGAGAACAGAGGATTATATGATCACTTATCTAAAATGGCGCTTCATAGTTCAACAGAGTTTTCGAGAGCTACGATTGCTGGTTGGTTCCTGAAGTAACATACGCAAATACAGTTATTAGACTTATCCAAGTGGGAGACTATTGGATAAGGTGTCTAAGTCCATAACTTATTTGGTATATACTTGAACCGACCCGACATGGTCCATTTGGGTTGCACTTCACCCAAACTGTTTATGGATAATTTTATGAGAATTGTATACTTACGATTTATTAATATATTATAAGTTATAATATATTAATATAAAGTCATGTTATTTAATTAGTTTTAATCTTGAATTAATTATGAATTAATTTAGTGATTAAAAGGAAGACTAATTAAATCATGGGCTATTATATTTATATGGTGTGGGCTAATACTCATTTGTTAATGGGCTAAGCTTATGTGGAAGTCCATGGATGATCCATGGAGCTTTTAACCCATGGATCCTTGGAAAGGAAAAGACATGGGTTATTAGGGTTTCACCCTAACCATGCACACTATATAAACAAGCTCATGTTGCATGAAATAACACCCTAGTGTGTGTGTAATAGTGGTGGCCGATTTCTAAGTGTTAGTATACTCTCTCATACATTTTCCAAGTTTGTGGTGATTTGTGATTTCCATTTGAGGCATTCACATTATTGGTGCTTGGCTCTCAAACTCCAAGGAATCAACAATCAACAAAAGGTATGTAATTCATCTAGTCCTTTTATGTTTAAAAGTACCCCATGCCATGCTAGATAGGTTATAAACCTTGGAAATTAATATTTTGCATGTACCTTAGACAAACATAGATCCAATGTTTATTAGGGTTGCATGTACACTTAGGAAGTGTTAGAATGCTCAAAACCCAACACCTAGATGCCTTGGGAACCCCCTGAGGTCTTCCATGCAAGTATCACAAAGACAACTAGCATACCAAATATCACACAATCAACTAGCATAGAACATATAACTAATTTCCATGGGAACCCCCACGTGGTCTTAGTCTATTGCCTCGGGAACCCCCCGAGGTCTTCCATGCAAAGGTCATACTAGCATAACACATAATCAACTAGCATATCACATATCATAAAATGGGTCGACCTTGGTGCCTTAGACCCATTGGTATGGTGAGGAGACTCACCTCGCACTGCAGAAGCTTCCAGTATGAATTCCTTAGCTGCTGCCCCGCCAGCTTCCCGAGCTGTCACTACCAAACAATATACCCAATTAGCAATTGGGTCCCATACCATAATCCTTAATCCATGCATGGGGTAAAATAACCATTCTAACCCTGGCCCAGTATGATCCAAAACTAAGGCCCAAACCCAAAACAAAATCCCAACACTATAATGTCCATAAAACCATCAATGGCCCAATTTTCCAAATTGGGCCCGACCCTTTCTAATGGACTTTATACTAAATCCCAATATTCTCCTTAGTCAATAATCCTGACCCCAATTGGCCCACGAAGGCCCACAACAACCTAATCCAAGAATTAGCCCAAACCGAGGCCCACAAATGTGAAGTCCATTTCTATATTGGGCCACAAGGCCCAATGGGCCCAATTATTCCAATATTGGCCCAAGATGCATTCAGGCCCAACAAATCGCAAATCCCGGCCCAAAATCCTTAGGGCCCAAAGGTCTGAAGTCCACTAAGGCCCAAGTCCTCCTGAGAGCGTACGCCCAACGTACCTCTTCTGTACGCTTAGCGTACTAGGCAAATAGACTGTACGCGCAGCGTACTACATAGTACGCCCAACGTACAAACAGCTCATGCCTAAAATCCATTAAGTGCTTAATAGTTGATCCCACCAGTCCAAATCACAGGTCTAAGCTATACTTAACATATAAACCCATAAAGTCACTGACTTGGTGACTTTGCATGCCCCAAACAAACCCAAAATCCAAAAATGGCATTATACTTCCATAAAAGTGACCCTAACTCATGCATGAACCCATTAAGACCTTCAAGATGGCAACTTTCTGTCTTAGGGACTCAAATAGCATCAAGGGTGGCAACCCCAAGTCTAAGAATCTAATTTGAACCATAAAGCTTCATCCTTGGAACCAAAAAGGAACCAAAACCAAAAAATGGTAGATCTGATGAATGATCAAGTTCAAAGCTTTATACCTTCATCAAGATGAGAATGAGTCCTAAAAGCCAGATCCATAAGTTCCTCCTTGATTCCCATCTTTGCATCAAACTCCATCTTCTTGAAAATGGATCAAACACCCCAAAAATGGACACCATAAGCTCAAAATGCCACCATGGATGATATATGACGATTTCTAGGGGTGGAGGCTGAAGGTATTAGGGTTAGGTTATGAGATAAGGAGCTTAAATAGGGTCCAAGCCCCTAAAATAGGGTTCTGATCTGACTGGCGTACGCCCAACGTAATTCTGGTACGCCCAGCGTAATCCGAAGAACATTCGCGACCATCCTGGTCAGTACGCCCATCATACTCCAAGGTACGCCCAGCATACTTCCTTCTTCACTAGGACGCCCCGCGTACTCTTTGTGTATGCCCCGTGTACTCGGCTAAGCCTGAAA
The DNA here is from genome assembly GCF_052849685.1 of Lactuca virosa. Classification (NCBI taxonomy): domain Eukaryota; kingdom Viridiplantae; phylum Streptophyta; class Magnoliopsida; order Asterales; family Asteraceae; genus Lactuca; species Lactuca virosa. Next base: position 65,163,743 of record NC_136426.1, on the reverse strand, counting down.
ACCATGAAACTTCCGAAGGCCATAACTTCTTCGTTATAAACCCGATTCCGACGATCCTTATATCCACGGAAAGGTAACGAGAAGCCCTACACTTCTATCAAGTCACACCTTTATCAAAAACTTCCGAACAAAAATCCATTTTCCACAAAATCCCGAACTGACACTTTACCGAAATACCCCTAGGCTCCAAAACACGAACCGAACACTCGGATCACTTCTAATACATCACCCACACCCAAATGGGCCTAGATCTTACCTTTTCAAAAGCCCTAATCCTTATGATGACCGGTCTTCAGGCCATAACCTCAGACTAGGAATCGATTCGGAACTGGATGTTACAACTCTCCCCCACTTGAATTAGATTTCGTCCTCGAAATCCATTCTTACCTTCAAGCACATCCAACAATCTGATCCATACCTCCACAATCCGGAATAATACAGCCTTCCCAAGGCAACTTGATACCAACCCTAAAAGAACTTACCCACCTGAATGAAAGAACCTTAAACCCTCTTGCAGAAAACCACCTCTATCCTTCCGTAACTTGAAACTTCAAATTGTCCTAGCTTTCCGACAACTGCCCACACTGAACCATCATCGAACTTATTCCATAAGAAAACCAGCCTAACCAAAATAATTTCCACCCATAATACTCTGAGGCTTCCAAAAGAACAAAACCGCTGATCAAATGCAGCTGCAGGACGCTCAACTTGACAGGAGGCTCAAATAATCCTTCGAGTAGAAGATTCACCCCTGCAACGGTTAGACTCAGACGAGAGCTCGAATGACTAGCAACTCCTCACACGGATCCTAAATTACTGAAAGCACTCCAACTCATTTTGTTGCCATAGATCTGCTTTCCTTAAAAGCAACCGGGACCTCCCTGGTCCCAACTTGTCTGCCAACTGCCCAGAACACTAGACACTTTCCCGATTACTGAGCTCAGATACAAACACATCGCAGCCTCACGTTCCTTCCGAAAAGAATTCCGACCGCAAGACTTGCTCAACAACACCTTGCTACTAAAAATCTGCTAGAAAAATGAATGTTTCGTGACTCCATGCAGCCTCCTATCATACACGATCACCAACAACCCATCTTTTACTGATCCCGAACATATTGTGGCTCTATTTACAGATAAAACCATCCGAAGACACACCATAATGGCTCAACCGACGTCAAACTAAACCCATACCTTACTCTTGAACCTTGCGATTGATGCCCTTGGCATAAAAATATCTCCATCCTTATCCCTATGAAATGAAAATATTGCATTGAACACACACGGACTCTGATTCGGGATCTTACCCAAAACCGATTTGATACTCATTCATGTCCCAACATCAACAAATCTGCACCTTCATCTCACACCACATCCTCCTGATTACCAACCCCTTTACCTAACCGATGGGTTGGTATACCCAATCTGTCTTTGAGACTTCCAATCCCGCACCTGGTCGAACCACCAAGTTCCCAAGAGTCAACCACCAGGCTACCCAACCTGAGCCCCTCTGCATCACACACTGGTTACCCGCATGTCCTGCAACTCAAGATCCAACCCGTGACTTAACAGTCTCTATCAGTTCCAACCTGGGTTTCCATAATCACTCAAGCTCGCCCACGGACACCGAAGATCCTCAATCCAAAAATAGAGAATAACTCCCTGATAACCCTGGCCGACGTGCACAAAGCACGAGCTGATCCCCCTTCCATGCTTGTGACCGCCTCATAAATAGTCTACTTCGAACCGACGAATACCACGATCCTATCGCAGCTTAACACTAATTTCCTCCAATCATGCTTACCACCCATGGCCTTTCCACACTCCACTATCACATCGTCGCACCTCCCGAGCTGAATCCTATACCCCATTAGGAGTTCAGGTTGCACCTATGGATTCCCACTGCTTACTATGCATAGTCAAGACGATGCCAACCGGCGATTGGGAGTTTCCTGAACTCCCACCAACACAACCTAAGCCTAAACAGCCACTTGTTTCTCCCCCACTTGGACTCGACGATGCTCTTTCACTTCTTCTTCCTTATGGGTCTCCGATCCATTTTCATCAATATGCATGACCCACCCAAATCCTGTGCCGACAATACAAGTGCCCCATAGTTAACCCAACATAATGATCACTTAGCTTTGGAAATCCTGAAGAATACTCTTGTATTCTTAACCAATCGGATGATCTAATCACCCCCTAAGGCGCCATTTCACCCAAGAATTCCGACGACAAATACAAATTTACCATCATCTTACCGCTAGCTATGGATCAGTAAATGCTACGGACTACCCTGCGGTCTCACAACACTCTTTCCTCATCACAATGGTCCTAAAACTCACCACAGATCCATCGGATCAGATGCACCCTAAACCGAGCATCCACTCATAATGTTACCCGCTGACACGATAAATCCTGCTACGCTTGTAGCGACCCATAGTCGTGGAGCAATAACTCCACTGTACAGTTTTCCGCTCATGCTACACTGTATCCGGTGTAACAAATCGTTATTTCAAACCTATGTAATAGTATAGGTCAATGTGTATTTCTTTTTATAATAATAAAGAGAAATTTTAGCATAATGTGTATATTTACATAATTGACCCTCAAAAATAAATTATTAAACAATCTCGATTGGGATGAACCAAGTGATAGAGATTGTAACAAGGTTTCCAAAAACATAAAGAACACTAAAATCCGAGTTATAACGAAGAAGTTATGACCAATCGAAAATCCGCGACAAAACCGGCAAAACATTGTTCAGTGTAAAAACTGAATTTTCAATAAAAGGCTTTTTTGCCTTAACAATCTAAATGAAAGTTGTAGTTTATGTTAAACCGAGAACTTTCATAAAAAGAACGGAAAAATATGACTTCGTATGAGGAAGTTATGATTTTTCTAACTTTCAATATAGCAGTGTACAGCTAAAAACTCGAAATAAAGATCGAGCGATTTTTAGCCGACACAACCTAAACGAGATTTGAAGGTCTCGTCGGTAGTAGTACAACGGTAAAAAGACAGACAAAAACAGACGTCGGATGAAGAAGTTATGAATTTTTAACGGATTCCCGTCCCAGTCTGTTTAAAATAATAATATTAAAAATAAAGTCAAAATTAGCCGACGAAGTCTAAACGAAAGTCGTAGAGTATGATTTTACCTACGCGTGCATATAAAGAACGCCAAAAACGGAGTTCGTATGCAAAAGTTATGATTTTCGCAAGTTTTTGGCACAAAAATAAAGAAAAATAGAAAAACCGGGCAATTTCGCATGACACGTCATCCTCGCACGTGTCGGCTGCTGATTGGACCGAAGCCTTGCGTGGCACCTTCTGACTCGACCAACTCCGCGGTCCAGTCATCCTCGGACAACCTCGCATGAGACATCCCGGAGACACCCCGGAGATGCCCCTCGGACACCCCCCTTCGCACGTGCCTTCTTCCTACTGGACCGAAGTCTGGTCCAATCCGAGCCTCCCACCTGCGAGCCTGCTGTCCGAAGTAAGCCACTCCTTCACCACCTGTCCGACACGCGTCAGCCTCGCATAGCCTCGGATCCGAGGCTTCAGCCTATATAAGGCATGCGAGGGTTCCAGATTATTTTACACTTTTCACCCCAAAATTCCTCCTCTTTCATATTTTTCACTTCCACAAACTCATATACAACCCCTAAAGCCCCGGTATCAAGTCTTGAACCCTAAGCAAGCCTCGAAGCCCCGAGATTCCTGAGAAGTTCACCTCTCTCCTGTCGAAACTCTGTCCAATTTGAGCCGGTTTCTCGACAAATAAACTCCTTTTCGTGAAACGAAACTCTGTCCGATTCACCACCTATCAAGTGAGTACATACCCCCGTATTTTCATAATTTCTACTGTTTTAAGGGGGGGAATACAAGCATAACACAAGAACTTTGTGTTATAAAATCATGACAAAAAGACATTAAATCATTAAAAATACTCAAAACATTAAACTCTTTTATCATCTTATATTTTTCCCCAAAATTCATGTTTATATATATATATATATATATATATATATATATATATATATATATATATATATATATATATATATATATATATATATAACTAAGATTTAAAAGGCTTAGGACTGATAACTCATCCCGGGTCCTTTTCCTTGTTTGGATGTGGGCTTATAGTACCGGTTATTTGTCCGAGTGTCGTTTAAATTTTACTTATATATAAAATTGTATATGTATATAAATATAATAGTTATTTCATCAGTTTAACTACCTTTGTAACATGTTGAGCAAGGGATTACATGAAAACATGGTTAAATACATATTCAGAAAGTACATATAAATTATAATAGGTATAATAATAATTCATGATTCAAGTATACTAGAATACACAGTCTTACAAGAAACAAGGGTTTTGATACAAAACAAATCAAGGGTTTACACTTATCAAATACATGTTAGAAATTCTAATTCAAGAACATACTGTCAGTCATTTATTTCAGAATGATTGGGTTTTGATTCAAGAACATACTGTCAATCATTTATTTCAGAATGATTGGGTTTTCATAACTAATATACATGTAACGTTTATATGCTTTTTATGAGACATTCAATTCAGGTTGTTTAATTCATTTTAGACAACATAGGAAAAGTCCTGACATTATAACCAGAATCTTCAGTCGGGGATCGAAACAAGTGTGTGTAGATCTATATCGGGATTGACAACCCCGCACTCAGGCTGCTAGCTACAGTCAGGCATACACGCCGATGAGTGGCAATTGTTATCACCAGTTTAAACGCCCACAAAGCGTTTGTTTCAGGCCATCAGTCATAGTATGGTTATAATAACTCATTAAAAAGATATTAACAATACATTAGTGTATAAACAACTAAACTAAAGTACACCTTCAAAGTACCAGTTTACAGAATACAAAATACAATGGTTCAATACAGTTTTCAATAACAGCTGGTGGAGCCAGGCACACTCTCAGTTACAAGTTTTCATAAAGGAATACAAATACAAAACATTAATACACAGAGAACGGTTTTATGGGAATAAAACTACTTTTCATATACAACAGAAAATATAGGATTTTCTGGAACAAGTTACATAAACAAGATACAGAGACATCCTTTAAACATAAACACTTATGCACTCACTCAAATTTATGTTGATATTCTCTTTTCAAATTACTTGTATTCTCAGGGAAATAATACACAGGTACTCCCCGAGCTTTTTGAGAAGATGGAGCTATGTTGAGTCATATCTTCTTTTGTATAACTATATTTTGGTTCAATATACAATGATTGAACACATGTAAATACTTATACATTTTAAATACAATGGTTGTTTGTACTTTGATTACTATGATGCATGTGTTGTGATACTACAATTAAAGTCCTCCACCCCCGGACGTTTCCACCGTCTGGTTTGGGGGTGTGACATATTGGTATCAGAGCATTGTTTATAGTGAACTCAGTATATCAATCCATAAAAGATATACAAACTATAAATACATCGGGGCAAGGAGCTCTGACTATAAGTATACTTTTAAAGATTTAAGTATTTTTATAAGAAGTATACTAACACTCATACCTACAAGTACAGTATCACAGTCATAAGAACACACTCATACTTACAAGTACAATATCACAATCATAAGAACTTAAAAGTATTTGGATGTTGAACACTATAGTCAAACCTGGGCAGTTATGTAATCATATCTGGAATTAATATAGCCTGATCAACTATATTGATTTGAGATATGACCAACATGTGTTTGGGAGTGATAGTGGTGTTGCGACATGTCTAAAACTTACCATACATATACAGAAGAACTATGGAACAGAACACACAGATTAAAATACTACGGAGAGTATTTTACTAACCTTACTTCTAATACAGAACCTATGGCTGAACCTAATTGTTAGGTGCAATTTGTGCACCTTTTTGCACACCTTTTAGTCTCATTTCATGCATCTATTTAGCATAATTGTCCTTCATTTGTCTTGCATTTCATCATATTTCATGTTAGTCTCTAGAACAACCTTAGTTGCACATTTTCATGTCTTTTTCAGGTAAACCGGAGGTTGGAACACGCTTTGGGAAGTGTCGGGAAGCATTGGTGAAGATTTCGGGATGATCGGGCGAAGAACGAAAAAGTTGGAAAAATCAAGTTTGGATTCGGAGTCAGAGGGGTACACGGGCCGTGTTGGATTTACACTGAAAAATCAACACATGCCGTGTTGACCAAAATGGGAGCTGTTGACCATGCTGAACATGGGCCGTGTCAATTTTACTCTATGTCCAACACGGGCCGTGTTCGACCCAGAAACCAACTTTTGGCAGTTTTTCCTATCTTTCATATTACGGGTTAAGGGCCATTTTTACAGACACACAACATATCAGAGCACATTTTGAGAAGGATTTTTGAAGGTTTTTGCAAGGGTTTGATTTGCAATCATTTGGAAACATTATTTCTAGTATTTGTAAGTTGTAATTGCATACATTTCCATCTTTTAAACTTGTGATCTAGTTCTAGCCATGTGTGGCTAGAACCCTAGTTTCTCCAACTTCATGTCTTGACTTCTTAGTTGTGATTTCAATCATATGACTTGATGTTTGCTTTTAATTTCTATCTAGTGAATTTGATTTTGATTTAATCGAATGTTTGATTCTAATTGTGATTCTTATTGGCCATTTGAATTAGGGTTAGGTCATTCAAGTTATCTCTTTTACAAAATCCGTAATTGTTTTGTGAAATTGAACAAGTAACAAGCACTAAACTGATTTCCATTGAATGAATTTAGTGTAAATCTTATTCACACACTCTTACGCTCCCGAGCTTGTGAGGAGTATTGGGTGTTGTTGGGAACATTCACATAAAGTTTAATGCAATCTTTCAATCTAATTCTAAGAGCGTGTTTAGATTAGGTTAGTAAGGTTAGGGTTAATCAAAGAGCTTGTTTTGGTTAATTAATGTGGTGAATGGGAAGTGTTAGAGCTTGTTAACACTTTCAAGTACCAACTTAGATACAATTGAGCAAATATCATGTTATCTTGGAATTACATTGCTAAGTTGTCATACATGAGGTTGGAGTCCTTACCATTTCTGAATTTAATTCACTCTTTTAGTTAATTACTTGTGTTTTTAATTGTTTGTTTTAATTATTGCATTCAAAACCCCCCTATTTACTGTTGGTGACCATAGTACCTTGCGCAAAGAGGTATAGACTAATTATCCCGTGTCTCTGTGGATCGATCCTGCTTGCCTTGTACTACCTTTTAGTGCAATATAGTGGGATTCTTTTGGAGTATATTGTACCCCTTTATTTGTTGGGTCTAACACGCCCTAACAAATTTGCGTCGTTGCCGGGGACACGGTGTTACTAATTGTTTTATGCCAAGATCTTTTCGTACATGTACGCCATTGCCAATTGACTCGGAGATAGAGAAGACTGCAAAGAAGCTAAGGAAGCAAGCCAAGCTTTGTAAGAAGCAACCGGGTTCCGGGACTTCTTCGTCATCTACTCCCCCGGTCATCAACATTTGGGAGGATATACCCCTCTCAAGTGTATCCGCGTCAGAAACAGAAAGTCTCTCACTCTCATCATAACCATCCTCACCCAAAAATACCACTCCACCATCTTCACCTACCTATAATACCCCAAACACTATACCCACAAAAACTTCAACCACTACTCACACCATGGGAGATAACCATGGATGGAATCCACCTCCAAACCCCCCACCCGAACAAACTCTCCGTCAATGGTCGAGGCAAGAGGTTACTCAACAACCTCTTTTCATCACATATCCAGCTGCCACAAACTTGGAACTAAAATCCGGGCTCATCCACTTACTCCCAACCTTTAGAGGTCTGGAAAATGAAGATCCTCACAAGTTCCTCACTGAGTTCCATGTTGTGTGTGTGGGCATGAAGCCACACAATGTCACGGAGGATCAAATCAAGCTTAGGGCATTCCCCTTTGCGGTGCAAGACGCAACAAAAGACTGGCTCTATGACCTTCCACCGGGGACGGTTACCACTTGGGTAGATCTTGCACGACTCTTTTTGGACAAATACTTCCCGGAGATGAAAGCTTCAACCCTACAGAGGGAAATCATTGGAATCAAACAACACAAGAGAGAAGCCTTTCATACATATTGGGAGAGGTTTAAAAAGCTTTGTGCCCGTTGTCCCAAGAATGGAATTACCGAGTACCAAATCCTCCAATATTTCATTGACGGAATGACCCCAATGGAAAGAAGGCTTCTTAATGCTTCGAGTGGCGGATCTTTACCCGATAAGACTCCAACCGAAATCCGCAACTTAATCAAGAACATGGCTGAAGATTTTAAACATTCAAGCCATGATGAAGAATGGTACACGGATGCACCCCGAGGTGTAAAGGAAGTCCAGACTCCTCAAATTGAAGCTCAATTGTCCGAGCTTACGAAAGTGGTTATGATGCTAGCCAAAGATAAAGGTGTGCAGCCCACACCCCGCCCGTGCGGTATTTGCACTCAAGTGGGGCACCCAACCGATATGTGCCCTCAACTTCAAGATGAGGAATATGAAGAAGCAAAAGCCATGGGAGGCTATTCCGTATCAAATCAAAGAGGATACGATCAGCCACGGGGCGACCAAAGATGGAACAACAATCAAGGTTGGGGAGGAAATCAACAGGGAAGTTATCAAGCAAGACAACCAAATCAATACCAAAACATACCACCTTTTCCACCACAGAACTTTCAGCCAAGGCAGCCACAACACCCTCCTCAACAAGCGGGTTCATCAAGCATGTCCTTAGAGGACATAGTGAAGAGTTTGGCCACTAGCACCCAAACTTTCCAACAAGAGACAAAAGCAAGTATAAAGAACTTAGAGCAACAAGTTTCACAGCTTGCTATTTCTGTAAGCAAACTAGAATCTCAAGGAAAGTTGCCCGCCCAAACAGAAACGAACCCAAGGCACAACGTGTGTGCCATCACTTTGAGAGGCGGAAAGAGCTACGATGGTCCAAAAGTGTCGGTTGGTCAAGAAGAAGAAGAAATAGTGGTCGAAAAGGCAACCAAAGAAGAGAAGAAGGAAGATAAAACAACCGAAAAGAAGCCCTTCGTCACTGAGTCTAAAGCCACACCTGCTCCATTTCCCGAAAGATTAAAGAGCACGAAGAAAGAACGGGAGGAGAGTGAGATCATGCAAATGTTCAAGAGAGTTCAAATCAACATTCCACTCCTCGAGGCCATCAAGCAGGTACCTAGATATGCAAGGTTCCTTAAGGATCTTTGTGTATCTAAAAAGAAATTAAAAGGAAATCAAGTCGTAACAGTTGGGGAGCATATATCCACGGTTTTGCAAAAGAGGATGCCCCCGAAGTGCAAGGATCCCGGTGTCTTTACCGTGCCTTGCAAGTTGGGGAATCTTTATGTACCCCGAGCTATGCTTGATCTAGGTGCATCCGTAAATATCCTACCATATTCTCTTTTCAAATCAATTGGTGTAGGAACATTGAGCAAAACCGGTGTGATCATCCAACTTGCCGACCGGTCTTTGGTACATCCAAAAGGTGTATTGGAGGACGTGTTAGTGCAAGTTGATGAATTTGTTTTCCCGGCCGATTTTTATCTCTTAGATATGGGAGATGATGACTCTCCAAGTTCAAGTTCCATACTTTTGGGTAGACCTTTTCTTAAAACTTCTAAAACAAAAATTGATGTCTACAACGGAACTTTAAGTATGGAATTTGATGGTGAAGTTATCAACTTCAATGTTCATGAAGCAAAAAAGGTTCCTTCTAATGTTCAATCTGTTAATTTTGTGAATATGATCCAACCATTGGCTAAAAAGAGCTTAAACTCGACTAACCATGATTTTATGGAGTTAGTCTTGTCACAAAAATTAGACAAGGACAAAGCCAAAGAACTTGCAAAGGAGTGCAGTATAAACAAGGAGGTGCTAGAGATTTTGAAGTTCAAGGATGATAAGCACATGCAGATTGATGGAAGAGAAGTAGAATCACCCACCACCAAAGCCAAATTCCTTCCACCGGTGGAGCAAGCACAAGATTCGGGAGCAAAAACTCCACCGGACCCTTTAAAGCTAATACATGTCAAGAAGGAGAGCACTCAACCGGTCATCAACTCAAATAAACTATCGAAGAAGGAAGAGAGTGAGTTGATAACCCTGCTGAACAAATACCAAAAAAGGATTGAGTGGACAATCTCTGATATTAAGAGGTTAAGTCCTTTTTGGTTTATGCGCAAAAAGAAAGCCAAAGGAAGGTTGAAGGTTCCGTTGAAGGAGGTGGCAAGAAGATTGATGTGTTGGAGAGGCCCACATACTTAGAACGAAGCATATTCGGGGGCAACGTCGAGCCAACGACTTAAAACAAGGGCGGCTAACCGGGAGGCAACCCGGGGGTATTTTTGTCTTTTTCTTTAAAAACATTTCCATTTCTTTGAGCTTTTGGTTTTTAATGTTCCAAATGCATTTAAGCATGTTTTTAAATCACCAAGCGGACCTCGGGATGCAAAACCATTTCGTTTGAATGAGAGAGGATTTTTTGGGTTCAAAAAGTGGGAAGTGGCAAACAGAGCCGTACACGGCCCGTGTCATTTTTGCCTTATATTGAACACGGGTCGTGTTCAAGCGAGGCAAACATTTTCGCAGTCAGAGGGGTACACGGCCCGTTTCATTTTTCCCTTATGCCCAACACGGGCCGTGTTAAGCCATTTTCAGAATTTTAAACCCCCAACACGGGTCGTGTGATTTTACACTAAAAGAACAGGGGTCGTGTTCGTGCTGCAGAACAAATGTGTTTTAAGTATAAAAATCAGCTTTTATCACCCCATACACCCATAACTCACCCCCAAAACAATTTCTCTCTTCCAAGAAACCCTAGGTCCGAAATTTTCACAATTTATTTTGTGCTTTTGGGCTTGATACTTCATGTAGGCAAGCTTGGGGAGGTTGAAGAGGAGGTTCTCACCACCAAATGCAAGACTCCAAGAATGATTCGGTAAATTCTTTCCATATCTTTAATCGTCCATATTTTGCTTAAAAATTCAATTTGTGTGCACTTGTGATTGTTTGGACTCTTACCCAACCGGGCACCACCCGTCTCCTCCTCCGTAACAGGTTGTTCCGCCCTCTCCGAGCATCGGGGACGATGCTTATCTTTAAGCTTGGGGAGGGGTAGAGTTGTACATTAGGTGCATTTTCATATTTCATATTCATGCATGCATTGTTTTAAAAAAAAAACTCCTTTTTTATTTTCATTTTCCTTGCATTCTGTATTTATAAAACCCAAAAATATTTTTCTTTCCATCATTTTCATACATTGTTAAAAAAAAAAACTTTATACGAGATGATGACACTCTTTACATACAATAGCTCCATGAAGTGGGAAATCGAGAGCTCAAATGAGAAAAAAAATACTGAAGTGACCGGATAGTTGCCGGAAGTGTAGAATCAGCTATCATAACTAGGGGACCCAAACACCGTAATTCGAGACCCCAGCCTTAGATAATAAAAAAAATGAAATACTGAAACGTTTTTGTGGGCGGTAATAACAGCTTTAGGATGATTTGCTTCTGAATGTTTAAAAAGAATCTTTATCAGCAACTCTGGACCCACGGAACGCGGACCTATTTGTTGACACGCGTTACCCTCGCGGTAACAGAGAGCTTAAGTATCAGATCCACACAGTCAAGAAAAATGAAAGGGTACAACTGTCACATCCAGTACCCCAATCATAAATTCAAGTGCCAAAACCAAAAAACTTTCAAAAAGTCAAAAGTTGATTGAAGAATTCAAAGCTCAAAATGAAGATACAAATCTAAGTTCAATCAAAATCAAAAGCCACCTCAAATTCAAATCTGACGAATGAAGAACTGTGTGATATGATACTTGTGGCTCTCGAAAAAGTGAAAGCATAGGAGCTGGGCCCCTTCGGGTGGGCTCACTGTTTCAGCGAAAGCTGATTCGCCATGACGGCTTCTTAAGGATGCGTCGATTCTGATTCTTGGCCATCTAGTCTTAAAGAAATGAGATCCGGACTGTGTTATTTTCGCCCATAAAGCTAATTAAGGTATGAAGTTTAAATAAAACTATGGTTGGATTATTGGGTTACACCGTTTAGGGTCTTCCTCACTTTGGGAGTCTGTGATATGTGGAAGGTAGTAGGATGGTCGCTGAGGTATTAATGATTGGAGCCCCACTGATGTAAGGTCTGATCGTATATGTCCATATTTATAACAAATAAAAATTAAAAAATTAAAAAAAATAAAAAAAAAATACTTGTGTTTTTAATTTTTTTCTTTGGTTCATTTTTGTCCTTAAGTATCCTTTGTACATATGTTTCTTTCTCATGGTTTTCATTGCATGCATTCATTCCTAGCCTTTAGGATCCTTCTGTCCCTTTTTGCTCTATGTTTCTTTTTGCCATCTAGAAATCGTCCTGTTTTGTTTGATTCTTGTTCTTTCTTGGGGACAAGAAAGGTCTAAGCTTGGGGAGATTTGTTAGGTGCAATTTGTGCACCTTTTTGCACACCTTTTAGTCCCATTTCATGCATCTATTTAGCATAATTGTCCTTCATTTGTCTTGTATTTCATCATATTTCATGTTAGTCTCTAGAACAACCTTAGTTGCACATTTTCATGTCTTTTTCAGGTAAACCGGAGGTTGGAACACGAAGGACCAAGGAATGGTTTCTAGTCCTCGGTGGGAGTGATGACTTAAGGGTGCGAGGGTACAGTGACGCTAGTTTCCAGACAGATCGGGATAATTACCGATCACAGTCGGGCTGGGTCTTTACCCTGAATGGAGGAGCAGTGACTTGGAAAAGTTCCAAGCAAGAAACTGTAGCTGATTCAACGTGCGAATCAGAGTACATTGCGGCGAGCGAGGCGTCAAAGGAGGCTATATGGTTGAAGAACTTCATTGGAGACCTTGGAGTTGTGCCATCCATAAAGGAGCCCATGGAAATTTTCTGTGATAATGAAGGAGCGGTTGCCTTAACCAAGGAACCAAGGGATCATGGCAGATCTCGACATATCGACAGGAAATACCATTTTATTAGACATCGGGTAGAAGAGGGACTCCTCGTTGTGAAGAGGGTATCGTCAGAAGATAACCCAGCAGATCCCTCACGAAGGTAACCTTAATTAGTTCCATAAGTTACAATAAAAAAAAGTTATTTTTTTATTAATTAGTTTAAAGTCTTCCATAACTTGTCCTCAAGTTATGGAACTTGAAGAGTTTTTTTTTTAATTAAAACTACTTTAAACTCATAAGTTATGGAATTAATTAGTTTTGAATAGTTTCAAAACTTGCCCTCAAGTTTTGGAATTTGAAAAGTTTTCACTTATGAATACTTTAATTCCAAGTTAGCCCTTAGAATTTTAAAAGTTAAAATTCAACCCTTATACTTTATAATATTATAAGTTAATAATATTTATATATATATATATATATATATATATATATATATATATATGTATAAGAGTAAAGTCAGTCTTACCGTTAGTAGGCCTCATTCACGAAGCCGGTCTATAAGGAGGGTATAAAGTTACTGCCTATAAAATGGCAGTTTAATAGGTGTCCACTCTCACCCACCGCTTCCTTGACTGGTGGAGGGTCGTTAGCCGAACGGGTAGGACAAGGACTATAATTCTCCTTTTATTAAAAGTATTAATGATAAATACTAAGTAACTAAACTCTTATTAATACCCAATCTTAGTTACTTAGGAAAATGTGAATTTGGTGCTAACCCATGAAATTACACTTTGCACTTTGCTTAAGTCGTTAGTGGAGCGTGTGTGGTTAACCGACACACTAACCTGGACTTAACAAGGTAGGCAAAGGGTAACTTAATATTTATCATAGTATCGGTAGAGCGTGTGTGGTTAACCGACACACTGATTAAGGGGTAAATATTAAGGGTACCAAGTATATTTGCATGGTTATTCACACCTTGTTTTGTGATCCTCAGCATCCCAGCCACAAAACCTGAAGGGCACACTCGAGATTGAAACATGCCTTTGAACAGTTCAATGAATCTCAAAGATCTAGGACTTTCAAATCCAATTAAAACCTAATAAATTATTTCGTTTTTCATGGTGGAAATTGGTGAATCGTCATTCACCTACCTTCAAATATTTTATAGCTTGGATTACGGCATCCCTCTTCTAAGTTATAAAATAGTTTGTTGGGTCCTAGCCTTAATATTTCATATTGGGTGTCATATTAAGGACTTTAAATCAACTATCTTGAATATCTCCCAAAAAGATGTTTGGTCTAGACATTTATGATCTTCCCAAATCTCTTGAAACAAGCTTTCCTAAATGAAGATGATGTCCCATGGATATCATACTTCTTTCACCTCCTCCAATTATTCTACCTAACCCACAAGTTCCTAAAAAGTTTAAGGTCACTCAAGCCCTATTGGCAAGGCAAGGTCTAGGTGTGATCACATCTTGGAGATGTAGTCACATATTGACAAGCCGGGAGAGTTGGGTGTCAAAGTCTTGAGAAAGTTGGTGGCTCAACTACTTTCTAAGTCACATAGTGAGTTCTTTTGGGAATCCTATGAAACAGACTAAGACAAGAACCTTAATGATCTTATCTATTTGCTAAGATCAACTTCCTAAAACGCTATGGACATTGACAATGATGACATTGGATATCCAGTAAAGCTCTCTCTTCCCAATGGAAAGGGATCGGCCATAGTCAACTCGGTTGACCCAATGGTAAAGAGAGAGGCGAAGTCTGAGATAGTCCCATTATCAAGGGTCCATAGGTAACTATTGCCAAAGGAAGGGGCATTGGTTACGAAGCTGCCAAATTTACCTAAGGATGTTAAAGTCAATAAGTTTGGCTCTACTTCAGGTAAAGTCCATTGTCTAACTCTATTAAGTACATGCTGATTCTGATCGCGAAGATGGATTTTGTTGGATTAGTGTCTAAGTCCGTAACTATATTTGGTATGTACTTGACCCGAGTGTGCATGGTCCTTTTGGGTTGCCTTCACCAAAGCAACTTGACAAGGTAATTTGATATGAGAGAGAAGATATTATGGTTTATTAATATATTATAAGAATAATATATTAAAGGAGAAATCATATTTATTTAATTAGTATTAGTCATAAATTAATTAGGAATTAATTTGGTGACTAAAAGAGATTAATTAAATAAAGGGGTATAAACTGTCAAATGTGTGATAGTTGAGTTTTGGGCTGAGAAACCTTATGGACTAAGGGGGAACGAAATTATGATGAGGGATCATCATATTTTCGTCCAAGGGCCTCATTCCAGAAGGTTCCTTGGGCTGCTTGGTGGCTAAGCTATCCATTAGGGTTTAGACTGAAACCCTTTTCATAATCTGAATTTTGAGAACTTGGCAAATTGAAATGGAAATATTATAGCAAAAGACTGGTTTAGTCTTTATTTGCGTTCTAAAATTCGATTATGATTACGACATCCCTTTTCATAATCTGAATTTTGAGAACTTAGCAAATTGAAATGGAAATATTATAGCAAAAGACTGGTTTAGTATTTATTTGCGTTCTAAAATTCGATTATGATTACGACATCCCTTTTCATAATCTGAATTTTGAGAACTTGGCAAATTGAAATGGAAATATTATAGCAAAAGACTAGTTTAGTCTTTATGTGAGACATCATGAATCGTGTCCCATATGCTTCGGATATAGGATCGATTACATGTGCTATATTCATCCTTTCTAAAATTTTCCAAATGCCTGGGGCATTATGAAGGGAAAAGGTCTAGAATTGGATATGACTAAAATGATTAAGCAATTGTCGAGGACAATCTAAGGTTTACCAAAGATTGGTTGCTCAAGCACAGTTGGAAGTATAATGTTAATTCTGGAAGGACCATATTGACATAATCTGTAAGGAGGCAACTCTTGTTCAGAAGTGATAGTCAAAATGGAATATGGAAATGTTTCAAAGTTAGAAATTATTCAATCTGTGTAAGATTAGGAAACTTAATGAAAGAAGGATGTTTCCAAGGAGCTGATCTCCTTTGGAATGCTCTGTAATGATTGTTGTCAAGTCTTTCTGACTTTGTGCATAATCATTAAGAGGATCAATGCATATAAGTTTAGAATCTAACAGATTTCAGTAAATGGCATGAATTTGGAATTCTTGCATTTGCAGTAAGGATTTGGGACTGTGAAAAGAGGATCATTGGAGTGATGTTCAATTGATCTATTTTACAAAGTAAAGATCATAGACAAACATAGTATGCATACTTGGTGTATGGCATGACTAGTGTTTAGAAAACATAGTGTACATGCCTGGAGCATGGGACATCTATTGTTTTAAATTCAAGTATAAAGTTGATAAAACCGAAACAATGAATAATGAGTAATCAGTATGGTGATAAATAAAAGTGTTTATTTATATTCATAGGGTTTGATACCATATTTGATTCATTTATTCTTGTGTTTCACTTTGCATGTTTTGACTTCCAGAATAACTAAGTCGCTCTTCCTGAATGATTAAGTTATTCAAACCATCCACAATCGGTCATATGTTGGAAGTAGATATGAATCAAGACTGTCATGGGTTGGTTTGTAGAGGTCCAAGTTGGTGGACAAAGTGGTGCTACAACACTCATGAGTGCTCATAAGTTCTGAGTATGGGATTCAACCCGCGCTCATTTGAATCACTTCATGGATTTTATCACGAGTGATCATGAGACGATAATATCTTATATTCTTCAAACCTAGAGATATGAGTTGTTACTATGAGTTGGTTATACATTGATTGCACGAAAACGCATTGGTAACTCGATGTTATAAAACGTGCCTTTGTGTATGATTCAACAAGTAGTAGAACAAGCCATATGAGTCGAAGTTTATCCATTCCTTTTACCTTTGGGATAAAAGCGATATATGTGGGCCCCTCGATGATTTAAAGATGATACATGTGAGTGCTTGGCCAAGCCAGGACTGATTTGATTTGTTCAATCAGTCAGTCATCATGAATCGGAAATCGGGAAACAACAAATGGACAGAGAGAATGATTGATAATCCATGTCTCAGTCCATATGATATCTAGAATGGAGGAATATATGATCCCTTATCTAATGGACAAGTCATTGACGAAGGTCAGAGTTCATCGACAAGGTCAGAGTTCGACAGAAGCTTTTGAGAGCTACGATTGCTGATCGGTTCCTGAAGTCATACACAATAATAGTTTTAGACTTATCCAAGTGGGAGACTGTTGGATTAATGTCTAAGTCCATAACTATAATTGGTAAGACTTGACCCGACCCGGCATGGTCCATTTGGGTTGCATGGCATCATGCATTTGGATAGACTATAATGAGAGAAATAACACTTAAGGTTGGTTAATATATTATAAGTTCTAATATATTAATAAGGTTATTTAATTAGTATTGATCAAGAATTAATTTGGAATTAATTAAGTGATCAAAAGGAGACTAATTAAATATATGGGTTGATTGTGTAAATCATTCATTCTTATATATGTGGGCTTGTGATCCAAGATTCCTTATGTTGGACTAAGTCCATGGGGTGACCCATGGATACTCCATGGAGGTTAAAATCCGTGGAGCATAAGGAATGGGTAAAGTTATGAGTTACATGGTGTAACCCTAATAGCCACCATATAAAAGAATCCCATGGCTCAAGAAATCGTGCACTAATGTGTGAGTGTGAGGGCTAGACGATTTCAAGGAGTGTTCAAGTTTCTCTCAAGTTATTCCAAGTGTATTTGGTGTTGTGTGAACCATTTGAGGTGTCACACTTGGGGCACTAGGCACTCAAGCTTCATGAAGACATTCTACATCAAAGAGGTATGTATTCTATATTGTTATATTTATTATTTTGTATGCTAGATTAGGATAATACTTTGGATGTTCATAATTGTATGTATAATAGAGAAAACATAGATCCAAGGTATTTAGGGTTGCATGTACACTTAGGAGTGTTAGAATGCTCATAACCCAACAACTGAAGCCCTTCAAAGGCAACTTAATGCTGCTGAATAAAAGATAAGAGAACTGAGGGAGCATCAAGCTGCCCAAGAAAGGCGCTGGAAAGCGCGAGGCGAAGCGGAACCTAGAAACCGTCGTAGAAGTCGCCGCAAGTAGTGTTCGCACTACTTCTACTTTCTACTTTCTATACCGAATGTACATACTACTTTTCACAATATGTACAAAACCGAGTATCAATAAAACAATAAGCACTTTACTTCAACAAGAGTTAGTACAATTCTCATAAACATCCTATTCCAAAGTTTTGGATCACATAAATGTTCCAGTGTTATTTTTCATGCTTTCACTACGACCGCGGAAATGTTATTTTCGGTAGGTCGGTTTGATGTCGACACTTTCTCAGTGTTGGGGTATATTATAATCCTGCTTTAACCTTATACACTTAATATACCAATACAGTCGACATGTACATTCATACTCTTTGAAAAATAACCATTCAATTTCATATTATCCTGTTGCAAGTTGTACTTGCAGTGGATTTCTATTTCCAATTCTTTGTGAAATTCATGTTGAATTAAGTGTTTAGTTCAGAGATATCAAATTCATATTCATTCTTGATATCTCACTATCTTTTTATTTATTGACTTATATAGCAAGAGATGCCTCCTCGTAGAAATCCACGACGTATCAACACCAATGAAGCACTGACGCCACCCCCACCACCACCTCCTCAATTCGACCCCGCTGTGTTTCAAGCGGCGGTCACGGCGGCTGTAGCGGCTTCCATGTCTCATATCCATACTCCTGGTGTTAGTGGGTCGGGAGTCGGTGCACATCCTTCCAACCATGGCGAAAGTCATGGGCATTCGCGAGAATGCACTTATAAGGATTTTTCTAATGCCAAACCTAGGACCTTTAATGGGACTGGGGGAGTTATGGCACTAAGGCAGTGGATAGAAAAGACGGAAGCAATCTTTGAAATTTGTTCCTGTCCTGAGGGTAGCAAAGTTAAATTTGCTGCTTGTACTTTTTCTGATAGGGCTCTAACGTGGTGGAATGGCCACATTAAGTCACTTACTCTAGTAGTGGCTAACTCCATCAACTGGGAGAGCCTAAAAGCCATGTTAATGCGGGAATACTGTCCGCGAGGGGAGATACAGAAACTGGAGCAAGAACTATGGGCTCTTACAATGGTTGGTTCTGACATATCAACCTATACCAGTAGGTTCTGTGATCTGGCAATTCTTTGTCCGGATATGGTTCCTATAGAGAACAAGAAGATTGAGAGATATATTTGGGGTATGTCGCCCCAAATTCAGTCAAGTGTTTTAGCTTCAAATCCTATTACTTTTGACAGTGCCAAAGAGCTGGCACAATCTCTTATCGACCACGGAGCCTGTCAAAATTCTGTGGTTTCTGCTCCAGAACAACCCAAGGAGAACAACAAGAACAGCAAGAAGAGGGTTTGGAACAAGAGGAAGGGCAAATCTCCTCTGGAACCTGCAAAGAAGCAACAAGTAGTGGCAGTCCATGCTACTACTGTACCTGTTACCATACCCATTGCTATACATGCTGCTGTCCCTAATAACCTTGCACCAGCTAAGCCCTATGTTGGTATCCTCCCTAAATGCAACAAGTGCAATTTTCATCACAACGGAAATTGCCGAGACATACAGTGTCGTAACTACAACAGGAAAGGGCATACTGCCCGATTCTGTAGAATACCACCCCAACCACTTAACCAAGCACCTGCCGCTGGAATAGGCCGAGCATGCTACCAATGCGGTGATGTGGGGCACTTCATGAAAGATTGCCCAAAAGCTGGAAATGTCGGTGGAGTTGGGAGGATTTTAGCACTAGGTCATGAAGAAGCGGTGGCAGACCCTGCTGTGGTCACGGGTACGTTCCTTCTCAACAATACTTATGCATGCATTCTATTTGATTGTGGTGCTGAGAGGAGCTTCGTGAGCCATAATTTTAAACATCTACTAAATCAAAACTCCCAACCACTAAATGAAACGTTTACAGTAGAAATGGCTAACGGGAAATCTGAATCAACCAACGATATATACATAGGATGTATCCTTACCTTGAATGACTTGTCTTTCCCAATAGACCTTATGTCGGTCTCTATCAAAAGTTTTGACATCATAATAGGTATGGATTGGTTGTGCCCCAACCATGCCGACATCCTATGTTATGAAAGAGCTATTCGTTTGAACTTGCCAACTAACGAAACTCTTATTATCTATGGCGACAAACCCGGAACGAACCTTCTGATCATTTCTTTTATCAGGGCACAGAAGTACCTTCGCAAAGAGTACTGTGCTTTCTTAGCTCACGTCGTAGACAAAAAGCAAGAAGTAAAAGATATCGCGAGCATTCCAGAGGTTTGCAACTTTCCCGATATCTTTCCTGATGATCTTCCAGGAGTACCTCCCGAACGACAAGTCGAATTCCAAATCGACTTAATACCTGGAGCTACCCCTGTAGCCAAATCCCCCTATCTTCTTGCACCTTCTGAAATGCAAGAATTATCCATCCAACTTAACGAACTCCTTAGTAAAGGTTTCATAAGACCAAGCTTCTCACCATGGGGAGCACCGGTTTTGTTCGTAAAGAAAAAGGATGGATCATTCATGTGCATAGACTACCGCGAGCTAGATAAACTTACCATCAAAAATCGATATCCTTTACCTCGCATTGACGATCTGTTCGACCAACTTCAAGGTGCGAACTACTTCTCGAAAATAGACTTAAGATCCGGGTATCACCAGTTACGGATTTTTGAGGAAGACATTCCCAAGACCGTGTTTAGAACTCATTATGGTCATTACGAGTTTATAGTGATGACATTCGGATTGACGAATGCACCTTCTGTGTTCATGGATCTAATGAACAGAGTGTGTCGTCCATTCCTGGACAAATTCGTCATAGTCTTCATCGACGACATCCTTATCTACTCAAGAAGCAAAGAGGAACACGGCCAACATCTTCGTCTAGTATTACAAACCCTTAGGACAGAAAAACTCTATGCGAAGTTTTCAAAGTGCGAGTTTTGGATTAGGAAGGTTGAATTCCTAGGTCACGTGGTCAGTTCAGAAGGAATACACGTGGACCCTTCCAAAATCAAAGCAATTGAAAACTGGCCAGCACCCAAAACACCTACAGAAATCCGTCAGTTCTTAGGTCTTGCTGGCTACTATCGCATATTCATCCAAAATTTCTCCCGAATCGCTAAACCGCTTACCACCCTGACACAAAAGGGTGTAACTTTCAGTTGGGGAGAGAAGCAAGAAGCAGCATTCCAAACGCTCAAACAAGCCTTGTACAGTACACCGATCTTGTCTCTACCCGAAGGGACAGAAGACTTTGTAGTGTACTGTGATGCTTCAAATCAAGGGCTTGGGTGTGTACTTATGCAACGAGGAAAGGTTATCTCCTACGCCTCAAGACAACTTAAGACGCATGAAGTCAACTATACAACACACGACCTTGAACTAGGAGCGGTGGTATTTGCTCTGAAGATATGGAGACATTACTTATATGGCACGAAATGCACAATATTCACGGACCATAAAAGTCTCCAGCACATCTTCGATCAGAAAGAGCTGAACATGAGACAACGACTATGGGTGGAGCTACTGAACGACTACGAATGTGAAATTCTTTATCACCCTGGTAAAGCAAACGTAGTAGCTGATGCCCTTAGCAGAAAAGAATACTTGGGTCGCCGAGTAAAGTCGTTGACCATGACAATCCATTCACATCTGTCCACACAGATCAAAGAAGCTCAACTTGAAGCCTTGAAACCCGAAAACGTGGCAGGTGAAACTCTGAGAGGAATGGATAAGAACTTCGAAGTCAGGGATGATGGAGTCTACTATTTCATGAACCGGATATGGACACTAAAGTTCGGTGGTTACAGAGACGTGGTTATGAATGAAGCACACAAAACCCGATACTCCATTCATCCAGGTTCAGACAAGATGTATCTGGACCTTAAGAACCTATACTGGTGGCCTAACATGAAAGCCGAAATCGCTACCTTTGTGGGCAAGTGCCTTACTTGTGCCAAAGTCAAGGTAGAGTACCAGAAACCTTCAGGTTTATTACAACAACCTGAAATCCCTGAATGGAAGTGGGAGCGGATTACAATGGATTTCATAACCATATTACCCAAGACTTCGGGTGGTTATGATACTATTTGGGTAATCGTCGACAGATTAACCAAATCCGCACACTTCTTGCCAATAAAAGAAACCGACAAGATGGAGAAACTAACCCGAACTTACCTCAGGGATATTGTTAGACTGCATGGTGTACCAATATCTATTATTTCGGACCGAGATAGTAGATTCACCTCTCGTTTCTGGCAGTCTTTACAAAACTCTTTGGGAACTAGGCTGGACATGAGTACAGCCTACCATCCACAAACCGACGGACAAAGTGAGAGGACGATTCAAACACTAGAAGACATGTTGCGAGCTTGCATGATAGACTTTGTAAAGGCATGGGATATTCATTTACCCCTTGTTGAATTCTCTTATAACAATAGTTATCACACTAGCATAAAGGTTGCTCCATTCGAAGCCCTCTATGGCCACAAGTACAGATCCCCTCTGTGTTGGGCTGAATTGGGTGACACGCAGCTAGCTAGAGGTCAAACTCCTGACAGTGCTCTCACTGGTCTGGAAATCATTCGAGAAACCACCGACAAAATCGTACAAATTCGGGAGCGACTTAAAGCTTCTAGAGATAGACAGAAAAGCTACGCTGACAAACGGAGAAAACCCTTGGAATTCCAGGTTGGTGATCGCGTCTTGTTAAAGGTCTCACCCTGGAAGGGCATGATACGCTTTGGAAAGCATGACAAATTGAGTCCAAGGTACATAGGACCCTTCGAAATTCTTGCTAGAATTGGTCCTGTAGCTTACAAACTTCGACTACCCCAAGAACTAAATAACATTCATCCTACCTTCCACGTTTCGAACTTAAAAAAGTGTCTATCCGACGAGACTCTTGTGATCCCACTCGAGGAAATCGAGTTAAACGAGAGCCTCAACTTCGTGGAAGAACGCGTAGAGATTCTAGACAGGGAAGTTAAGAAAACCAAACAAAGCCGTATACCGATAGTGAAGATTCGCTGGAATGCAAAACCGGGACCTGAATTCACTTGGGAACGGGAGGATCAAATGAAACAGAAATATCCACATCTTTTTCCCTAGTCTATCTGAAATACTAATTTCGGGACGAAATTCTCTCTAACGGGGGGATAATGTAACAAATCGTTATTTCAAACCTATGTAATAGTATATGTCAATGTGTATTTCTTTTTATAATAATAAAGAGAAATTTTAGCATAATGTGTATATTTACATAATTGACCCTCAAAAATAAATTATTAAACAATCTCGATTGGGATGAACCAAGTGATAGAGATTGTAACAAGGTTTCCAAAAACATAAAGAACACTAAAATCCGAAGTAAGCCACTCCTTCGCCACCTGTCTGACACGCGTCAGCCTCGCATAGCCTCGGATCCGAGGCTTCGGCCTATATAAGGCATGCGAGGGTTCCAGATTATTTTATACTTTTCACCCCAAAATTCCTCCTCTTTCATATTTTTCACTTCCACAAACTCATATACAACCCCTAAAGCCCCGGTATCAAGTCTCGAACCCTAAGCAAGCCTCGAAGCCCTGAGATTCCCGAGAAGTTCACCTCTCTCCTGTCGAAACTCTGCCCAATTTGAGCCGGTTTCTCGACAAATAAACTCCTTTTCGTGAAACGAAACTCTGTCCGATTCACCACCTATCAAGTGAGTACATACCCCCGTATTTTCATAATTTCTACTGTTTTAAGGGGGGAATACAAGCATAACACAAGAACTTTGTGTTATAAAATCATGATTTCAAATCATGATAAAAAGACATTAAATCATTAAAAATACTCAAAACATTAAACTCTTTTATCATCTTATATTTTTCCCCAAAATTCATGTTTGTATATATATATATATATATATATATATATATATATATATATATATATATATATATATATATTGTTGGATAAGGTGTCTAAGTCCATAACTATTTCTGGTATGTACTTGACCCGACCCGGCATGGTCCATTTGGGTTGCATGGCACCATGCAATTGGATAAACTAAAATGAGAGAAATAACACTTATGGTTTATTAATATATTATAAGTTCTAATATATTAATAATATTATTTAATTAGTTTGATCAAGAATTAATTTAGAATTAATTAAGTGATCAAAAGATAACTAATTAAATATATGGGTAGATTATGTAAATCTTCCATATCTTATATAGTGGGCTAAGAGGCTCCATGGATTATCAAGTTGGGTTCCACCCATAGGACGCTCCATGGATGCTCCATGGGAGTTACAAACCCATGGGTCATGGAGTCATGACACATTAGGGTTTACATGGTGTAACCCTAGATGTGTCAACACTATATAAGAAACTCATTCTCCACCAAAATTGGCTACACATAAGAAACAAGAGGGCTAGGCCGATTTTAATTGGCTACAAAAGTGGCATGCATCATGTTGGCCACCATGACAGCGGAACTCCAAAAGTCCTATGAGGACTTCTACCCTTTTGAAATGCACCAAGATCTGATGGAAAGATACCATCAAAGTGCACGACAAGAGAGGTATGAAATCATATGCTCTATCATAACAACCATGATGAAGGACGGGGAATCCGTCACGAGCCACATGCAGAAAATGCAAAGGTATGTGGATCGGTTGCTGAAGCTTAATGTGAACTTCCCTGAGGAGCTTGCAATAGATATCATTTTGCACTCCTTACCATCGTGCTATGATCAATTCCGCATGACATATCACATGAATAAGGAAGAGGTCACACTCAGCAAACTTCAGGGACTCCTCAAGACCGCATAAACAGGTCTTAAGGGTAAGTCGGTTGTTAACATTCCTACTCTAAACTCCGCCCCGGTTTTGGCAATCGGGAAAGGTAGAGGGAAGAAGAGGAAGAGCTCTTCGAAGGGTACCAAGGCTAGGACCCTTGATGGCTCTTCTTCAAGTGGAACCAAGAAAGGTTTCGTCACTCCTTCTTCTGACCCAAAAGAGGCTGAATGCTTCTAATGCCATAAAAAGTCACATTGGAAGCGGAACTGCCCAAAATACCAGCAAGATGTGAAGGATGGGAAAGTTAAACCCAACCATGCAGGTATTTACACTATCTTATCTAATAACTCACCCCATTCTAACTCTTGGGTCCTTGATACCGGTTGTGGTATTCATATCTGTTCTGATTTGCAGGGACTAAGAAGAAGTGAGAATGTGGAGCATGGAAGAATAAACTTAATCATGGGGAATAGGAAAGCTTTACCTGTCACCAAGATTGGAGTTTATACTTTATTGCTAAGTAGTGGGTTTAGTTTAGATTTGAATAAGTGTTGTTATTCGCCAGAAATGGCAAGAAACATTATTTCCTTTCATGCATTGTATAAACAAGGTTTCACCTTTTCATTTGATAATGAAGTTGGTTCGATTAATGCTTTCTTTAATAATGTTCTTTGTTTTAAAGCATTACCTTGTGATTGCGTGTATGAAACTGTATCTGTGGTTGATAACTTAGGAAATAATGTATTGTGTATTGATTCTGTTAATAATAATAACTTGGATAAAGCATCATTATGGCATTGTCGTCTTGGACATATAAGCAAGAAACGCATAGGCCAACTCCAAAAGGATGGAGTATTGGAGTCATTTGACCTAAAGTCAGATGATAGTTGCGAATCATGCTTACTTGGAAAAATGACAAAGTCACCCTTCACAGGTTCTTGTGAGAGGGGTGAAGGTTTGTTGGATCTTATTGTTGGGTTATGAGCATTCTAACACTCCTAAGTGTACATGCAACCCTAAATACCTTGGATATATGTTTTCTCTATTATACATACAATTATGAACATCCAAGGTATTATCCTAATCTAGCATACAAAATAATAAATATAACAAGATAGAATACATACCTCTTTGATGTAGAATGTCTTCATGAAGCTTGAGTGCCTAGTGCCCCAAGTGTGACACCTCAAATGGTTCACACAACACCAAATACACTTGGAATAACTTGAGAGAAACTTGAACACTCCTTGAAATCGTCTAGCCCTCACACTCACACATTAGTGTACGATTTCTTGAGCCATGGGATTCTTTTATATGGTGGCTATTAGGGTTACACCATGTAACTCATAACTTTACCCATTCCTTATGCTCCATGGATTTTAACCTCCATGGAGTATCCATGGGTCACCCCATGGACTTAGTCCAACATAAGGAATCTTGGATCACAAGCCCACATATATAAGAATGAATGATTTACACAATCAACCCATATATTTAATTAGTCTCCTTTTGATCACTTAATTCATTCCAAATTAATTCTTGATCAATACTAATTAAATAACCTTATTAATATATTAGAACTTATAATATATTAACCAACCTTAAGTGTTATTTCTCTCATTATAGTCTATCCAAATGCATGATGCCATGCAACCCAAATGGACCATGTCGGGTCGGGTCAAGTCTTACCAGTTATAGTTATGGACTTAGACATTAATCCAACAGTCTCCCACTTGGATAAGTCTAAAACTATTATTGCGTATGACTTCAGGAGCCGATCAGCAATCGTAGCTCTCAAAAGCTTCTGTCAAACTCTGACCTTGTCGATGAACTCTGACCTTTGTCAATGACTTGTCCATTAGATAAGGGGTCATATATTCCTCCATTCTAGATATCATATGGACTGAGACATGGATTATCAATCATTCTCTCTGTCCATTTGTTGTTTCCCGATTTCCGATTCATGATGACTGACTGATTGAACAAATCAAATCAGTCCTGGCTTGGCCAAGCACTCACATGTATCATATTTAAATCATCGAGGGGCCCACAGATATCGCTTTTATCCCGAAGGTAAAAGGAATGGATAAACTTCGACTCATATGGCTTGTTCTACTACTTGTTGAATCATACACAAAGGCACGTTTTATAACATCGAGTTACCGAATGCGTTTTCGTGCAATCAATGTACAACCAACTCATATCTCTAGGTTTGAAGAATATAAGATATTATCGTCTCATGATCACTCGTGATAAAATCCATGAAGTGATTCAAATGAGCGCGGGTTGAATCCAATACTCAGAACTTATGAGCACTCATGAGTGTTGTAGCACCACTTTGTCCACCAACTTGGACCTCTACAAACCAACCCATGACAGTCTTGATTCATATCTACTTCCAACATATGACCGACTGTGGATGGTTTGAATAACTTAATCATTCAGGAAGAGCGACTTAGTTATTCTGGAAGTCAAAACATGCAAAGTGAAACACAAGAATAAATGAATCAAATATGGTATCAAACCCTATGAATATAAATAAACACTTTTATTTATCACCATACTGATTACTCATTATTCATTGTTTCGGTTTTATCAACTTTATACTTGAATTAAAAACACTAGTTGTCCCATGCTCCAAGCATGTACACTATGTTTTTCTTAAACAATAGCTTTGCCATACACCAAGTATGCACTCTATGTTTGTCTATGATCCTTACTTTGTGAAATAAACCAATTGAACATAATTTCAATGATTCTAATTTCACACTCCCAAATCCTTATCGAAAAATGTGAGAATTTCAAATTCCTATCATTTATCGAAATTTGTTTAGATTTTAAACTTATATGCACTGACCCTCCTGTAATGAATATGTACAAAGTTACAAAGACTTGTCAACAGTCATTATAAGGTATTCCAATGGAGATCAACTCCATGGAAACTAAGTCTCATATTCAAAGTACATTGCTTTGGACATGCTTCTTGCATTAAGTTTTCTAATCTTACACAGATAACTTCCACCTATGGAGACAACTCTATATTCTCATTTTGACTATCACTTATGAATAAGAGATGCCTCTTTTCAGAATATGTCAATATGGTCCTTCCAAAATTAGCACTATACTTCCAACTGTCCCTGAGCAACCAATCTTTGGTAAACCTCAGATTGTCCTCGACAATTGCTTAATCATTTTAGTCATATCCAATTCTAGACCTTTTCCCTTCTTAATGCCTCTAGGCATTTGGAAAAAATTTAGAAATGACAAATATTATAGCACATGCAATCGATCCTGTACCCAAAGCAAATGGTACACGATTCATGATGTCTCACATAAAGACATGATTCTAGACCAGTCTTTTGCTACAATATTTTTATTTGCCATGTTTTCAAAATTTGACTATGAAGAGGGATGCCGTAATCATAATCGAATTTTGAGAATGCAATATATAGAATTTCCTTAAGTTGAACCAATCCAACATGAAATTCATATATATATTCTTGACTAAAGATGATTAAGGTCTCAATCTAAGCCTTTAGAACTGAAATGAAGTATATCCTCTCCCTTAATTATAGCAAAACAACTTTTTCAATCCCTGCAGCCTCACGAATTGAAACTTTTGTTTTCTATAATTAACATTGCTAACTTTCAACACTAACAATAATTATCAGGCTCCCACTAACATGATGATTATTAGCATAACACTTATGCTCCCACTAGCTTTGACATGTACTCAGAAATTAGCTGGACTTCTAGAAATCAATACTTTATTGACTTCCTTACCAAAGTTCAGATTTCTGATACGAGATGCTTTGATAAAACTTTATCAAAATCATACACCTTTCCTTAGATAGCATGCATGTGTGTCTAAACAATTTCAGAACTATGAAAAGGGATGCCGTAATCATAGTCTCAATTGTTTAGACCTTTTGCCATCTGCTTCAAATCTACTTGGTGGAAGTGTTTCCTCACCATCATTTTCATGAATCGGAGAGAAACCTTATGACCCTTAGATTGTATGGTGTATGTGTTCTTATCCATGTGAATCGTCAAAACCATAGTCACAAGACAAGGATAATGACAAATCCAAACTCATATGGACTGAACTTATGCAATCTTAACTTCTTGCCACCTGGCAGTACAGGGCCTGCCATTGCTTCCAAGTTGTTATGCAACCAATTGAGAACTTTCAGAACTCCTATGCAAAGCCAACTTTAACTGGAATGGGCATAGAATATGTCAATATGATAGGTTATAAACCTCAAGTCGTGTGCTAGTGAAGAACCTCATGTTTTATTCTTGATTATTTCTTGAAATTCTTTTTAGGATCTTTAAGACTCCCACTGTCCTCTTGACATATAAGACTATCTTGTCAAATATTCAAGTGATAGTGCGGATTCTTTATCAAGACAAACACTTCACACAATTGGCCTTAGTTGGTCTTTGTTTAATCCAAAACATCACAACTTACCAACTTCAAATGTACAAGAGTAGGACACTTTTACTCTTACATTTGACAAGTGCTATAAACCTTTCTTTAAGATATGTCACTCAACTTATAGTCTTGGAGTATGACTCTAAGACTTGTTTTGAAACGAAGTATGACTCATCTTCTTGATTTAACCATTTCAACAATTCATGACTCCTCTTCTTAGTCATAAGAATGCACTAAGATGTCCTTAGAAGACCAATTGTGATGTGGTTCTTTAATCATTAAGATGATCACAAAACATGATACTAAAGTACTCTCCCATCTTTTCAGATTTGAGAAACTTTTATCTGTCTGCCTAATTTGATTCTTCCCATTCGTTCTGCCATACATTGAGACTTTTCCAATGTTTCAGAATTATACTTAAACTTGTAAGTATAACCATATTTACTAAAATTTAGTAAATCATGACGAATAGTCTTAACGAGCTTTGTGGTGGACTTGACCAGTGCACAAGAATGTGTACTCGATCCCTTTAGTCCTTAACTTGACTCACACATCCATGTGAACAAGTCTTAATTTTCCAATGCTTGAAAGTTCTCATTCATCATACTATTCAACTTGCATGATTCCAAGTTTCTATCCAACTGAAGCCTTGGGAATGAGAATCTTTCCTTATTTGGTAAATTATGACACTACCACAAACGAAAGAATCAAGTCCATTTTTTTTTCAAATATTGCTATCAATGGAATCATATAAACAACCATTTTTCACAAATGCCACTTGTAAGGATATTTAAAATAAATATAAAATTAAAAACTTTTATTTTATTTCAAAACTTTGCGGAAAAAACTTATCCTTATAGTGCAAATGCATACGGAAAAACTTGTTGTTATCTATTCCTAAGGAATATATCATAACTCCTAAGTAACAGCTTCAAAATTCTGATGCGATCGAAATCCACCTACGCGATCAGAATCAGCATATACTTCCTTTAAGCTTTCTCTCTATTCTTTGATTCTTAAAACATCAACATGTGACCCAGTCACATCATGTAATGAGGATCTTAGAATAGAAACTTAACAGAGTCAGATAATGGGCTCTACCTGAAGTAGAGTCAGACTTATTGACTTTAACATCCTTAGGTAAACTTGGCAGCTTTGCAATCAACGCCCCTTCCTTCGGCAAAATAAACATATGGACCCTTTGGTAATGGGACTATCTCAGACTTAGCCTTTCTCCTTACCATTTGGTAAACCGGGTTGACTATGGCCAATCCCTTTCCATTGGGAAGAGAATGCTTTTTCTGGATTTCTAGTGTCACCATTGTCACTGTCCATAAAGTTTTTGGGAAGTTGATCTTCTAATTAAATTTGCTTTACTATCGTTCAAAATCATTGCTGATTCAGCAGCACCAAGCAAATAAATATGATCATTAAGGTTCATGTCATAGTCTGTTTCATAGTAGTCCCAAAGGAACTCACTATGTGACTTAGAAAGTGATTGAACATCCAACTTTCTCAAGACTTTGACACCCAACTCTCCCAGCTTGTCAATATGTGACTTCATCTCTAAGATGTGATCACACATAGACCTTGCTTGCCATTAGGGCTTGAGTGACCTTGAACTTGTGGGTTAGGGAGAATAATTGGAGGAGGTGGAGGAAGTAAAGTTCCAAGAGATTTGGGAAGATCATAAATGTCTGAACTAGACATCTTTTGGGAGATATTCAAGATAGTTGATCTAAAGTCCTTAATATAACACCCAATATGAAATATTAAGGCTAGGATCCAACAACCTATTTATAACTGGAAGAGGGATGCCGTAATCCGAGTTATAAAATAGTTGAAGGTAGGTAAATGACGATTTATCAATTTCCACCATGAAAAACGAAATAATGTAATTAGGTTTTTAATTGGATTTGAAACTCCTAGATCTTTTGAGATTCATTGAACTTTTCAATGGCATGTTTCAATCTCGAGTGTGCCCTTCAGGTTTTGTGACTGGGATGCCGAGGATCACAAAACAAGGTGTGAAGTAACCATGCAAATATACTTGGTACCCTTAATATTTACCCCTCAATCGATGTGCCGGTTAACCACACGAGCTCCACCGATACTATGATAAATATTAAGTTACCCTTTGCCTACTTTGTTAAATCCAGGTTAGTGTGCCGGTTAACCACACACACTCCACTAACGGTTTAAACAAAGTGCAAAGTGTAATTTCATGGATTAGCACCTTATTCACATTTTCCTAAGTAACTAAGATTGGGAATTTATAAGTGTTTAGTTACTTAGTATTTATCATTAATACTTTTAATGAAGGGAGAATTATAGTCCTTGTCCTACCCGTTCGGCTAACGACCCTCCACCAGTCAAGGAAGCGGTGGGTGAGAGTGGACACCCATTAAACTACCATTTTATAGGCAGTAACCTTATACCCCCCTTATAGACCGGCTTCGTGAATGAGGCCTACTAACGGTAAGACTGACTTTACTCTTATACATATATATAAATATTATTAACTTATAATATTATAAAGTATAAGGGTTGAATTTTAACTTTTAAAATTCTAAGGGCTAACTTGGAATTAAAGTATTCATAAGTGAAAACTTTTCAAATTCCAAAACTTGAGGGCAAGTTTTGAAACTATTCAAAACTAATTAATTCCATAACTTATGAGTTTAAAGTAGTTTTAATTAAAAAAAACCCTTCAAGTTCCATAACTTGAGGACAAGTTATGGAAGACTTTAAACTAATTAATAAAAAAAAATAACTTTTTTTTATTGTAACTTATGGAACTAATTAAGGTTACACTTTTTTTTTAAAATTTAATGAAGAGACTCTTGAACCTCCATAACTTGAGGACAAGTTATGGAGTCATAAAACCATTTAATTAGAACTAGACTCTTCATTTTGTAACCTTTGCCAACTTTTATGAGTTTTATGATTCTTAAATGTGACTTTTCATATAACTTGAGGACAAGTTACAAAAACACACTTTGGAATCAACTCTTAGATTAAAATGGATTGAAAACAACTATTTCACACAACTTTTCTATTAATCTAAGAACCTCATAAGAACAAGATAATTCAAATCATCAATCTTCAAGAAATTAGCATGAACATACAAACTAATACAAATCTTGAAATTATGACAATTATCTTAGAAATTGGATTAGCATGAACATTACCACATCAAAAACAAGTTTATAAGTCCAAAAACATCTTAGGGTAATGTTCCTAGTCCAATTCCAGCCAAAACAATCGAATATATGCATCCAACTCGATTTTTCAGCTACTTTTGCAAGTATAACAAGAAAACAAGCCTAGGCTCTGATACCACTGTTGGGTTATGAGCATTCTAACACTCCTAAGTGTACATGCAACCCTAAATACCTTGGATCTATGTTTTCTCTATTATACATACAATTATGAACATCCAAGGTATTATCCTAATCTAGCATACAAAATAATAAATATAACAAGATAGAATACATACCTCTTTGATGTAGAATGTCTTCATGAAGCTTGAGTGCCTAGTGCCCCAAGTGTGACACCTCAAATGGTTCACACAACACCAAATACACTTGGAATAACTTGAGAGAAACTTGAACACTCCTTGAAATCGTCTAGCCCTCACACTCACACATTAGTGTACGATTTCTTGAGCCATGGGATTCTTTTATATGGTGGCTATTAGGGTTACACCATGTAACTCATAACTTTACCCATTCCTTATGCTCCATGGATTTTAACCTCCATGGAGTATCCATGGGTCACCCCATGGACTTAGTCCAACATAAGGAATCTTGGATCACAAGCCCACATATATAAGAATGAATGATTTACACAATCAACCCATATATTTAATTAGTCTCCTTTTGATCACTTAATTAATTCCAAATTAATTCTTGATCAATACTAATTAAATAACCTTATTAATATATTAGAACTTATAATATATTAACCAACCTTAAGTGTTATTTCTCTCATTATAGTCTATCCAAATGCATGATGCCATGAAACCCAAATGGACCATGTCGGGTCGGGTCAAGTCTTACCAATTATAGTTATGGACTTAGACATTAATCCAACACTTATACACACAGATGTGTGTGGGCCCTTCAAACATGTCACAAGGGATGCTAATCGTTATTATTTGACTTTTACTGATGATTACAGTAGATATGGATATGTCTACTTAATCAAGCATAAGTCAGAGACTTTTGAGAGGTTTAAAGAGTTTAAACAGGAAGTCGAGAATCAATTGGGCAGGAACATTAAGATGCTTCGATCTGATCGAGGTGGTGAGTATCTTAGTTCAGAGTTCCTCGACTATCTTAGGGAATGTGGGATTGTCTCACAATTGACACCTCCCAGGACACCGCAGTTGAATGGTGTAGCTGAGAGGCGTAATCGAACCTTGTTGGATATGGTTCGTTCCATGATGAGTCGAGCTTCGCTACCACTCCTACTCCAAACTCCGCCCCGGTTTTGGCAATCGGGATAGGTAGAGGTAAGAAGAGGAAGAGCTCTTCGAAGGGTACCAAGGCTAGGAGCCTTGATGGCTCTTCTTCAAGTGGAACCAAGAAAGGTTTCGTCACTCCTTCTTCTGACCCAAAAGAGGCTGAATGCTTTTATTGCCATGAAAAGTCACATTGGAAGCGGAACTGCCCAAAATACCAGCAAGATGTGAAGGATGGGAAAGTTAAACCCAACCATGCAGGTATTTACACTATCTTATCTAATAACTCACCCCATTCTAACTCTTGGGTCCTTGATACCGGTTGTGGTATTCATATCTGTTCTGATTTGCAGGGACTAAGAAGAAGTGAGAATGTGGAGCATGGAAGAATAAACTTAATCATGGGGAATAGGAAAGCTTTACCTGTCACCAAGATTGGAGTTTATACTTTATTGCTAAGTAGTGGGTTTAGTTTAGATTTGAATAAGTGTTGTTATTCGCCAGAAATGGCAAGAAACATTATTTCCTTTCATGCATTGTATAAACAAGGTTTCACCTTTTCATTTGATAATGAAGTTGGTTCGATTAATGCTTTCTTTAATAATGTTCTTTATTTTAAAGCATTACCTTGTGATGGCATGTATGAAACTGTATATGTGGTTGATAACTTAGGAAATAATGTATTGTGTATTGATTCTGTTAATAATAATAACTTGGATAAAGCATCATTATGGCATTGTCGTCTTGGACATATAAGCAAGAAACGCATAGGCCAACTCCAAAAGGATGGAGTATTGGAGTTATTTGACCTAAAGTCAGATGATAGTGGCGAATCATGCTTACTTGGAAAAATGACAAAGTCACCCTTCACAGGTTCTTGTGAGAGGGGTGAAGGTTTGTTGGATCTTATACACACAGATGTGTGTGGGCCCTTCAAACATGCCACAAGGGATGCTAATCGTTATTATTTGACTTTTACTGATGATTACAGTAGATATGGATATGTCTGCTTAATCAAGCATAACTCAGAGACTTTTGAGAGGTTTAAAGAGTTTAAACAGGAAGTCGAGAATCAATTGGGCAGGAACATTAAGATGCTTCGATCCGATCGAGGTGGTGAGTATCTTAGTTCAGAGTTCCTCGACTATCTTAGGGAATGTGGGATTGTCTCACAATTGACACCTCCCAGGACACCGCAGTTGAATGGTGTAGCTGAGAGGCGTAATCGAACCTTGTTGGATATGGTTCGTTCCATGATGAGTCGAGCTTCACTACCAATTTCATTTTGGGGGTATGCCTTAGAGACTGCCGCCCATATCCTTAATCTAGTTCCCACAAAGAAAGTTGCCAAAACTCCTCATGAGATGTGGACTGGTAAAGTACCCAAACTAGACCACATTAAGATTTGGGGTTACGAGGCTTTCATGAGACGCGAGACTCATGATAAGCTCGAACCTCGAAGTGAGAGGTGTATTTTCATCGGCTACCCACAGAAATCCTTTGGTTACCTCTTCTACAGACCTAGTGAGAATGTGGTCTTTGTAGCTAGGAGGGCTTTCTTTCGAGAGAGAGAGAGAGTTCATAAGCCAAGGAGACAGTGGGAGGCAAGTTGACCTTGAAGAAATTCAAGAGTCAAGTGGTGAAGGAACTTCAAACCCTAGCACTCAACTTGAGGAGGAAACTCCTGTTGATCCAATTGACAAGTCTGTACCTCTGAGGCGTTCCACAAGGGTTAGGAATGCACCTGAGCATTACTATGGATTCCATATTACTGCGGAAGGTGATACACTTATCAGTGATGAGACACTGATAGGTCTGGATGAACCTAACAGTTACGCGGAAGCCATGGCCGGCCCTGAGTCAGCCAAGTGGAAAGAGGCAATGGACAGCGAGATACAGTCCATGTATGACAATCAAGTTTGGAACTTGGTTGAGAATGTACCAGGTCGTAAGACTATAGGGTGCAAATGGATCTTCAAGAAGAAGACCGACATGGATGGTAATGTACACACTTATAAGGCACGACTGGTTGCAAAGGGTTTCTCACAAACTTCGGGAGTTGATTATGATGAGACCTTTTCTCCAGTGGCCAAGATTAAGTCTATTAGGGTTCTGTTAGCCATAGATGCATTTCATGACTATGAAATATGGCAAATGGATGTCAAAACCGCTTTCCTTAATGGAAAGTTGGCTGAGGATGTTTACATGAGTCAGCCAGAGGGTTTTGTCAATACATAGTACCCTAATAAAGTGTGTAAGCTTGAGAAATCCATTTATGGGTTAAAGCAAGCACCTCGCAGATGGAATCTTTGCTTTGATGAGAAAGTCAAAGAATTTGGCTTTTCTAAGAGTGAAGATGAATCTTGTGTATATGTCAAGGCTAGTGGGAGTATAGTTAGCTTTTTGGTATTGTATGTGGATGACATACTACTCATAGGAAATGACATCCCAACTCCGCAGGAAGTTAAGTCCTGGCTTGGGAAGTGTTTCTCTATGAAGGACCTAGGAGAAGCTGCCTATATTCTAGGGATAAGGATCTTGAGAGACCGGAGTAAAAGACTAATTGGACTTAGTCAGAGTACCTACTTGGATAAGGTGCTGAAGAGATTCGGCATGCAGGACTCCAAGAAAGGAGAGTTACCCATCCATAGTAACGCCAGATTGAGTAAGACACAAAGCCCTAGTACTGAGGCTGAGATAGCATAAATGAGTCGAATACTTTATGCTTCGGCTGTAGGATCGATCATGTATGCTATGACGTGTACTCGACCTGATGTAGCCTTTTCTTTGAGCATGGTTAGCAGGTATCAGGGGAACCCTGGCAAGGCACACTGGACTGCGGTAAAGAATATCCTCAAGTACCTACGGAGGACTAAGGACTGGGTCCTTACCCTCGGTGGGAGTGAAGACTTAAGAGTTGTAGGGTATAGTGATGCTAGCTTTCAGACTGATAGGGATAATTTCCGCTCTCAGTCAGGCTGGGTCTTTACGTTAAACGGAGGAGCAATTTCTTGGAAGAGTTCCAAGCAAGAGACAGTGGCTGATTCAACTTGCGAATCAGAGTATATAGCAGCTAGCAAGGCAGCAAAGGAGGCGATATGGCTGAAGAACTTCATTGGAGACCTTGGAGTTGTACCAGCTATTAAAGAGCCAATGGAAATTTTCTGTGATAGTGAAAGTGCAGTTGCCTTAGCCAAGGAACCAAGGGATCACGGGAGATCCATACACATCGACAGAAAATACCATTTCATCAGACATCGAATAGAAGAAGGACTCCTCGTGGCAAAGAGGGTATCATCGGATGAGAATCCAGCAGATCCCCTCACGAAGGGACTGACTCGGGTTAAGCATCTCCAGCATGCTCGGAGCATAGGGCTGAAGGATGATATTAGATTTAGTAGTTAGATAACCTTGAAATTTGTAAAGTGTAATTGACATTAGATGATGAATAAAAGGTGTTTTATTTATGAGTAAAGTGTTGCTATCTCTTGTCGATCGTTTACTATATTTCTTTTGCATGTTTTGACTTCCAGAATAATTATGTTTGGTATATCATATTATTCGAACCTCCACAGTCGGTCATATGTCGGAAGTAGGTATGAATCAAGACTGTCATGATTGGTTGCAGAGGTCTAAGTTGTTGGACATGGCTACAACACTCATGAGTGCTCATAAGTTCTGAGCATTGGACTCAACCCACGCTCACTGGAATCACTTCATGGAATTTATCTCGAGTGATCGTGAGACGGTAATATCATATAAGTCTTCAAACCTAGAGATATGATTTGTTACTTATGAGTTGGTTATGCATTGATTGTACGTTAACGCATTGGTAACTCGATGTTATAAAACGTGCTTTTGTGTATAATTCAATGAGTGGTAGAACAAACATATGAGTCGAAGTTTATCTGTTCCTTCTTGGATTAGAAGTTGATATCTGGGCCCCTCGATGATTTTGTTTTGACCTATGTACCGGGCTCGGTCAGAACTAAGTTGATGTGTTCAATTAAGTTCTTTGTCAAACAAATCAGAAATTGGGAAACAAACTACTGGACAATAAGTAAGACATTGTTCCATGTATTTGTCCGGCTGATATCTAGAACAGAGGATTATATGATCACTTATCTTAAATGACGTATCATCATCTTCTTAGTTCCGAGAGACCTTGAAAGAGCTACGATTGCCGATCGGTTCCTGAAGTATTGCAGTTATAGTTATTAGACTTATCCAAGTGGGAGACTGTTGGATAAGGTGTCTAAGTCCATAATTATTTCTGGTATGTACTTGACCCGACCCGGCATGGTCCATTTGGGTTGCATGGCACCATGCAATTGGATAAACTAAAATGAGAGAAATAACACTTATGGTTTATTAATATATTATAAGTTCTAATATATTAATAATATTATTTAATTAGTTTGATCAAGAATTAATTTAGAATTAATTAAGTGATCAAAAGATAACTAATTAAATATATGGGTAGATTATGTAAATCTTCCATATCTTATATAGTGGGCTAAGAGGCTCCATGGATTATCAAGTTGGGTTCCACCCATACGATGCTCCATGGGAGTTACAAACCCATGGGTCATGGAGTCATGACACATTAGGGTTTACATGGTGTAACCCTAGATGTGTCAACACTATATAAGAAACCCATTCTCCACCAAAATTGGCTACACATAAGAAACAAGAGGGCTAGGCCGATTTTAGAAGTGTGTATTCTCTCTAAAGTCATTCCAAAAACATTTGGTGTTGTGTGAAGCATTTGAGGCATCACACTTGGGGTGCTAGGCTCACAAGGTTTCAAGGATCATAAGCAACAACAAGGTAAGTTATTCTATCTTTCATGCAAGTTAAAATTTGTTCCCCATGTATGCTAGATAGGAATATAACCTTGGAATTCAACTTTGCATGATAATTAGACAAACATAGATCCAAGGTTATTAGGGTTGCATGTACACTTAGGAAATGTTAGAATGCTCAAAACCCATCATATATAACTAAGATTTAAAAGGCTTAGGACTGATAACTCATCCCGGGTCCTTTTCCTTGTTTGGATGTGGCCTTATAGTACCAGTTATTTGTCCGAATGTCGTTTAAATTTTACTTATATATAAAATTGTATATGTATATAAATATAATAGTTATTTCATCAATTTAACTACCTTTGTAACATGTTGAGCAAGGGATTACATGAAAACATGGTTAAATACACATTCAGAAAGTACATATAAATTATAATAGGTATAATTTATACATAGAACAATAATTCATGATTCAAGTATACTAGAATACACAGTCTTATAAGAAACAAGGGTTTTGATACAAAACAAATCAAGGGTTTACAATTATCAAATACATGTTAGAAATTCTAATTCAAGAACATACTGTAACGCCCCGATTCTCAGGTATTGATTTATGTATGAATCCTTCTTGGTCTTTGGGTCTACTCGACGAGTTGGTCGCCCTACTTGTCGAGTAGTAGCAGAATGGCCCACGCGTTTTAGTGACCTACTCGCCGAGTCCAAGAAGGGACTCGACGAGTAGGAGCTGGCATATGAAACCCTAAATCTTGGGGTTTTGCACCCTATTTAAAGGATCATTGGCCTCCCCCAGCCTCCCCTTTACTGCTTCTTGTCCCTCTCAAACCCTAATCGAGTGTGTGTGTCCTATTTGTGTATTCTTGAGTTTGGAAGAGGATTTTGTGGAGAATGGAGCTTGGAGAGCAAGTAATCAGAAGCAAGGAGCTTGTGGGATCTGAAATCTACCTTATTTGGCATCTTCTGGAAGGTATAAATCGTTACCCTGACCTCATTTCATTCTAGATCCCCTTTTTGGACAATTCTAGGGTTTTCATGGTATGATTGGAAGCTTTTCTTGTGTGCAAGCTAAGATCTGAAGTTGTAACTTATGAACTGAGCTCCCTTGGACTTCTGAGTCCATAAAGTTTCCAGCTTGTGCAAGGATGAGACTCTCCCAAGGTGTAAAGCTCCATTAGAAGCTTAGATTGGTCATTTAGGGCCTTTAGAGCCTTGCATGTGCGTAAAGTTTGCAACTTTACGTGATAAACATGCCTTAGAAGCTTGGATCTGTAATCTGGAACCTTGCCATGGCTTAAAAAGCGTCTGCATGGATAAAGGTCTGCAAGGACTCGGCGAGTTGGATGAACAACTCGGCGAGTCCGTTGAAGATGGCCATGAACTCGACGAGTTGGATGAACAACTCGGCGAGTCCGTTGAAGATTGCCTTGAACTCGGCGAGCGTTCGAAGACTCGGCGAGTCGGCTAGGGTTTCTCCCAATTCTTGGACACGTATGAACTCGGCGAGTTAAAGGGGAACTCGACGAGCCAATCAAGGATTTCACGACTTCTCGAGTTCAGGAAGGACTCGACGAGTCGGTGAGCTGCACTCGACGAGTCGAGTCAACATGGACTGTTGACTTTGACTGTGGACTTTGACTTTGACCATGAGTTGACCAGTTGACTTCTGAGGGTATTCTGGTAATTTGGAGATTTATGAAAAATGGTTTTATGGTATCTATAGGTTGTGGAGTCCGTGTTGGTGATCCGGGAATTGAGCTTTCT
This sequence comes from Lactuca virosa, assembly GCF_052849685.1. Lineage (NCBI taxonomy): Eukaryota > Viridiplantae > Streptophyta > Magnoliopsida > Asterales > Asteraceae > Lactuca > Lactuca virosa. Next base: position 65,123,381 of record NC_136426.1, on the reverse strand, counting down.
AGTTTCAGACGACAGTTGCAAGGTGAGTTATCCTCACTATACTAAGGGGTCTAAGGCACCAAGGCCGACCCATTGTATATGTTGTCCTAGCAGTGGTTACGTTGAGTATCAGTTAGCGTTGCATGCTAGTGGTTATGCCAGTTAGGTAGACCTGTAGGACTACCTATGATGTTATATGATTATTGCATGCTCAGTAGTTATGTTATTTGTTATATGGGATGGGTGAGGTTGTACTGCTTCGTGCGGTAGCCAACAAGCCCTAGGAGCATTCCAGTTACGGGCTAAGGGAGACTCGTACTGTGGGCTCGGGAGCATTCCAGTTACGGGCTAAGGGAGACTCGTACTGTGGGCTCGTGGGTATTACAGTCTGTAGGGCTATAGACCCATTACATGTTGTTCAGTTTGTTATGATGTGTTTATATGGACTGTATGTGTATCGGTATTTTGGGGGAACTCACTAAGCTCTCGGGCTTACAGTTTTAGTTTATTGTTTCAGGAACATCAGGGGATCGCGGCAAGGCGAAGGCGTGATCATACAGCTCCTCATGTTTTGTCTATGTTTCTGGGAAAACTCTGATATTATACATTTTGAAAACAAAGTTGTAATGATTTTTAATGATTTGAAATGTTTTTAAAAGTTTAAATTGGTTTGAATTTTTGGGTGTTACGCATACTGTCAGTCATTTATTTCAGATTGATTGGGTTTTGATTCAAGAACATACTGTCAATTGGAGGAACATTCGTGTGAAGCCAGTCTTGGTTTGAGTGAATTGGAGGAACATTTGTGTGAAGCCTTGGTTAAGTGGTCTCAACCTAAGGGAATTGGAGGAACATTCGTGTGAAGCCAGTCTCAAACTAAGGGAAAATGTTTTCAAAATAATTTTCGAATGATTTTCAAATAATAAAGGAGGATGCAAGTGTACGATCAGCCGGAGCCAGTAAGTAAACCCCAAAATACCATACAAGTTATTTGATATTATGTGATATGTTAGAACAACATGCTAGTAATAGTATAAGGATCCTCAGGAATCGTATGATAGAATTTCCTGATCTTTGATGCCTTATCTTATGTAGAGTACCTCATTTATTGTTTGTGACTCTTTCGAGTGTGAACTAACTATTGGGTGAATACTCTAAGTCACATGCTACATGGGTTAAGTGGTCTTAGGGTAAAGGATTTGGTCCTGCTGCGCGGCTCTTGTCTGAGTCCAACCGTTGTGGGATTAAATCTTTTAGTCTAAGATTGTTTAAGCCGTGCGGTATGTGATTGTATTCATGCAATAGTTAATTGGCACCAATGGAGGGTCGTGTGGCAGTTGGTGGATGGGTGGGTAGTGAGAGGCCGGGAGGCCAGTTATGAGATATTTATCATTCCTCTAGGAGTGAGGACTTAGCGCTCGCTATGTATATGTATATTGTAGGCTGTTGTGGTGATACTTGAGACAAATATGGGTAGGTGTGGAAGGTAGTATGGGACCGTACTACTTAAAGCACAGGACCGATACGCGTGTCAAGGAAGTTACAACCCCTAGGGTTCGGTCGGGAGTAGGTTCCCCGTCGTGTATGCGGATTATCTGATATCTTCCTAGTATATGTTCAGTATGGTGATGGCAAATCGATTTGAGGCGGGATCCGGATCAGGATAGGGAGCGAGTGGCCAGGATAGGCCAGTATTGTCCGTCGATCAGATACGGGAGATGATTTCTGTTGAGGTTTCTCAGATTTTGCGAGAAGAATTGTTCGGTGTCGTGGATCGAGTCACCATCAGGGTGATCGCCAAGTTCGAGGAGCAAGTTGCAGCGTTGCAATCTGTGAGAGATGTTGCTACCGGGATGACTACTGGGGGAGTGCCTGTGGTGGGGTCACAACTAGGAAAGAGGAGGAGGGACTTTTCAGCAGAGCACGAAGAGTTGGAGACAGCTAACCTAAGTACTGGAAGTCAGGAGGGTCAGGAGGTGTGTGGCAAGTGTGGAGGAACCCACGGATTTGCTTGTCACAAATTCAGGTGCTACAAGTGCGGGGAGAGAGGGCATGTGCAACGGGATTGCAAGAAGAATCATATATGCTTTCACTGTCACCAGCCAGGTCATTTCAGGTCCAGCTATCCTGAGTTGAGGACAGAAGGAATTCAGATTCCAGCGATCATCATTCCTCAGGAGGTCAAGGTCGAGCCGCAAGAAGTCTCTGGTATGTAATTGGAAAACCCTATTCTGTAATAATATTGTGGTCAAGTCATCCGTGATCGGTATTTATTTTGTCTTGGAATATTGTTGAGTATGGATAAGCAGTAATTTCAGGTTAGTTACCTGTTCCGTCTGATCTATGTGTTGCGGAGTTTCATGAGTTGTTAGGCCATTGGAGGTGTCAAGAGAAATTTATTATCAAAGGATTATAAGTGATTAGAGTTTAGGGATTCATTAGAGGATGGGAAGTAGAGTGGTTGATTAGAATTTTATCACCTATGGCAAGGTTTGTGCCCTTTCAGTTTTTCTAGCTCGAAGGAATGAGCAGGCTTGTGACCCCAAGATCGGGCTGTATTCCAGCTCGGGGTCAGTTGGTTGCAGGGATTGGCGATATTATCTCAGCGCAGGTGGGTCGATGTGGCATAAGTATTTTGTGAGGTCCGGTTTGCCTTGGATCTCTTATATCAGGTGGTAAGGATTGATTGTGCGACCAATTGCAATTTTGGGATTATAGACTATGTCTTGGGAATATTTTGTAGCCCGGTTTAGGGAAGAGGTTGCTTCAACTACTGTAGTTCAGCTATGAATGTTTGAGCGGGAAACTTGTTTGGAACACCTTTGGAAAAAGGGGTAGGATGTGGGAGGTCTGCGGTTAGGGTCCCACAGAAGGGTTATTCAGCATTGTCAGGGATCAGTGGTTTTGGAAACCGTTCGTGATTGACGGACGAAAGCACCAAGGGAAGTAGCTCGTCGCCGAGGTATTAGTTGGAATATCTATATTTTGGTCTTCAGGACTTGAGTGTGGGGTCATTCAAACATTTGTGACTGTCGGTTTCACTGGGATTCAGGAAGTGTTCATCTGGTTATTGAGGTGTGTGGCCAATTGGGATTGGCTAGTAATAAAGCGCTAGTTAGAAGAGTTGGTTGTTATCGGATCGATCGTTGGACAGTGAGAAGGATTGGGAATTCTCAAATTTTCATGTATTGTGAAGACTTAGTCGAATCTGAGTGGGGGAGAATCGCCCCGGGATACAGAAGCACGAGCGGTGTCGAAAATGGGTTAAGTTTCGTATCGTGGTCAGGAAGAAAGGCGGCCCAAGTGGCTGTTTGGTTTGAGGGTTGTGTAAGTTGGGAGTTTGGTAAACTTCCGAGCATGTGTATCGCGTCTTCTCGGTGCTTGATAGTAGAATTTGGGGAATCAGTTTGGGGTTCCAGTCATGAATTAAGTTCAGTTCGGATGTTCAGTCGGGTGTGTGATAGACTCTGAGGGTAAGTGGATTGATAGATTGAGGGTAAGGTATCAGACTGCGTTTGTGTTAGAACGAAAGTGTTGTAAGACTGTGGGGGTGGCCGTAGCATTCACAAGTGATCGGGTAGTATGGAAATTGTTGTAAGACTGTGGGGGTAGTCGTAGCATTCACTAGAGGTCAGATGGTGTTGGAAGTGTTGTGAGGCTGTGAGATGATTTGTAGTATTCACGGATTCTTACAGACGATCAGGTCAGGGTGGGCCTGTTCGCAAGATTGTCGGTAGACCATAGCATAATCGGAATAAGAAAAACGGTAGGTCGTTGGAGACCGGACATGATGTCAGACTACAGTATTCTGGTAGCGTTCACTTTTCGTATATGATTCGATGGCGTCAGGTTGTCAGGCTGTTATGATCAATGGATTAGAAGGATTGATGGAGCCATGAGTGGCAATATAGTTAGGGCGGTTATTGCTAGACGAAGTTCCTTCGGGAGTCGCGTGGGGCGACTGTGAGATTACCATTGGCTCAGAAACCTTTCATGACTTCGGTATTCTAGATAAGTTGGGACCGGGGAGGTCTCAGTGGACTTCGGAAGCAACCAGAAGACAGCCTACTGTTTCAGTCAGTTTCTGTGATCAGGGCGACATTAACTACTTGGGTGTTTAGGTGTGCGAAAAGTATCTGTAAGCGTTTGTAGATCTATGTACGGGTATTGAGTATGCTGCTATGCTATAGCAATCAGTAGGTCTGTCCCCAAGTATTGAACATGCTGATGGAGTATGCTGAAGACTTTGTATGGGTTTTGTTAGTTATGTGATCAGGTTCTGAGAATATATGTGTTATGGAGCAGCAACTTGTTCTGCAAGTGGACAGTGTAGGGTGAGGTTTCAGCACCGTGACGTTGTTGGTGTTGTGAAGGACATTATTTAGGCCCTTTTAGGAAATAAGGAGGTGAGTGCCTCCAGGACGGAGTGATGGGCATCTGAAGCGACGACAGCGGTGTCGATAGGTTATCGGAAGCATTCCATTCATGAGCTGAGGGCCGGAGAGGGCATACCAGGCTCATGCTGTGGGCTTAGAGGCAATCCAGACCAATGCTGAGGACCATGTAATGACATTCCAGTCATAGGCTGTGGGCATAAAGATTGTGTTCGTTATGTCGCTGGTAGGAGCGCGTTCGGATTGGATGTATTGTTGAGATTCGGGGGAGTTGCACTCGGTTGTGACGAATCAGAGAATGGTGGATGAGACGCAAGGATAGATCCTTGGATCTCAAGTTATGAGTAGACTCGAGTCATGTCATAGAGGTATTCCAATCTAGGGTATTCCATCCTAAGGATGACCGGACCCTATGATTGATTGGACCTGATATGTTTGGTATTCCAACGCGGGGGTTGATTGGGTCAAACATATGTGGGGATACGAGGGTATTCCATCCTAGGGATGTCTGGACCCGTCGTAGGCATGCCTGGTATTCCAGCCCGAGGCTGATTGGGCCACGTATGAGTGTTCGTACTTGTTAGCAGGTTGATTATGTATGATATTTTGGGAGCCGAAGGACGCTTATTCTGTCGGCACAAAGGGTTCGCTTCAGGAAGAGGGAAAGTTGGGTTTCCGATACTTTGGATCGTCAGGATTTTGCCAGGTTGGCGAAGTGCCAAGTAGAATAGATCTTTGGAAAAGGGTCGGTTAGATTTCGCATCGCCTTTTACGTTTCGCAATTGCGGAAGTGCATGCCGGATGAGGAGGCAGTAGTATCATTGGATGACATTCACGTCGATGAACGGCTGAATTATGTTGAGAGGCATGTGGCCATACTAGAGAGGAAGATGAAAGTTATGCGGAACAAGGAGATACCTTTGGTAAAGGTATAGTAGGAACATCGGAGGGCTTCCGAGTGGACTTGGGAGCCGGAGGCTGGGATACGGGAGCACTATCCGGAGTTGTTCATCGCAGCGGACTTCGAGGACGAAGTCTAGTTCAAGTTAGGGAGAATTGTAACGCCCCGATTCTCAGGTATTGATTTATGTATGAATCCTTCTTAGTCTTTGGGTCTACTCGACGAGTTGGTCGTCCTACTCGTTGAGTAGTAGCGGGATGGCCCACGCGTTTTAGTGACCTACTCACCGAGTCCAAGAAGGGACTCGACGAGTAGGAGCTGGCAGATGAAACCCTAAATCTTAGGGTTTTGCACCCTATTTAAAGGATCATTGGCCTCCCCCAGCCTCCCCTTTACTGCTTCTTGTCCCTCTCAAACCCTAATCGAGTGTGTGTGTCCCATTTGTGTATTCTTGAGTTTGGAAGAGGATTTTGTGGAGAAGGGAGCTTGGAGAGCAAGTAATCAGAAGCAAGGAGCTTGTGGGATCTGAAATCTACCTTATTTGGCATCTTCTTGAAGGTATAAATCGTTACCCTTACCTCATTTCATTCTAGATCCCCTTTTTGGACAATTCTAGGGTTTTCATGGTATGATTGGAAGCTTTTCTTGTGTGCAAGCTAAGATCTGAAGTTGTAACTTCAGAACTGAGCTCCCTTGGACTTCTGAGTCCATAAAGTTTCCAGCTTGTGCAAGGATGAGACTCTCCCAAGGTGTAAAGCTCCATTAGAAGCTTAGATTGGTCATTTAGGGCCTTTAAAGCCTTGCATGTGCGTAAAGTTTGCAACTTTACGTGATAAACATGTCTTAGAAGCTTGGATCTGTAATCTGGAACCTTGCCATGGCTTAAAAAGCGTCTACATGGATAAAGGTCTGCAAGGACTCGGCGAGTTGGATGAACAACTCGACGAGTCCGTTGAAGATGGCCATGAACTCGACGAGTTGGATGAACAACTCGGCGAGTCCGTTGAAGATTGCCTTGAACTCGGCGAGTCGTTCGAAGACTCGGCGAGTCGGCTAGGGTTTCTCCCAATTCTTGGACACGTATGAACTCGGCGAGTTAAAGGGGAACTCGACGAGCCAATCAAGGATTTCACGACTTCTCGAGTTCAGGAAGGACTCGACGAGTCGGTGAGCTGCACTCGACGAGTCGAGTCAACATGGACTGTTGACTTTGACTGTGGACTTTGACTTTGACTATGAATTGACCAGTTGACTTCTGAGGGTATTCTGGTAATTTGGAGATTTATGAAAAATGGTTTTATGGTATCTATAGGTTGTGGAGTCCGTGTTGGTGATCCGGGAATTGAGCTTTCTAGTTTCAGACGACAGTTGCAAGGTGAGTTATCCTCACTATACTAAGGGGTCTAAGGCACCAAGGCCGGCCCATTGTATATGTTGTCCTACCAGTGGTTACGTTGAGTATCGGTTAGTGTTGCATGCTAGTGGTTATGCCAGTTAGGTAGACCTGTAGGACTACCTGTGATGTTATATGATAATTGCATGCTCAGTAGTTATGTTATTTGTTATATGGGATGGGTGAGGTTGTACTGCTTCGTGCGGTAGCCAACAAACCCTAGGAGCATTCCAGTTACGGGCTAAGGGAGACTCGTACTGTGGGCTCAGGAGCATTCCAGTTACGGGCTAAGGGAGACTCGTACTGTGGGCTCGTGGGTATTACAGTCTGTAGGGCTGTAGACCCATTACATGTTGTTCAGTTTGTTATGATGTGTTTATATGGACTGTATGTGTATCGGTATTTTGGGGGAACTCACTAAGCTCTCGGGCTTACAGTTTTAGTTTATTGTTTCAGGAACATCAGGGGATCGCGGCAAGGCGAAGGCGTGATCGTACAGCTCCTCATGTTTTGTCTATGTTTCTGGGAAAACTCTGATATTATACATTTTGAAAACAAAGTTGTAATGATTTTTAATGATTTGAAATGTTTTTAAAAGTTTAAATTGGTTTGAATTTTTGGGTGTTACGCATACTGTCAGTCATTTATTTCAGATTGATTGGGTTTTGATTCAAGAACATACTGTCAATCATTTATTTCAGAATGATTGGGTTTTCATAACTAATATACATGTAACGTTTATATGCTTTTTATGAGACATTCAATTCAGGTTGTTTAATTCATTTTAGACAACATAGGAAAAGTCCTGACATTATAACCAGAATCTTCAGTCGGGGATCGAAACAAGTGTGTGTAGATCTATATCGGGATTGACAACCCCGCACTCAGGCTGCTAGCTACAGTCAGGCATACACGCCGATGAGTGGCAATTGTTATCACCAGTTTAAACGCCCACAAAGCGTTTGTTTCAGACCATCAGTCATAGTATGGTTATAATAACTCATTAAAAAGATATTAACAATATGTTAGTGTATAAACAACTAAACGAAAGTACACCTTCAAAGTACCAGTTTACAGAATACAAAATACAATGGTTCAATACAGTTTTCAATAACAGCTGGTGGAGCCAGGCACACTCTCAGTTACAAGTTTTCATAAACGAATACAAATACAAAACATTAATACACAGAGAGCGGTTTTATAGGAATAAAACTACTTTTCATATACAACAGAAAATGTAGGATTTTCTGGAACAAGTTACATAAACAAGATACAGAGACATCCTTTAAACATAAACACGTATGCACTCACTCAACTTTATGTTGATACTCTCTTTTCAAATTACTTGTATTCTCAGGGAAATAATACACAGGTACTCCCCGAGCTTTTTGAGAAGATGGAGCTATGTTGAGTCATATCTTCTTTTGTATAACTATATTTTGGTTCAATATACAATGATTGAACACATGTAAATACTTATACCTTTTAAATACAATGGTTGTTTGTACTTTGATTACTATGATGCATGTGTTGTGATACTACAATTAAAGTCCTCCACCCCCGGACGTTTCCACCGTCTGGTTTGGGGGTGTGACATCCGGCCCTGCTGGCCTCTCGAAAGTTGATCCAAAATCTTGGGTCTCTTCCCGAGACCCTCCAATATATGCACCTGATCTGGTCCTCTTTTCCAAATGTGCTCCAAATCAATCCCCCGCTCTAGAGCTCTAGAAATCATATCATTCAGGGTCTCACACCCTGATACATTCACCAACTCAATCGTTCACAGCCAAACTACAGTAGCTGAAGCAACCTCTGCCCTAACCGGGCTACAATCTACTCCCAAGACATAGTCTCCAATCCCGAAAGTGCAATAGATCGTACAATCAATCCTTGCCGCCTGATACAAGAGATCCAAAGCAGACTCAAAATTCTGACATTCTTTCCAATAACTGGCTCACCACCGGAGTTGGGACCAACCATGGTCTTTACCATACATGCTCATCCTCATTTTGCACAACAGCTATCCCCATGGTCCAATCATAATCAAGAATTCTCCTTCCCAGGCTTCTTAGGTTCTCCAAGACTTTCCCTGATTCGAGTATGGATCATGTGCTTTCAGTAGTACTGGCCCAATACTACCTTCCACACCTATCTATCCATACTTTCCCTTCATTCTTTCTCATTTCTCACACTTTCACCTCAATAAAATCTGATTCTCTCTCAACTATCATCAAGTTTTACACCTTGATCTTCAAAGATGTAAGTATTCCTTCCACTGAATTGTTGATACATGGCTTTATCTAGTGAAGATCCATGTTTTCATCCATGAAATCTTCTCTTTTGATTAGATCTTCAAATCTTCTTCACTTTCACCAAGAACACCTACTTGTTCTTGAGCCTTGAACTCCTTAAAAGCCTTCAAAAGTGTGAGTATCTCTTCTATCTGCTTGTTAAGCTTGAGAAACACGTGATTCCTATCCTTAATTCATCATCTAATGCATGAACATGAAGGGTGTACGGCCGTACACACTTCATATGGCCGTAAACCCTTGTTTAATGCATGTATAGGCCTCAAAATCACCCCATGTTTCAACATAAGACCATGAACACTTAATGGAAGCTAGTTAGGGCCATAAACACCCATTTTTGCATGAGTGTACGGTCGTACACTCCATGGTCGTACACATCATGGTCGTACACTACATGGACCGTACACATCAAGACCGTACACTCTCCTAAGTGGCCGTAAACTGTTGGGTCAAAAATATGGTTTATACTTTACTTTTCTAAGAAAATGTATTTTTGTGTCTTGGACCGTAAACAGCTTGGTGTTTACGGCCGTATACGTGTTTACGACTGTGTTTACGGCCGTGAACAGGTTTACGGCCGTAAACCCATTCACGGCCCATGTCTACTATATATAGGGTGAGGAGTGCATAAGTGAGGCATAGAAAAGGGTGGAGAGCTTAAGTGTGTGAAACCCAAGGTGTTTTAGAGAGAGAAACTAGAGAGAAGTTTTGTGTGTGTGAATCTCTTGTATCTGGATCTTCATTCTAATCAATTCATACATAGATTCATCATATTCTTCTTCTTCTTCTCTTCTATTTTATCTGACATCATCCGTTTGATTGGGATTCCGCACCATCAAACGGATCTGATTGATACACAAGCAGATTTGGGACTTACAATTGGTATCAGAGCTTGGATTGTATCAATCATTTTTGTCAGATCTGGAGCTTCTTTGATCTTATTTTTGAAGGATTCCTGCGTTTTTGGATAGATCTTGGCAAAATAAGGGGGGTTTGTTCTTTGTGTTTTTGATAAAAACGAGTTTTTGATTGAGTTTTGGAGCTTCAAAGTCGAAAAAATGTTGTTTTTGGTCGTAACCAGCGAGGGGGTGGCGGCGTGTACGGTCAGCAGCTAGGGTTTCCTCGACGTTTGCGGCCGGAGTTTACAGTCGAGTTTGCGGTCAGAGGGTTTACGGTCCGAAGTCACGTGTACGGCCCTGGAGTTTACGGCCCGAGATTACGGCCTGCTCGTTTGCGGTCCTCGTCCTCGCATAGCAACCTCGGCCAGCAGGAGATTTCGATCAGGGTCCGAAGTTCGCACAGCGTACATTTAAAAAAATAGGAAGAGAATTTGCGCCTGCCTGGAATCGAACTCGGGTGCCCTCTTATCTTCAAATCAGCACCTTACCAGTTGAGCTACAAGGCAACACGTTAAGCATCTCGCTCGTTTAAATTTTATACACTTCGCAGTAGCAGCAAATAATCAAAAGAGATTTTGGGGGTGCCAGGGATTGAACCCGGGTCATCTGATTCATCCTCCCTCCGCCCTACCAGTTGAACCAACCTGTGACAAGCATTAAACCTTCGCGATTTAATTCATAAAGACTCTTTTCTCGGCTCCTAATTTCGCATTTTGACACTTTTAACCCAAAAATTCAAATTTCTTTATTTTTAAATTACTTTTTCAACCAAAAATTTTAGATTTTAATTTTTGACTTTTTACTTAAAATTTTGACTTTGACCTTCAAGTTTGACCTTTGACTTTAAACTTTGACTTTCTTGTTTAACCTTCAAATTTTCAAATTTAGCTTTTCGGTTTGACTTTTTAGTTTGACTTTTTAAAATTTGACTTTTAAGGTTGACTTTTGAGTTTTTAAGTCAAAGGGCATTTTTGATAAACAATGAGTTCTTCAAACATCAATGTCAATGAACTTTCCTTGGAGAATTTACGTGAACATGATGAATTACTTCGTAGAGAGAACGAGGACCTAAAATACGAAATGTATCAACTTAGGAAAGGACATAAACCCCTGAAGGCTGAATTAGAATCTAAAACCAAAGACTTTAGAAAACTTCAGGAAGAGTATAGTATTAAGAGTACACATTATAGATATGTAACTGAACAACTTGCTGAGGTAACTGCTGAGCTTGACACATTGAAAAACAAATTTGAAAATGCAGATTTTACTTTTAGAAAATTTGATGTGTCAAGTGAAGTAGTTGCATCTATGATAGAAACTAATCTACAATTCAAAAATAATCAGTCAAAGGGCTTAGGATATGACAAAGTACCTCCTCCTTTTAATCATACTTATACTAATAACCCTTTGACAAAAGAGGAAATAGACAGAGAGCCACATCTTAAATATGGATTTGTGTCAGGAGGTAGTATTAATGTTGAAAATACTAATGTTTCTACTTCCCATACAGATCAATCTTTAAGTCAATCAAAGCAAGCAGCTGAAGAGAGTGTGTCTGATAATGAAATTGTATCAAAGACTGATGACTTAAATTTTTTCGATATATTTGATGATATCTTTGATAATTCTGACGTGGATGTGCCAGAAAGTATTGAGCTGAACGATTTTAATGCTTCTACTTCTTGTGCAGGTAAAGTAACGAAAGATGAGAACAAGGAGAAAATTGTTGAACAAACCAATGTCTCCTTGAACTCTGAATCTGTTGCTTCGAACTCAGTTACTTCTGATCAACCTGCTGTTGAGAAATACAGGCCACCAAAACAAAGTGCTTGTTGTAATTGTGCTTGTGGGAACAACAAGCGACAAGGCAAGGATACGCCACCAAGGGGCAGGAAGAAACAACTCCTATGTGAAGAAGCAGACTTGCTTTCACTGTGGAACACCTGGACACATTGCCAGAAATTATCCAAATCACGCGTACGTTCCCTACTACGCACAAGGGTGGCAGAACGCGCCAAGAGGGAGATTTTCCAAAAGAAACCCCTCAAGGTCACGTTCAGACAATGGCGACTGGAATGCCCAGAAGGCCAAGAATCAAACCCACAAGGCCAAGAATCAAAATCCCAAGGGCAAGAAGGGAATGCCAGCCCAGAAGTCCAATCCAAGAGATGCTCCAGTGAAGCCAAGAACGGTTAGGTCAAAGTCATCTCGAAGATCGGATTCAAGTTCTGAAACAAGTGCCGAGGCATCCAACAAATCGAAAAAAATAGGTTAAACCTGACTACAGATGGGTTCTGAAGGTTCAATCTCCCAAATCATCTAATGATTCTAATATTTCTACATCTTCTGTTTGTGATAAACAGGACATGTCATGAGAGAGAGTTCCTTGCAAAGACGATAAAGGTCAACCCAGTTTCAAAATGGACTGGGTTCCAAAGATCAACTGATCCCGCTCGGTGTCGGAGCAGCTATGGAGGCATATCTTTAGACTTCGGTTTGTTGGTAGTGGCTGTTCCAGGCACATGATAGGAGGCATCTCTCAACTGTACAACACTCAGAACATTGTTTGAGAGTATGTGTCCTTTACGGGAAAGGAAGAAAGGAAGGGATCACTCATTGGGTTAGTGCTTAACGATGTGAAGAATTTTCGGATCTGTTCTGAGATTATGCGTGCTGTTTTCAGACCTTCTGGATACAAATTCAATCGGCGAATTACGGTTTGAGTTTTCTTCTCGATACTCCTGAGTTTTTCTTAAGCTGATTCGCTTTAAAGACTAATTTTTGTTTTAGGATAGTTTAAATTTGTGCATTTACTTTCGTTTCTCTCCTATGCACAAATTTAGGGGGGGAAATAAAAACAAAACAAAAATTAGAAAATTTAAAAAAATCCAAAAACATTAGAAAATAAGAAAATCCAAAAAAAAATGTTATTAATGGAATGTGCTTGCAGGTGATGTGATGGGAAGTGATATAATCATGTGATAACAGGCAATCTGAATATGTGTAAGGGACTGAATCTGAATTGTCTAGGCTCTGTGTTCGATGCGCTGGTAGGCACGAGAGATTAAAATGGACTTGAATAGGCATTAATGAACTTAAGGAATCTAGAGACTTGAAAAATCTTGACCTAGATAGATCCATTTAGCCTGACAATACGACGCTCAGATAGGTTGAGCAGAGAGATATACATGATAATCCACCGGTCACATTAAAGTAATCCGTATCTAGAACTGTGGTTTAACTCTTCCTCGATGTACGGACTCTGTCCTTAATTCCGGTATTGATGGGGGGACTGGGGAATTCCGATAAAGTAGGTCTGTAGGAAATTATTTTCTTGCTTTCTTTTTGTTAGTCATATGTTGCCTCCTCTACGTGATTTAAATACATCCGAACTGGACTGCAACATATGCAACTCTATTTCTATGCATCTTCTATCTATGTAATTCTTCTTGCATGTTAGCCATATGCTGTCTCCTTTGCGTGATTAACCATCCGACCTGGTACACAGCATATGCACCATTCTACTTCTCAATCCATCTAAACTCTAGTTAGTTATATGCTTCACTCTCTGCATGATTGGAAGAGATCCGACCTGAGTGTATAGCATATGCATTCTAAATCTGACTTCTCTCATAAAAATTGTCTGCTCACCTAAAGTAAGGAGTACTTTGGAAGTTCCTGATTATTGGGGTATGTCAGGAAGCGGAAACATGTTCTAGTACATTTAAAATTGAACAATCACTAAGTTGTCTGTAGATCTTGCTGCTCAATTTAGGCGGACAACAATATCTTTGGTCGTCATCAGCTGAATGGTCCTTAAGGAATATTATCTAGGAACTTAGGATCATATTGTCTTGTCACTTATAGTATGTCCTAATTTTGTCACAATCTTTCGTGTTTAAGTGGACCACAATACCGGCGATTGACCAGATCTATTCATCAAGGGAGAGGTACTGATAAACGAATAAAGGCTGTCTAAAAAAAACTTTGATCCCAAATCATTTTTAAAGTTAGCTATTATTTTTGTTTTTGTTAAATTTGTTCGTAGTTTTCTTCTAATTTAAAAATTTTAGGGGAGAATTAAAAATCTCAAAAACCAAACAAAAATCAAAAAATTAAAAATCCAAAAATAGTGTTATTTCTGTTTTATTTCTTATTTCAGAAAATATGAAAAATCCAAAAATATTGTGTGCCAAGTCTTCTTTTAGTTTTGTTTTGTCTTGAAAAGTGAATTCAGGTGTAGATGAGACTCATGGAGACTGTATCGAGATTTCTGAGCCAAGGCTTCATCCGTGAGCATCGAAGAATTCTCATTCGAAGGAACAAGAAATGAAGATTATTCTTTCAACATTCAATCCTTCAACCCCTGAAGCAAGGTGAAGCTGACTTGAAGATTATGTGTCAAGTTACATTGAAGCCTCCTCAATCAATTTGCTGCTATCTTGTACCTGCTGAAGTGATCCAGAAGTTTCGTTCTCTATTCTCTATGAATATTCTCAAGCTGAAAGCGCTATCTTTCAAGAATCTTATCAAGAAGCCTCCTCACCCAACGTACGTTCAAAGCCAAATCCTGAAGAAAAGCCCAACTGCTCAAGATGAAGTCATTCATTGAAGATTCATCAAGTTCATCTTGAAGTTATGAAGAATTTGAAGATTAATGCTAAAGTCAGGCTCCCAATGAAGATTAACAAGAAAATCCAGCTACTTTTTAGGGGGAGTTTGTTCGGTCAATTAGAAAAGAAAGCTATAAACCAAGGGGGAGATTGTTGGGTCAAAAATATGGTTTATACTTTACTTTTCTAGGAAAATGTATTTTTGTGTCTTGGACCGTAAACAGCTTGGTGTTTACAGCCGTATACATGTTTACGGCTGTGTTTACGGCCGTGAACAGGTTTACGGCCGTAAACCCATTCACGGCCCATGTCTACTATATATAGGGTGAGGAGTGCATAAGTGAGGCATAGAAAAGGGTGGAGAGCTTAAGTGTGTAAAACCCAAGGTGTTCTAGAGAGAGAAACTAGAGAGAAGTTTTATGTGTGTGAATCTCTTGTATCTGGATCTTCATTCTAATCAATTCATACATAGATTCATCATATTCTTCTTCTTCTTCTCTTCTATTTTATCTGACATCATCCGTTTGATTGGGATTTCGCACCATCAAACGGATCTGATTGATACACAAGCAGATTGGGGACTTACATAAACCCCTTTAATGCAATCACATGTGATTGTAACACTTAAATTCAAGTGTTTCCTAGTCCCTAAAGTGGTTTCCTATAATAATTAGTTGTTATATACACTAATTATATCCATATATGTATCATTATATGTTTAATAGGATCTGTTTGTGTTCAAGACTTCACTTGACACTTAGCATCCTACCTCCTCGACCTTTCACTCGAATCATTCACTACAGGTGAGTTCATACCCCCGTATTTTCATAATTTTTACTGTTTTAAGGGGGGGGGGGGGAATACAATTCTAACACAAAGAATTTTGTGTTATAAACAAATGGTTTAAAATATCTTATCAAAATGGATTTCAGTTATCATCAAATCAAATGGTTTTCAATAATTGTATCCAAATGACATCAAGTCACCAAAATGAATTTCAAAATATCAAACTTATTTTAAATGTTTTTATAAACTTATATTTCTTCCAAAAATCATACTAGTATATATATATATATTTATATAAATAAGATTTAAAAGGCTTAGGACTGATAACCCACTTTGGTTCCTTTTCCTTGTTTGGATGTGGGATTATAAGCATCAGTTATTTGTCCGAGTGTCATTTAAATTTTACTTATATATATATATATATATATATATATATATATATATATATATATATATATATATATATATATATATATATATATATATATATATTTGTATATGTATACAAGTATAAAAGTTAGTTCATTATGTTCAATAACCCTTTGTAACATGTTGAGCAAGGGGTTGCATTCATGAATACTCGTTATCAAATTAGAAAGTACATATAAATTATAATAGGTATAATTTATGATTCACATAACATTAATTCACGATTCAAGTATACTAAAGTACATTGTTTTACAAGAACAAATGTTTGATTCAAAACTATTCATGGGTATACATCTTTCAGATACATGTTAAGAATACTAATGCAAGAACATACTGTCAGTCATTTATTTCGGAATGATTGGGTTTTTCATAACTATTATACATGTAACATTTATATGCTTTTTATGAGTCAAATGATACAGGTTGTTTAATTCATTTAAACAATATAGTTAAAGTCATGACATTATAACCAGAATCTCCAGCCGGGGATCGAAACAATGTGTGTATAGATCTATATTGGGATTGACAACACCGCACTCGGACTGCTAGCTACAGTCAGGCATACACGCCTGTGAGTGACAAATTGTTATCAACAACTTTCAGCGCATTCATAGCATTGGGTCAAGCCATCTAGTCAGTATGGTTATAATAACTCATTGAAAAGATATTAACAATACGTTAGTGTATAATTAACTAAACATAAGTACATTTTCAAGGTACTAGTTTACAAGATACAAATTACAGTATTACATTACAGTTTACAATAACAGTTGATGAAACCGGGCACACTCTCAGTTACAAGTTTACAAAAGTATTACAATTACAGAACATTGGTTTACAAACAGTACAGTTTTATGTAACTAAAACTACTTTTCATATACAGCAGAAAATATAGGATTTTCTGGAAACAGTTTACATATTCAAGAAACAGAAAACATTCTTTCAAAACATAAATACTTATGCACTCACTCAACTTTATGTTGATACTCTCTTTTCAAATTACTTGTATTCAAGAAACAGAAAACATTCTTTCAAAACATAAATACTTATGCACTCACTCAACTTTATGTTGATACTCTCTTTTCAAATTACTTGTATTCTCAGGAACCAGTAGACAGGTACTCCCCGAGCTTTTGAGAAGATGGAGCTATTTATATCATGTCTTCTTATTTTGTATAGCTATTTGGTTTCAGTATACAATGATGAAACACATGTAAATACTTATACTTTTAAAATACAATGGTTCTTTATACTCTGATTACTATAATGCATGTGTTGTGATACTACAAATGAAGTCCTCCACCCCCGGACGTTTTCGCCGTCTGGTTTGGGGGTGTGACATCTTCCATGCAAAGGTCATACTAGCATAGCACATAATCAACTAGCATATCACATATCATAAAATGGGCCGGCCTTGGTACCTTAGACCTATTGGTATGGTGAGGAGACTCACCTCGCATTGCAGAAGCTTCCCGCATGAATTCCTTAGTTGCTGCCCCGCCAGCTTCCCGAGCTGTCACTACCAAACAATATACCCAATTAGCAATTGGGTCACATACCATAATCCTTAATCCATGCATGGGGTAAAATAACCATTCTACCCCTAGCCTAGTATGATCCAAAACTAAGGCCCAATCCCAAAACAAAAGCCCAACACTATAATGTCCATAAAACCATCAATGGCCCAATTTTCCAAATTGGGCCCGGACCTTTCTAATGGACTTTATACTAAAGCTCAATATTCTCCTTAGTCAATAATCCTGACCCCAATTGGCCCACGAAGGCCCACAACAACCTAATCCAAGAATTGGACCAAACCGAGGCCCACAAATGTGAAGTCCATTTCTATATTGGGCCACAAGGCCCAATAGGCCCAACTATTCCAATATTGGCCCAAGATGCATTCAGGCCCAACAAACCGCAAATCCAGGCCCAAAATCCTTAGGGCCCAAAGGTCTGAAGTCCACTAAGGCCCAAGTCTTCCTGAGAGCGTACGCCCAGCGTACCTCTTCTGTACGCTTAGCGTACTGGGCAAATAGACTGTACGCGCAGCATACTACATAGTACGCCCAGCGTACAAACAGCTCATGCCCAAAATCCATTAAGTGCTTAATACTTGATCCCACCAGTCCAAATCACAGATCTGAGCTATACTTAACGTCTAAACCCATAAAGTCACTGACTTGGTGACTTTACATGCCCCAAACAAACCCAAAATCCAAAAATGGAATTCTACTTCCATAAAAGTTACCCTAACTCATGCATGAACCCATTAAGACCTTCAAGATGACAACTTTCTGTCTTAGGGACTCAAATAGCATCAAGGGTGGCAACCCCAAGTCTAAGAAACTAATTTGAACCATAAAGCTTCATCCTTGGGACCAAAAAGGAACCAAAACCCAAAAATGGTAGATCTAAGAGATGAATGATCAAGTTCAAAGCTTTATACCTTCATCAAGATGAGAATGAGTCCTAAAAGCCAGATCCATAAGCTCCTCCTTGATTCCCATCTTTGCATCAAACTCCATCTTCTTGAAAATAGATCAAACACCCCAAAAATGGACTCCATAAGCTCAAAATGCCACCATGGATGATATATGATGATTTCTAGGGTTTAGAGGGGTGGAGGCTGAAGGTATTAGGGTTAGGTTATGAGATAAGGAGCTTAAATAGGGTCCAAGACCCTAAAATAACGTTCTGATCTGACTGACGTACGCCCATCGTAATTCTGGTACACCCAGCGTACTCCGAAGAACATTCGCGACCATCCTGGTCAGTATGTCCAGCGTACTCCAAGGTACGCCCAGGGTACTTCCTTCTTCACTAGTACTCCCCGCGTACTCTTTTTGTACGCCCCGTGTACTCGGCTAAGCCTGAAAACCATGAAACTTCCGAAGGCCATAACTTCTTCGTTATAAACCCGATTCCGACAATCCTTATATCCACGGAAAGGTAACAAGAAGCCCTACACTTCTATCAAGTCACACCTTTATCAAAACCTTCCGAACAAAAATCCATTTTCGACAAATGCCCAAACTGACACTTTACCAAAATACCCTTAGGCTCTAAAACACGAACCGAACACCCGGATCACTTCGAATACATCACCCACACCCAAATCGGCCTAGATCTTACCTTTTCAAAAGCCCTAATCTTTATGATGACCGGTCTTCAGGCCACAACCTCAGACTAGGAATCGATTCGGAACTGGATGTTACATAATTAAGATCTTATAGCCTGAGAATGTTTGGTTTGGCCTTATTTCCTGTTCTTGTTTGATGAAGGGCTTAGGGTAGGATCAGGTATTCAAAAGTCTGTAGGGTCTAGCATTATGTATGGCTAGCATACACGAGTGTTGCAGGGTTGGTGGAAGTTTCATGGATGGGTTGTTTGGGATGAGTCCGCCGATTATGAGATATTTAGCCTTCCTCTAGGAGTGAGGACTGAGCACATGCCATGCTTATGTATAGTTTTAGGGCGTTGTGACGATACTTGAGACAAATATGGGTAGGTGTGGAAGGTAGTTTGGGCCTGTACTACTGAAAGCAAAGGACCCATATGCGTAGCAAGGAAGTCACAACCCTTAGGGTTTTGGTTGGGAGTTGGTTCCCGGATTGTTATGTGGAATATCTGATATCTTTTTGGTATGTTTTCAACATGGTGGTTACATGGCGATTCGTGACTAGATCCGGGGAAAGATCAGGAGAGGGCGGATAGGTGGCGCCAACGGCGCCCGAGACTATTGGCCAGATGAGATGGATGACAGGATCCGGGAGATCCTGCATGATGAGGTTGCTGCTATGTTCCATGCTCAGTTGCCAGAGATGTTTGGGTCTATCAAGATCACTATGGTGGATTATTTCGATGATCATTATGCAGCCCTCACTGAGGCGGCTGTCGCAGCAGCCACATCAGTTGTATCGGTGGCAGGGTTCGGAGCCGGTCGGGCTTTTCAGTATCGGGACTTCGACAACACGAAGCCCCCTACTTTTGATTGGACTCAGGATCCCATCAAATCCATGAGGTGGCTGTCTGACGTGGAGGGGTGTTTCTTCACGTGCTCATGTCCTACTGACCAAAAGGTCAAATGTGTCCTGAACCTGTTGAGGTCTGGAGCGAAGGACTGGTAGAGACTGATGACTGGATCGTATTCGGATGATCAGAGAGCTACTGTTACTTGGGAGCAATTCAGGGATATGTTCCGCGCTCGTTACATTCCACGCGTCAAGCGGGAACGGTTGGCTCAGGAGTTTCTGGATCTGAGACAGGATGGTGAAATGGTGACGGAGATCACCCGCATGTTCATGGAGAGGGCGATGTTTTGCCCGGAGTTTGCTTCTGAGCAGGCTCAGATGACTCTTTATCTGAGCATGCTCAAGATTGATATTCGGCAGTTTGTGGTGACCCAGCGTTGTGATACACTTTTGGATCTACAGGAGGCCGCTAGGCGGCGTGAGTTAGAGATTGAGCTGCAGTTGAAGGAGCAGCGGCAGGCCCCGACACAGTCACATCCGGCGCCAAAGCGGTCTAAGACCGTTGATTCTAGGTCAGGAGGACAGCAGAGCCGCACTTGTGGCTAGTGCGGGAGGGGGCACTCGAGGGCTTACAGATCAGGTAGCGTATGTCGCAAATGAGGCAAGGAGGGGCATTTTGCGCGGGACTGTCGCCAGAGTACCCCGGTTCAGGATATGAGGATCTACTACCATTGTCATCAGGTTGGTCACGTGAAGACCAACTGCCCACAACTCGCGGCCAAGCCGGCACAGGCTCTAGTGCCGACTACATTAAGGATTACTGACGGGGGTCAGGGTCAGGCAGCGCCCCCGAGGACCCTGGGACGCGCCTTCCAGCTTACAGTAGTGGAGGCCAAAGCAGTGCCAGTCATGGTTGCTGGTATGTTTCTATCACTTATCTTACTGATTATATTGTTTTATGATTATATGTTTGTACCTGTGATTAGGTACGTTTTTAGTGAACTCCTTACCCACTTTGGTATTATTTGACTCGGGGGCGAGTCGGTCGTTTGTCTCTTAGAAATTTAGTAGGGAGTTCGGTTTTCCAGTAGGAGAGCTAGAGTGTCCGTTGCGAGTTTCTATCGCCAACGAACACGGGATTTCCACTTCTTCGGTCTATCGGGCCTGCGTATTGGAGATCTTCGGAGTATCTTTTCCCGATAGACCTGATTCCGATTCCCATGGGGGATGTACGTGTGATTGTGGGTATGGAATGGCTTAGTCGCTTCAGTGCCATGATCGACTGCGAGGGTCAGCGGGTAGTAGTTCGAACCCCAAGTGGGGGAGAACTGATTGTTTACGGCGAGGGCACCATATTGGGATAAGGGTTTTGTTCGGCTGTCAGGGCTCGACAGTACATTCACCATGGGTGTGCGGGTTATCTAGAGTATGTGGTGGATGCGCGGGTCAGGGATCAGGTTTTAGTATCAGAGGTTCCGGCGGTCAGGGAGTTTGCTGACGTGTTTCCGGAGGAGTTACCCAGAGTGCCTCCGGAGAGGCAGGTTGAGTTTAGGATCGACCTAGTGTCGGGTGCGGCCCCTATCGCCAAGCTACCGTACCGTTTGGCACCACCAGAGATGCAGGAGTTGTCATCACAGCTGCAGGAACTTCTGGGCAAGCTAATCATTTGTCCGAGCAGTTCCCCGTGGGGAGCGCCGCTACTCTTCGTCAGGAAGAAGGATGGTTCACACCGGATGTGCATTGATTACCGGGAGTTGAACAAGTTGATGGTGAAGAACCGTTATCCACTCCCGAGGATAGATGATCTTTTCGATCAGTTGCAGGGAGCATCTTTGTTCTCCAAGATAGACCAGAGGTCCGTGTAACATCAGGTCAGGGTTAGGGAGGAGGACGTGGAGAAGACCGCGTTCCGAACTCGTTATGGACATTAAGAGTTCATGGTGATGCCGTTTGGGCTCACCAACGCGCCAGCAATATTTATGAACCTGATGAATCGGGTTTGCAGGCCGATGCTCGACCGCTCGGTCATAGTATTCATCGACGATATCTTGGTGTATTCCAAGACCCGAGAGCAGCATGAGGAGCATCTGCGGGAGTTATTGGGAGTTCTGAGGCGGGAACGGCTTTATGTCAAGTTATCGAAGTGCGAGTTTTGGTTACGAGAGGTCCAATTCCTGGGACACCTAGTTAACCAGGAGGGGATTTTGGTCGATCCGGCCAAAATCAGGCAGTTATGAAGTGGGAGGTTCCAAAATCTCCCTCATACATCAGGAGCTTTTTAGGATTGGCAGGGTACTACCAGAGATTCATATAGGATTTCTCCAAGATTGCAGTACCCCTCACTCGTCTGACGAGGAAGGGGATGGATTTCCGGTGGGGCCCTGAGCAGCAGAGGGCGTTTGAGACCCTCCGACAGCAACTATGCGAGGCTCCAGTCTTGACTCTCCCGGAGGGAGTTGAGGATTTTATGGTGTTCTGTGATGCATCCATCACGGGACTGGGAGCGGTCCTTATGCAGAGAGGACGGGTGATAGCCTATGCATCGCGACAGTTGAAGCCACATGAGACAAGATACCCTACTCATGATCTGGAGTTGGGAGCGGTGGTATTCGCTCTCAAGATTTGGAGACATTACATCTATGGGGTCCGTTGTACAATCTACACGGACCACAAGAGCTTGAGACACATCATGGATCAGCCGAACCTGAACAAGAGACAGCGCAAATGGCTAGATGTAGTCAAGGACTACGACTGTGAGATCCTTTACCACACGGGTAAAGCGAATATGGTTGCGGATGCTCTGAGCCGCAAGTCAGCTGGATCTTCTACTCCAGTGACATGTATGAGGATTTCAGTGGATTCTCCACTTGTAGGCTTGATCGGGGAAGCCCAGGCTGAGGGTATGCGTCAGGAGAACTGGAAACTCAAGAGGATCAGGGGTGAGAACACCCTGTTTGTGCAGGATAGTCGGGGATTATTGACCCGTTGCGGTCGGGTATGGGTTCCGGTGTCTGGTGGGGGTCAGGCAGATTATTTTGGAGGAGGCTCATAAGTCTCGCTTCTCTATTCACCCGGTGGCCACCAAGATGTACCGGGACTTGCGATTGAGTTATTGGTAGCCGTGCATGAAGCGGGATATCGCTTGGTATGTTGAGAGGTGCGTGACCTGCATGATGGTCAAGGCTGAGCACCAGAGGCCGCATGGCCAGTTACAGCCTCTGGAGATTCCCATGTGGAAATGGGAGCAGATCACGATGGACTTCATCACCAAGCTGTCGATAATGGCGAAGGGGTTCGACGCTATTTGGGTCATCATGCATCGATTGACCAAGAATGCTCATTTTCTTCCCATTCGAGAGAGCTCATCGACCGAGAAGCTGGCCGATGTGTATATACACAAGATTGTCGCTCGCCATGGGGTTCCGGTCTCTATCGTCTCAGACCGTGATGTTCGGTTTACCTCCCGATTCTGGCAGAAGTTCCACGAGGAATTGGGCACACGGCTTCACTTCAGTACAACCTATAATCCACAGACGGACGACCGGAGTGAGCATACCATACAGACTCTTGAGGATATGTTGAGAGCCTGTGTTATTGACTTCGGTGGGAGCTGGGACTCCTACCTACCCCTCACAGAGTTCTCCTACAATAACAACTTTCACTCCAGCATTGGTGCTCCACCTTATGAGTTGTTGTATGGATGGAGATGTCGCACCCCAGTCTGTTGGGGCGAGGTGGGTCACAGGGTGATGGTTTGGACCGAGGTAGTCCCCGATACATTGGACCGTTCAGGATCATTGCCAGAGTTGGCAAGGTGGCGTATAGATTAAAGCTACCAGAGGAGCTTAGTCAGATCCATAGCACTTTCCATGTGTCACAGTTACGAAAGTGCGTATTAGATGAGGAGGCAGTGGTGTCCTTGGATGACATATAGGTCGATGAGCGCCTGAATTACGTAGAGAGGCCAGTGGCCATTCTGGAAAGGAAGGTTAAGGTTATGCGGAACAAGGAAGTGCCTTTGGTAAAGGTACAATGGGAGCACCGGATGGGATCTGAGTGGACTTGGGAGCCAGAGGCTGAGATGCGGGAGCATTATCCGGAGTTGTTCACCGCAGCAGACTTCGAGGACGAAGTCTAGTTCAAGTGGGGGAGAATTGTAACACCCCAACTCTCAGGTACAAACCTTTTTGTCTTATATTTCCATTTGAAAGGTAGACTCGACGAGTTGGATGCCCTGACTCGTCGAGTAGGCACGGTTTTGGTCGCGGGTTTTAAGTGAACAACTCGACGAGTCGGAAGACCGACTCGACGAGTTGGAGCTGGAGGATGAAACCCTAATTTCCGGGGTTTTGTACCCTATTTAAAGGGTCATTAGCCTCCCTTAGCCTCCCCTACAGCCTCCTGTGAGTCCAGAATCCCTAAATCGCATTTTCTCTCCATAATTGTGCGTTTTAAGCTTGGAAGGTGGAAGGAGCTTGAAGATCAAGAAGCTTTGGGCAAGGAACAGTTGAGGATCTGAACTCTACTCCATTTTGGCATCACTTGAAGGTAACAAGTCGTTAACTTGAGCTTCATTCTATCTAGATCCCTTTATGTTTGAGATTAGGGCCATTTTAGCTTGTTTGGTGTTTCATTTTGGGAAATGAACATGATCTGAAGTTGTAACTTCAGATCTAGTCTCATCTTGGTTCTTATGGTCATAAAGTTTCAGCCTTTAACAAGATAATGCCTTTCCCTCACTTAGAACCTCTTCTCCAGCTTGATTTTGGCCATTAACACCTTGCATGTACGTAGAGTTTGCAAATTTACATAGGAAGTATACTCTAGAAACTCAGATCTGCAATATGGAGCTTTGGGGTGGCTTATAAGCATCTGGATGGAGAAAGGACTGAAGATAATCGACGATTTGCATGGCCAACTCGGCGAGTCCGATGAAGATTAGCCTTGAAGGTTTCTGCATGAACTTGGCGAGTCAGTAGGATGACTCGACGAGCTAGTTAGGGTTTCCCCGACTTCTATACATGCATAAACTCGACGAGTTGGTCGGAAACTCGGCGAGTCAGTGAGGGTTTTATGGCCTTCTGAACCCTTAAGGAACTCGACAAGTTGCTAGTTGCACTCGACGAGTTGGGTCAACATGGACTGTTGAATTTGACCGTTGACTTTGACTTGGATCAAGGGTTGACCAGTTTGACCTCTGGGGGTATTTTGGTAATTTGGGAATTTATGGAAGCGATTCATTGGTGGATGTAAGTATTGGATTTGGAGCTGCATTTGGTTGAGTTGACTTTATCGATTCGAGATACTTAAGAGGTGAGTTCTCCTCACTATATCAACAGGGTCTACGGTACCAAGGCCGACCCTTTATGATTTGCATCCTGGTTTTAGGATGGTTGCTATGTTATTAATCTGTTAGATTTCATCCTGGTTTTAGGATGGTTGCTATGCGAGTAATCTGTTAGATTGATATATTGGTTATAGGATGGTTGCTATGTTAGAGATCGGTTAGATGGAAGCTCGACGAGTCAGTGAGGGTTTTATGACCTTCTGAACCCTTAAGGAACTCGACAAGTTGCTAGCTGCACTCGACGAGTTGGGTCAACATGGACTGTTGAATTTGACCGTTGACTTTGACTTGGATCAAGGGTTGACCAGTTTGACCTCTGGGGGTATTTTGGTAATTTGGGAATTTATGGAAGCGATTCATTAGTGGATGTAAGTATTGGGTTTGGAGCTGCATTTGGTTGAGTTGACTTTATCGATTCGAGATACTTAAGAGGTGAGTTCTCTTCACTATATCAACAGGGTCTACGGCACCAAGGCCGGCCCTTTATGATTTGCATCCTGGTTTTAGGATGGTTGCTATGTTATTAATCTGTTAGATTTCATCCTGGTTTTAGGATGGTTGCTATGCGAGTAATCTGTTAGATTGATATATTGGTTATAGGATGATTGCTATGTTAGAGATCGGTTAGATCGGTATCCTGGTTATAGGATGGTTGCTATGTTACTGATCAGTTAGATCGGTATCCTGGTCATATCATGGTTGCCATGTTAGAGATTTGTTAGATCTGTACGACTATCTGTTATTGCATGCTAGCATATGATATTATGTGCACATGTTTGATGGGATTGGGACTGGGTTGAGGCAGGTCCTGCTTTGTGCTGTAGGCCAAGACACCCAGGGTGGACCGGATAGACTGCAGACCCGGTTAGGGCATACTAGTCAGGCCAAAGGCCTGATGAGCGGTTCGGATAGGCCGAAAGCCCCAAGAGGGTGGTCCAGACGTGTCGATGGCTCGGAGAGCGGTCCAGATAGACTGATGGCCTGCGAGGTGGTCTAGTCAGACCGATTGCTCATTATGCATGTTGTGTTTGTTTATATGATATGGTTATATCTGTATGGCGTTGGTATTTTGGGGGTAACTCAGTAAGCCTTCGAACTTACATTTATCGATTTTTATTTCAGGTACTTCTGATGATCGCGGGAAGGCGAAGGCGTGATCGTACCGCTCCTCACACTTTATGATTTTATGATTTGATTCTAGGATACTCTGACAATATACTATTTTGAAAACAAGTTTTGTAATAATCATGGGTTTTGAAATGTTTTAAAAAGTTTAAATTTGGCATGATTTTTTTATGGGTGTTACAGTTATGCCTAAGCTAAACAGAGTGTGAAAAAAAACCAACATATTCTACATTTGCCTTTATACATTAACAACAACACAACAAAGAAATCGAAGAGGATACATAATTTTTAACCTGTGATTGTGATTGCATACTCGAACCGTCGAACGTAGGGGACTAGGGTTTTTGATCGATGCTGGAGTCTGGGAATTTTCAGCGTATAACGAAGATGGAGGCTGAGAATTGTGTCTTTGAGGATCGGAAGAAGAAATCTGGAGTTGAGGGTTTAACGAAAGTTGAATCCATTGTGAGTTTGAGGATGTGATTGTTGTTGGGTTTTAAGCACTATAACACTCCTATGGTGCACATGCAACCCTAGATGCTTTGGAGCTAAGTTTTCTCTAATTATACATGCAATTTCATTTTTCCAAAGCATACATTCTGACTAGCTTACAATAGAGGATATACAACATAAAAACCAAGTTAGATGAATACCTCTTGATGTAGTTTGTAGTTCTTGGCCTTAGAAAGCTTTAGCACCTCAAGTGTGATGCCTCTAATGTGTCACAAACACCAAATTCAAGAGGAGGCTTGAGAGAATAGGCTAGTTAGCTTCAAAATTGATTATCACTCTCTTAGAATGAATAGGCAATCGATTTAGGGGTTAAGGGGTTGTATTTATAGTGTGGCAAAGACTAGGGTTTCATCCATGCAAACCCTAATGCACCATGAACCTTCATATTTCTTAGGATCCATGGGTTAAACCTTTTAGCCCATCCTAATCAACCATGGATAATTAGCCCACATTATAAGAATAATTGATTTACTTAATCACTCCCCGTATATTTATTCAATCTCTTTTGATCACTAAATTAATTCCAAATTAATTCTTGACCAATACTAATTAAATAACATGATTTCTCAATTAATATATTATACTTATAATATTAATAAATCACAAATAACCTCTTTCTCAAAAGTCCATCCTGTCAAATTGCACTGGTGAAGGCAACCCAAAAGGACCATGCTACTATCGGGTCAAGTACATATCAGTTATAGTTATGGGCTTAGACACCTAATCCAACAATTGCGAGGTTCTGTGTGTGTTTGCGTCGTGTGTTTGCGTTGATCCTAAGAAGAAAGTGAAGGGTTTTTTTTAAGCGTGCCTACCTCCTGACTCCTGTTACCCTATAAATTGGGTATACTAATATTTTAATATATTGGGTATTATTTTAAAAAACGAATTCTGGTATTCGGGTATACCCGAAAATTAATATTTATACCTTCTACCCGACCTATACTATAATCGAGGTAACCTATTACCCGAATGTTCATACCTGATACCCGATCTACCCGACCTATTCTACCCCAAATTCGGAACGGGTCGGGTGCGTAGTTCGGGTTTCGGTTTTTTTCGACAGGCCTATAGAAAACTTTCATTTTTCCCATTGAAGAGTTCAATGGCCATTGAAATCCAAATCCATTGAATGCCAATGTGGCATCTCACTATGGTAGAGTTTCATCCATTGAATGACAACTAGACTTGCCACCTCATTCAACCCTCCCATTGAACTCACCATTATGGATGCTCTAATCGAGATCATAAAAACGAATTTTAAGTGAAATAATATTAACTTAAAGTAGGATTCATATACTACGATTTTAAAGCTATTAATATAATGGTTGAAACTAATTTGATATTTCAAGATTAGCAGTGACAAAAACTCCGACCCTGTAACATCCATAAAAATCATGACAATTTTAAACTTTTAAATACAACCCACATCCATAAAGTGTTTAAAAAATAGTTTTCAAAACATTTTCGACATTAGAGTTTTCCCAAAATCATAGATCATAACAAGAGGATGTGTACGGTGACGTCTTCGCCTTCCCGTGGTCATCCGAAGTACGTGAAACATAACCCAAAACTTTAAGCCAACGCTTAGTGAGTTCCCCCAAAGTACCAATACATAATCAAATAACATATACAATAACATCATGCAATGGGTCCACAACTAAAAGACAGGATTACCCATGATCCCATAACATAAGTTTGGATTTCCCTCGGGGCCCACAACTTATGTCTGGCTTGCTCCCTGACCAGATCAGTCCTTGGACTGAAATACCATCAAGCCCTCAGTACGAGTCTGGCATACCACCCAGTCCTCAACTCATATTTGTAATGCTCATGAGCCCTCAGTATGAGTCTGGCATGCCCTACCCGGCCCTCAGATCATATCTTGAATGCTCCAGGGTTTGTTGGCTACTGCACGGAGCGGTACAACCTCAACCCAACACAATATGTCGACATATACCAGATAATAAACATATACACATAATCATGCAAACAGAATCACATGTAGTACAACAGATCTACCAGACTAGCATATCAATAACTAACATAATCATGCATATCTATTCCATACACAGCATATCAGTGAATATCAAACCAATGGGTCGGGCTTGGTGCCTTCGACCCGCAAGTATAGTGAGGAAACTCACCTCGCAAACTGGACAAAAGCTGATGAGGTCTCGACTCCGAATCTCAACTCCAACCGCCTCCTAGTCTAATCAAATGGCCAATCTCAATCAAATTCCCAAAATACCCTTAAGTTCAAACTTGGTCAAGCTCAAAGTCAAACTGGTCAAACCAACTAAGTTAACTGAGTCAACCCAACCGAGTCAACTTAGCCAAATCGACTCAGAGTGAGTAAGTGGGGCGTACGCCGAAGGTACGCTGGGCGTACTCGAGTCCTCGCATGTTGACCACCATCGGGGTGGTTGGCCTTGTAAGGGCGTACTCCGAGTACGCGGGGTGTACTCCCAGAAACCCAAAACTTCCATTAAGAGCTTAATAGCTAAAGCTCTTACTTCCATATTGCAGATCCATGGCTAAAATATTCCGAGGAGTCATAAATCTCCGACTCTATGACTTAGCATGTTCAATAAGTGCTTAACTCAAGGTCTTAATCCATTGAGATCTTCTACATGATGCATGGAGCAAAACTAACCATTTGGGGCCCATTTTTATGACTCAAGACCCTCCCAAAGGCCTGAAAGGACGACGTAATGGGTCAAGAACATGCTTTGTTCAAGAATCATCATTTTGGGACCAAAAAGAGACTTTAAAAAGCAAAACTCTAGATTTACAAGATGGAGTGTAAAAGATGCAAGATTTATACCTTTTTGAGGTTGAAAACAAGCTAGAACTCCCAGATCTACAATGCACTCCACTCCAAGGTCTTTACACCACCTGCTTCTTTCTTCAAAACCACTCTAAACTCTCTTAAAGGCTCACAAATTGGCTTCTTTTTTCTCTAGGGTTGCTTAAGGGTCAAAAGCTCTTAAAGAGGTTGGATAAGAATAGGTTTATGTCCATAAAGATGCTTAAATATGAGCCAAGTCCCCAAAATTAGGGTTTTGCATGCCACCCTCGTACGTCCGGTGTACTAAGACGCGCCTTAGTACGCTTAGCATACACCCACGTACACATGGCATACTCATCCGGCCCAAAATCCACCAAAAGCCACATTAGGCCCCTTTCACCATTTCTCAAATTATGGACCAAAATACAATGTACCAAAATCATAAAGCCAAAGATTAGAAGTACCTTAACATCTGGATGTTACAATTCTCCCTCATTTTATCTATACTTCGTCCTTGAAGTCTGTCGCGGCGAATAACTCAAGATAATGCTCCTACATCTCAGCCTCGGGCTCCCAGGTCCACTCGGAGCCTCTCCGATGTCGCCACTGTACATTTACCAAAGGTGTCTCCTTGTTGCGTAGGACCTTCATCCCCTTTCTAGAATAACTATCGACCTCTCAACATAGTTCAGGCGTTCATCGACCTGAATATCATCCAACGGAACCACTACCTCGTTGTCCAACACACACTTCCGCAACTGAGAGACATGGAAAGTGTTGTGAATCTGACTAAGATCGCTCGACAAATCCAACCTGTACGCCACATTTCCAACCCTGGAAATCACCTGAAAAGGTCCAATGAATCGGGGACCCAATTTCCCCCTCTTCTTAAAGCGTATCACACCCTTCCAGGGTGAGACCTTTAGAAGCACCATATCGCCGACCTGAAACTCCAACTCTGATCGGCATCGGTCGGCATAGCTCTTATGCCGACTCTGAGCGGTCTGTAGTCTCTGTCTGATCTGTTGGGTAAGCTCCATTGTCGGAAGGACTACTTCGGTCCTTCCCATAACCCTGTGACCAACCTCTCCCCAACAAATCGGGGTGCGACACCTCCGACCAAACAAGAGCTCAAATGGCGGAGCACCAATGCTGGAGTGGTAACTGTTGTTGTAGGAGAACTCAACAAGAGGTAGGTAGGAATCCCAACTCCCACCAAAATCAATAACACAGACCCGCAACATATCCTCAAGGGTCTGTATAGTCCGCTCACTCTGGTCGTCAGTCTGCAGATGATAAGCAGTGCTGAAATGTAATCTCGTGCCCAGTTCCTCATGGAACTTCTGCCAGAATCGGGAAGTGAACCGAATATCTCGGTCAGAAACAATGGATATCGGGACCCCATGGCGAGCAACGATCTCCCGAACTTAAACTTCGGCCAGCTTTTCGGCCGAAGAATTCTCCCGGATAGCCAAAAAGTGGGCACTTTTTGTCAATCGATCCACGATGACACATATAACATCAAAATCCTTTTCCGTCTTCGGCAACTTGGTAATAAAATCGATGGTGATCTGCTCCTATTTCCACATGAGAACCTCCATAGGCTGCAGCTTGCCATGCGGCCTCTGATGCTCGGCCTTGACCATCCTGCAGTTCAAGAACCTCTCGACATACCAAGCTATCTCTCTTTTCATGCACGACCACCAGTAACTCAATCTCAAATCCCGATACATCTTGGAGGCCCCCGGGTGTATAGAAAAACGAGACTTATGAGCCTCTTCCAACACAATCTGTTTGATCCCACCAGAAACTAGAACCCAAACCCGACCACACCGGGACAACAACCCTTGACTATCCGTGACAAATCTGTCTATCTCACCCCTGATTCGTTCCTGTTTCCAATTCTCCTTCCATACTCTCATTACCTGAGCCTCTCTAATCAAACCCAAAAGCGGAGAATCAACGGATATCCTCATACACATCTCCCTAACCGAAGACCCAACCGACTTGCGGCTCAAAGCATCCGCTACCACATCAAAATAAAGGTTGGGGTTATGTGGGGAATGTTCTCTGGGGTAGAGGTTGATGAATGAGCCGAAACCCTAGGGAAGTGTGCCTTAAATAGCTCCAAATCCTTAGGCTTTTAGGGTTTTGGCCCAACAGGCCCACCGTGTTGTGGCTAGGCTATAACTGTACCGCCATTTAAATGATGTGGTTACGTCGCGGAGTGTCTCCAGCATCACGTCGTGGCCAATCAAAATCACAACTTAATTAATTTGAAGCCAAACGTTTAATACTTGAAGATAGGTGTTAGTTTAGTCAGTGGTATTGACCTTGTATATTTAACTACTAACAAATGTAACAGTACATAACTTATATCAATAGAATCGTCAAAATTTAGTTTTAATTTACAAAACATATTTATTGGTTGATGACATTTTGTACCCCTCTACTTTTTAAAAAACTTTGTAAAATAACATTTTTCACCCCTCTACTTTTAAAATGTCACTTTGACCTCCTCCACTTTGAACTTTTTAAAATATCACTTTCACCCCCCCTCTATTTTGTAATCTTTCCTGCTTATCTCCCTTAGTATACATAATATGATTTTCTTTAATAACTTTCATTCGTTATAAAAAAACTAATTTTTACGTGCTTATTTTTATGTATGCGTCAGTGTAAATTCGAGGTGGTTAACGTTTCGATGTAAATGTAGAACTTTTGTTCGTTAATTTATAAAAAAAGAAATTACGTACTTTTTTATGTACGTGCCGGTATAAATTCGATTTTGTCTAGATTTCAATGTATTTTTTGACGTTTTCATGCTTATTTTTTATGTGTGTTTCCTACGAATAAGTCGGGTCATGTATGATACGTTTTTTATTATTTAATGTTTGTTCGTTAACTTACAAAAAAACTTACTTATTTATTTTTATGTACGTGTCGGTATAAATTCTAGTTTCTTTATGTTTTCATGCTTATTTTTATGTACGTTTCGTACATATGAATTTTGTCACATAAAATACGCTTTCATTTGATGGTATATATTGAAGTTAGTCGGTTGCACCGACCTTGTATATTTATCTACTGTCACACCCCAAAACCGGAACGGCGGAAACGTTCTAGGGCGGAGGACGTCATGCGTAGTATCACAACAATTGTATAGCAAGCATAGTAAACACAACCAAACATTGATTACAAATATGAAAAGTGTTTACATCAATTTGAAACTTGTTTTAAATACATCAAAAGTGTGTAATATATAGAAAACATGACTCTTATTGCTCCGGCTCCTCTAAATCCAAGATGTACCTGTCTACTGATTTCCTGAGAATACAAGCAGTTTGAAGAGTATCAGCATAAAGCCGGTGAGTTCATAAGCATTTAGTTTTGGTGGAAAATGTTCTTTGAAACCTTTCGAAAAGTGTTCCTCAAGAAAATCCTATATTTTCTTATAAAAAGCATGTTTGTAAACTCATTCCTTCCATGACTTCCAGATTCATACAAGCTATGTACAATCCAAGGAATCATGGAATGAATATGAATATCTATTAGTAGAAAATAAACCATCGGTTTTAGAGATGTCGGTGTTATCCTGGGAAAATCCCATATTTTCCCTAAAAACAGTTATCCGTCCTAGAGTTAGAGATGCAAGTTTAGAAATCCCTGATTACTATCAGTATATGTAAAAGTAGTTTTATTACTTAAAATAAAACAAATGAAGAGTAGAGTCCGTAAACCAAAGTTAGTTTATACTTATTTGCGAGTCGTATAACCATACTTGATATGACCTAGAGACCTTTATAACGTTCTTCAGGCATTTAAGCTAAATGACATTTGTTCACCTCAGGCATGCATGCGTCACTGTAGCTAGCAGTTCAGGTGTGGGATTGTCATTCCCGAATAGATCTATTCACAAATCTCACGCTCTCCCTCCAGGAGACTCTGGTTATACTGAGATAGGATTTAACCCTGTACACCTAAGGGTACAGTTTCGAAGTAGAGCCTCACAATTCTGTACAATCTAGTTTACATGCTAGAAACAGTATAAAAATAATTATCCTTGAATAATAGTACTTTATACTCCTTAGAAAATATATAACATAAACTAAATCTGTCATAGTTTATATATATTCATCCATGAAATCTGATTTGGCAAAAACTGCCTAGAGAGTTATCCCAAACTATACCCATTATAGTTTATTAGAGTTGATATGGAAAATGCTTTGTAAAAACCTTTCTGAAAGCTATGAAGTTAGATTTCCAAAATAGAAGTTTCCCTTATGTTCAACATATTACAAAAAGAGATAAAATATCCGAATATGTTATTAAACGTGGAAATCGTTGGACTGCATTAATAATTTTAAAACTTAATAAAATACTTTGAGTTTGGCTTGTATTCCCCCCTAAAAACATTAAAAACACGGAAAATGTAGGGGTATGAACTCACCTCGGGCGATTTGAATGAAGGATCGATACGGAATGCGGGATGTTCAAGTGAAGCCTTGAACACGATTTGATCCTAATTAACAAGTAATGACACATAAAGGAGTCAAATGATGGTATTTCACCACTAGATGTGATGGAGAACCACTCTAAGAACTTGAAACTACTTGCACTAAGTGTTAGGACCTTAAAGGATTGCATGAGGGGAGTGTATGGCCACCTTAATGGTGTGTGCGGCCATGGGTGTGCGGCCCAAGGGGTGTGCGGCCGTACACTCATGTTGGAAAGTGTCTTTGAGGTCCATACTTGCATCCATGAAGTGTCCTAGGTCCATACTTAGTTGTAGTACAAGTTTAGGGTCCTAAAAATGGGTTTGTGGTCCTAGAATGTGTGTGTGGTCGCACACAAGGGTGTGTGGTCGCACACTTGGGTGTGTGGTCGCACACTTGAGTGTGCTGCCGCACAAGGGTGTGTGCGGTCGTACGCCCTACATGAAAATGTCCAAAAAGGCCAATTCTAAGGTATAGGAAGGCTATGGTCATGTCTAACTCGAAGATGGAAGTCCAACTCTCACTTTGGAGGGTCTTTTAGGAGTGTGCGGCCAACCTTATGAAGGTGTGCGGCCGCACTCCTTCAAAGAGTGAAGGACATGTCGATTTTTGTACACTTAAGGCTTAGATGAAGTGGTTCTTCAAGTACAACAAGCTAAGGGATGGATTGCTCACGTTTTTGAAGCCTTGGGAGGGTTTGCGGTTGAAGAGTCTTGAGAGAAAAGGTGTTGTGTGCTGCCAGGATGTTAAAGGAATGAAAGGAAAGGGGTCTACTCTTTATATAGGGGTGTGAGTGTTGTCAAAAAGTGAGTGTGCTGCCAAGGGAGAGGGTGTGCGGCCGTACACTCCTCCTAGAGGTGTGTATGGCCCGGTTTTCTCACTATACGACACTCTGACTCATTCCTAAACTCAACCTTGGTCATAATCAAGCTTAGAACACTTAAATGAACCCTTAAACAGTACAAGAAATCAACAAAACAAGTTGAATATTGACTGAATTGACTAAGTGTACAAGATAGAAGTTCCGGGTTGTCACATCTACCAATAAATGCAAATGTACATACATTTTTATCAATACAACGAGCATTCAGTTTACAAAACGGATTGACACTGCCGCAACACACAACGGGTAAAATCCTAATTTATAATTGAAAAGTACATTAAAATTCTAAAGCATTGAAATTTTCTATCTGAGATAAAATATGGTTGAATAAGTCCTTTAATTTAACACGGTTTACATTAGAAATCGAATAAAAAATAAGAAAATGTTGAAAGTATGAATAAGAAAGGGTACTGCTATATGTACCTCCTTATTTACATAAATTGTCAAATCATTGGTGTATAAACACACTCGCCTACTCATACATGGGATCCAGGAAACAATCGGAGATATATATAAAATTAGATATAAGAAACCATATAATATAGTTTTCCCCTGACAACTGGGTCAAATAGTCTTAGGTTTTTGTTATCACCATAAAGAAAACTAAAGCCGTTAGTTTTTGAAAGATTTCCATAACTTTAAGCTTTTAAGAAAATGAGTATCGACTTTAGATATAAAAGTGTCAGAATTGTCCCAATTTAGCATCGAAGTACTAATCTTGTTTAATTAGTTATTAAATTTTTTATTTTTTCATTATTTAGTCATCGAGACATATTGTAACAAGTTTACCGGTTATTGTCGAACATTACATGGCATGCCATATAGGTTAATTCTCATGACCTTCGTCCATATAGCATTGACGTGGCATCCATATGAATTTTTAAAATAATAAAATTTATATTATTATTAGTGCCTAAATACTTGAGGGACCATTTATATAGTTGACTTAAAAGGAAAATAAAAACTTCAAGATAAGCAGGAAGGGAGAAACTTTGCCATGATGAAAGATTGATGGAAAGAGAAAAAGGTTTTACTATTTAAGAAAGAAAAAAAATGAAGGGGCGGTGGAAAGAAAAGAATAAATTATATTTTTTGTCATTTAGTTTCATAATTTGTCCAACAAAAATAATTTTAGAGAAAAATATTTTTAAATTCCATGTAAATGCTACAGGAAAAGAATAAATTATATTTTTTGTCTTTTAGTTTCATAATTTGTCCAATAAAACTAATTTTAGAGAAAAATATTTTTAAATTCCATGTAAACTAGATGGGAATCATGTGCGCCCGTTGGCGCTGAGTCATTTTTTTTTTTTGTTCTTTCAGGTTGTATATGTGCTGCAGCATACCATTATATTGATGAAGATATATTTAACATACAAGAGATTTTTGGATAGGTCTTATATAGAAATTTAGGAATGGAAGTCAACATCATGTTTCAATTTGAAAGAAGAAGATATACTTTATGCAGTAATAACTACATCTGTCCCAAATCCTTTTAGTCTCAAATTCGCCAACTATATCTAAATAAATTAAAAAAAAACCGCGTTATTTAAAAAAGAATTTAATGCTGGATTGAATTATGAAATTATAAAAGATACATTCACTAGATTTTGTGCTTCTCGTCACTGATCCATAGAATTGCTTGAAGAAAGAATGCTTCAAATTTGATCATTAATTAATTAGGAGACAAAATTGCAAAAATGGTCCCTGTGGTTGGCAAATTTATGTGCTTTCGGTCCAAAATGAAATGTTGGTGCACCACCGGTCCAAATTTGGATATCTTGTGTAGTTTTGGTCCTTATGGTTATCATTTTTTGTGGTTTTGGTCCATACTCTACCTAAAATGACGATTATGCCCTTAACCGATTGTTTTTTTAATTTAGTTCCTATTATTTTAATTAAAAAAACCAAAAAACCCACCCCACCTCTCTTAAGTAACACCCCACCCCCACCCTCTCTCTCTCACTCTCTCTCTAATGTTGTTAAAGACCCATCACTGGCCTTCAACCCACTGCCTCCACCATCGTCGACCATTGCTACCTCAAAAACTTCAATCAACCATCGTCACCACATCTTCCTTCCTCAATAGATTCGCATCCATAAAAATCCATATCATATCAGGTGTTTGTGGTGGGACATGATTGGGGCACAACTGTCGCTCGGCATCTAGTCTTTTCCGGCCGGATAGAGTCAAGGGAATCATTTCTCTTGGTATTCCATTGTTTTCTAGATCCCCAAGCATGTAGAGTGCAGTCTGATTTTTTGTGCATCTTATTGGTTTCACAACATAAACAATGAAAGATCAAACCCATTTTGTAATCAACGAGAAAGGGAGTGGCAGAAAGCCGCCCTTGTTTATCTATTCGAGCCACCATAATCAGTCGTCATCTCCATCACCGTTATCATAACACCACCACCTGTTAAATCTGCATCACAGAAAAAAATCCCACCTACCCTACCCTAATTGTCGGAGAAGACAACCGGTTAACATCTTCTCCCCAAATCAAACTGAAATTCGATACTAGACCACATCACACCAAATCAAGAACAAACCTGGAACCTGCAACAAATATCAAAACCTGAGAATCTTTTTTCAGGTAAAAAACTTAGCCCGCTCTAAATCCAAAATCGAAAATAATCAGCCCCCGTCGAGAAGGCGTGACAAACGCAGGTGGTTGGGGAGATTGTCGACAATGGTTTTCTAGTTCACTGGTGGTGAAAAACGTTGGAGCTTCTAGAGCTCTTTCTCAGCTGGTGATGGGAGGGAAGAGAGATAGCTCCAACGAGATATGGGTTTCAGGTCTGAGAAAGAGAGGCATCTGGTGGGGGATAACGGTGGAGAAGATGGAGATGGTCGGAGAAGGATGGTGATGGGGGTGAACGTTGATGGCAGGAGGAGGTCAGGTGGAGGTGTTCTTGATGGTATGTGTTTGTGTGTGTTTTAAAGAAGTAGCAACAGACGAAGGGGGGAGAGAGAGCGAGCGAGCGAGAGAGAGGGCCCTTCTTTTAGAGTAAATTATCTTTTTTATATATAATAAATAATAAATGAACTAAAAGAAAAGGAAAACGGAAAGGAAAACGGAATTCAGGAGGGGTATAATAGTCTTTTCAGGTGTAAAGGGACCAAAATCACTAAAAAGATCCAATTTTGGACCAATGGTGCACCAACATTTCATTCTGGACCAAAAGCACATAAATTTGCCAACCACAGGGACCATTTTTGCAATTTTGTCTAATTAGGATAACATAATTAATAAAGATTTGAAGAACAAATTAAATTGGGGGAAAAAGATAATTAATTAATGGTGAAGCTGAAACAATATGATAATAACTTACCAGCCAACCTAAAAGAGCTGATCGTTTGCCAAAACCCAAGAACCGGTTCCTGATGATATCATGATTTCTAACATCTATTATTGTCGGTTCTTGAACTGCATGAAATTCTTCAGATTTGATATCCATAAAATGAAATGGAAGTATAAAAATTAGAGAGATCATGAAATCGATAGTAGCTATATTGTGATCGATATAACTTTAATCACCTTGTGTAGTGTTGAGATTTTCTTCTCTGATAGATGTTTCCCACTGCTTCCATTGGCGTATCTATATATTAATACGTTATTAAAAAAAATACACTACTCAATCAAGTGAAAGAAAACAGTTTCCAGGAGATCATAAAATTTACTAACCTTAAACCTTCCAAATACAACAGTGAGAACAGAAAATGTCACATGTACAACTGCTACTATGAAAATAAAGATGTGTAGATGATGCAGGACCTTGCCTGATAACAATGGCACCTTATTCTGTACTTGGAGAATGAATAGTGTGAATATTTGTACTATTTATTGGATAAATCAAGTTTTTCATTGTTGTACAAAAGCTAGATTGATTTGATTACCCTCTCATCACAGTAACGTACTGAAGTTTCTTTATCTCCGAGCAATTGGCGAATAGTAGATGAATTTTTTTTACTTGGGATCAATCATCTTTTCTTTTGCTTTCAACGGGCAAGGAAGAAAGTGTTCCATGGTCGTCTTGTTCACACAGATGTTAACAATCCTATCTTGACAAACAGACAATTCATAATAGTAGTGAAATAAACCTTAACAGCATCAACTCTGCACCAAAAAGCAATAAAACTAATCAACAACTGGTGCACCAAAAAATACTAATAATGAAAAAGTTAAAAAGTTACCAACCTGATCGCCCATCTGTACAAGATCTAATTAGATTAATATGAGGTTTCTGACGTCCCGTCTTCACCCTCGTTTAAAACCATTGCCGTTTTCATCCATTTTCTTGTAGTTTTCGTGACTACAAAATATTAAATCAAATAATAATAAATTAATTAATGTCAAAAACCGGTAACCAAAGGTTAAGGTTAAGAAAGCATACTATTCTCTGTCTGATCTCAAGACGGAGCTTTACTGAATTTGGCATGTCATATTCACCGTTCTCAAGGTGTCGTTCGTCTGGCCTAAGTATATGTTCATATCAAGATTTATTTATAATCAACAAAAAAATATGAATATCAATCATTTGTCTTTACGTTCCTTATACTTCTAGCTTTCTTTTGTTATAAAGTAAGCATCTTTATGTGTTATTCTTGTTTGCATAAAGAGCGGAAGTCATGATCTTCTTATTGAGTTACAGTTAAAAATTTACAGTTTCTCATTTCATATGGTACATTGCTATTTTACACGTTTTGCTAAAATGAGATTTATAAAAGAGCAGTTTCGTCATTGCTCATCAACATCTCCAAAAAGATAAAGATCTTTTATATGTTGAAAAGTAAGATTAAGATTTTCAACACTAACCCCGACATTGATGGTTTAAACAAAACATTAGATTGGTAACCCATATGCATAATCTACACACACATACACACACAAAAAAAACATTCAGCTAATTATAACGACAACTGTAACTTACCATAGCCAAATCTTTGAGCGGGTAATTGCAGTTGTGGATAATACCAGATTAGATGGTTTTGGTTGCCTAAAAAAAGCCCATGATGGTAACTGACATCATTGCAGGTTGAAAAGAACACCAAAATCTGAAAATCACAAAAGGATTGTTTTCTATAAATAGGGGTAAAATGGGCATTGACTTTCTTAAACTGTAAACATGAAAACTATATGTAGTTATGATAAAAAGATGAAAACTACATTCGGTTAACGTTTATAGAAGTAGGGGTAAAATGGGCATTAATGGATTAATTTTTTTTTGTTTAACATTAAGGTTGATGTTTAAATGCAATTGACTTTCTTAAATTGTAATTAATTTTTGATTTAGTTAAAAAGGCACAGAAAGAACCGAACCTGTCGTAGAAGGAGTTAGGCAAGGACAGAACCGACTGAACAGACATCAATTGTGGCTGTGTATTCAGTTGCCCCGAATACAAGTTCAGGTGCACAGTAATATTATGAACATATATACAATATATACAAAGATAAGTTGCATATAAATGACAAATGTGAAATTTTTCTATCTCTTTCTTGTGTTAAAATAAAAGATATTAGTCTAGGAAGCCTTATAACGAATATTAGAAATAAATGGGGAAAATGCATACCTAAAACAACAGATTCAACCGACGGTTGTTGCTCCACCAACGATTGTTGCTCCAACTACAGAAAATAACAATGTATGTTCACTAAAATATATAGCATCCTACTTCCACTGCTAAAATTGGTTAGCTATTTTAAAGTATAATGAGAACAACTTACCTATTTTACCCTTTTGCAGACTTTTTTTTCGTCTGATTGCATTTCATTTCTAAGTCAATTAAGACATTTGTTTAAATAATTATCATAACTTTTTTGTTTAATCCTTACACTCTGTGTGCTTCCTTTTGTTTCTTGCTTGCTTTAATTCGCTTATGTGTAAGACAGCATAACCAAAAAGTTAGATGAAATGATGAAAAAAGATTATACTTTTGTCTGGTACAATCCACCAAAAAAATGTAAGATTTCAACAAAAATAAACAACACCATTATAAATAAAAAAAATTACCCTTCTTTTGCTCTACCAATACCCATATCACATGGACTTGGATGTTTGTCTGCTTGGAATATCTACAATGCCCTGTGTAGTGTTGACTCCACTGTAAGGAATTTGTTTCTGCATTCCAAATGCAAAAATTATATAGGCAGAACCATGAGATTTTACTATGAAGAAATGAAAAGTTATTCACAAAGTCAATATTAACCTTGTAGTCTTGTACAATTCCATTGGAAAATCACAAAATGAAAGTCAAACGAAATTTAACGCAACACATAAAATCCAATCTGCAAGAAAATATTTCAAAGATGGAAGTTTAAGTTAGAAACTGATTAGTTGGGTAGTGAATCAAGCCCTAAAATAAGCAGATGCAACAGATATCATTAACAAAATTAAACAAAATAAACAATCAAATTTCAATGAAACCTAAAACTGTGTCTTTCAATTCACTAAACCAACCTAATATTGAAACAAAACTCTTCCTCGTCCCTTTCAATTCTTTGAAACCTGCAAAAGAAACAAATACAAAAAGAATTTTATACCAGATATATTAAATTCCAAAAAAGCAGAACACAATCTGTTGAAAGGGGGAGTGTTAGGGTTCAAGCAATTCACTAAGGGCGCTGATGATGAGAACGTTTAAATAAGAAACAAAAAGAAAAAAAAGGATGGAGTAGAAGGCGGACGATTCCTCTAACCTGGGCAATGGTCGTCGACAATCGGAAGACGAGAAATGGTCTGATGGTTGTGGTGACTGTTTCGGCGAGTAAGAAGCAGAGAAGTCACAACACGGAGTTCGGTGTTCTTCGGTAGGCAGAAAAGATGAAAATTCGGAGGCGGTGTCGTCTACGGTTCAACTGGTTTGATGTTGGCTGACGACGGCCAATAGGAGACGCGGTGAACTGAACGGCGGTGGCGATTGTGTTCGATTGAAGGGGCGGCTCTAAGCGTTAATCGAATGGAGACAACGAACACTGTCGTTGGTTCTAGGCGTTGCAAAGAATCAATCCATTTCTCAAGCAAGAAATAAACTTTTTCTAGTGATGACTGCTTTGATATATGAGAATAAAAGGCGGTGGAGTATTGTGGAGTATTGTGGTGTTAAAAGTATTGTGGTGTTAAAATGAGAATAAAAGGCGGTATTGTGGTGTTAAAAGTATTGTGGTGTTAAAATGAGAATAAAAGG
Organism: Lactuca virosa; assembly: GCF_052849685.1. Taxonomy (NCBI): domain Eukaryota; kingdom Viridiplantae; phylum Streptophyta; class Magnoliopsida; order Asterales; family Asteraceae; genus Lactuca; species Lactuca virosa. Next base: position 65,081,360 of record NC_136426.1, on the reverse strand, counting down.
CGGTGGAGTCAAAGGCGGTGGAGAGGAAGTGCTAAGATGCGAAAGTAGTAAAAGCATTATGGGGTTAAAATGAGAATAAAAAGTTAAGTGGCAAAAGATGAAAGAGAAAAAAAGTTACTGTTCCTCAACTTTTTAAGAATTAATAGTATATACAATGCTATAGGAAAAGAATAAATTATATTTTTTGTCTTTTAGTTTCATAATTTGTCAAATAAAAATAATTTTAGAGAAAAGTATTTTTAAATTCCATGTAAATGGTACGTAACATGTATGGATGTAAATGGTAAGATGGTAATATGTTAGGGGTGAGCATAATAACCGAAAAACCGAACCAAAACCAAATTAACCGATATAACCGAACCATTTTAAAAACCATTGGTTCGGTTTCTACTTTTTGTTAACCGATAACTAACGGTTCGGTTATGGTTTTACAGGTTAACCGAACCACTAACTTTATATTTTAAAATATAAAAATTATAGTTTATATATAAAATAATGTAGTCAAACTTATTTAAGACTCATTAAAATTTTAAAATATAATTCATTAATCCTCACTTATCAGGAGACAAACGTGTAATGAAACCATCAAAGGTTGATCACACAGACACACATAATCTTTCAATCATGCATTGAGTTAGATTATTAATTATTGTTGTAATTCCTAATAGGATAATTCTACAATTTGTAAACATTATTGACAATTAGTTTAATCTTCATAATCCTAATCGGAGACTTCTCACACCGTTAATCCTAATCAAATATTGTTTTGACTTTATAGTACTATTCGAAGGATTTTTTGACTTTATAATCAAGACTTCTAGGTAACTTTAGTTTTTAGTTCTTCTTGACTTTGTGATATATTAAGAATGTATTTTTTTTGAATTTTTTGGTTTTTTTATTTACTGTTTTTGACTTAATCACATTGAATATATATGAGTTATTGGCTTTTTTTTTAATCCAGATAACACATAATATGAATGTTTGACTATTTTATTTTATAGTTTTTTTTTAATCGCATCGAACGTGTATGAATTTTTGGCTTTATTTTAATGTTAATATCAATTATCAATATATGAAATTATTAATGTTAATTATTTTAATGTTTTATATTTTTATTGAATATTTTTTATTTTGAATGTGATTATGTGTTATCTCACTCTAAGTATCAAATGTACACATTTTATTCTATTACTATAAGTTAGGTCACAAACATTGGCGTTGAAGAATTTTTTGTATTCTCTTTTCATTCTTATGCCAATATACTTTCGCCATTTATATTATTTTGAACATTATGGTTAACCAATTTTAACTATTAACCAAAACCATTAACCATAACCAATATTAACCAATGTACCCAATGACTACCAAAATGAATTAACCAATCATGATGGTTATGGTTCGGTTTTGACCAATAACCGAACCAAAACGCCCCATACACACCCCTATAATATGTTGAGCATGTTATAGTGGCTAAAACATGATAAATTTGAAAGTTAAAATAATTAATCAGCACGATTAAAACTCAATGCTAAAGAGGACGAGTATTAGGTGTTGTTTGTTTTTTCTGAGGCAAAATGTCTGCAGTCTGCGGACCACATCTGTAGACCTCTGCAGTAGAAGAGGCGGACCAAACGCCTGCAGTCTGAAAAAAGAAGACTGTTTGTTTTTTAACATCTGCGGGCTACTAAAATAAACTGAAATCTAAATAAACTGATTTTTTTAAACTTCAAAGTGATTTTTTAATATTTTTATGACTTTGTTATAAATAATTAACGAATCTCGATCAACTTTTATGCATTATTGTATAAAAAATAAAAATAAAAATGGTATGAATTAACGTATATATTTGATAAAAACCAACAACTTTGGTTGCAAAGTTATAACTAAACATTACAATTAGTGATCGAAGAATTTGATACATAAATAGATGGAAATAAACTTCGATTTTTTCAATTATATCCATTAAAAACGTACCATAAATATTTTCTCGAGAAATTGACGATACTGTATTAAATAATGTTTTACAAAATTTGGCCAAAAAATATAAGAATATATTATGATTTTTTTCCATATTTATATAAACAACTTCAACGACTATTATATTGTAATAAATCTTTATTTATAAATTTGTCAAAAATATCATGTTTGTATCGTTGAACGTTTTTTTTATGTTTTGTAATTTTTTTTTCAAATTGTTTATCATTAATAAAGTTGGAAAAAATATAAATTAAAAAAAAACTTAAAAAAGAAGATATATATATATGTTTTTTTAGGCTAGAAGATGTCTGAAGATGTTAGAAGACTTTGGCCCACATCTGCGCCAAGAAGAAGGCGCGCAGACATTTTTAGGTCTGCAGTCTTCAAAAAAACAAACAGTCTGCGAAGACTAATGTCTACGCGTGGTCTGCGCGGCGCAAACAGAAGAGGCCACGCAGATCTGCAGACAAAAAATAAACACTACCTTAGACTTTTATGATAAAAAAACAAATACTTTTTAAGAAAAAAAGAAAAAATAAAGTTTTGTTTTATAGTAGGAAACTATTAACTATTAACTTTTACTTTTAGATAAACTTTTATTTTCTTATCTACAAAGATACTTCACATAGCTTTTATCAAATAGTTTTTTTGAACTTTTAGTTTTTTGATATTTTAGGTTTTTACTAATTGCTTTTGCCGTACTCTTTCCCACGCTTCATTTCATACAAAATCGTTAAATGCGTTTCAAATTCACATAGCAATAAAACTACATATAAAAATCGGCAAGTTTACAAAAACCTCACAACATCTACAATACAACATGACCCAAAAAAAACATGAAACCACACCTACACATCATCCTGTTCATTCCACCTCAACCTCCTTCCTCGTTCCCACATCTCCATTGCCACCGGAAGTCATCTCAGCCTCCGCCACCACCGGCGGCAACTGCTCGTACGCCACCGTCCGCCTTGGCAAAACCCTAAACTTTCCAAAATCAAGAACCTCCACAAGCCTCTCATAACTAAACTACTGTTGAACATGTACTATAACCGCAAGAAGAATTGCAATGACAGGAATCCTAATATCCCCGAACTTTGAATAAAAATCAAGATGCGGATTCACAAACTCATAATCCTCAGAAAAATACGGGTTCGGGATCGGGGTCCGAATGTAATCATAAACATGAGGAAGAAGTCGAATCACAGTTAACCCGATAAAATACGATTTTCGTAACGGTTTGCAATTAATTTGCCAAATTAAGTTACCAATAACTTGTGGAAGCAAAAAGAAATCTTGAACCAAACCCACATACTCCTCAAATTCAGCAAGCCATTGTTGTAGGTTATGAACCACAAGCACACATACAAACCCGAGCACATGAACCAGCCCGGTAACTATAAGAACCCATCGATCAGACGGCACACGGGTCGGTTCATTTGGGGCCCGCGTCTGTAACTGGATTCGGGCCCTCCAAACTTTCTGGTAAAGCCGCAATGTTAGCGAGAATGAAACCAGTACAAGAATCTTGACCGTGTAATCGATGACCCGAACCATTTGACTTTTTTCAAGAACCGAAGACTTTTCGTAAGATTCCGTTTTTTCTAGAAGCGCTTCGGCCCCCATAACTAAGGGAATCCCGTATCCAACCGCTTGGACCGATAACATCACGAGTGAAACAAACGGGATCGCATTCGCATTCTCTTTGATGTAAAACAATCCGGTTAAAATAAAACCGATTGCAACCGAAAGTGTAAGAAGTTGTAAAATTCCCTCTACACCTCTTCTAGAAAGAATATCTTCCCGTTGAGCCCGATACATAATCGGAACTGTTTGAAGGTTGACCGGTTTGAAAAACAATGGGTCAAACTCGTTTCGTTGACTCGAAATTGAAATCCTAGCCGTTCGATTAACCATCCAACGGGTCGCAGTAGGCGGGTACGATATCACAACTTCAATCAAACAATCCAACCCGTTTTCAAGATCCATACTCTCGTATAAAACATTCCATGAGGCCCGTACGTCCCGACACCCAACTAAATACATTTTCCCAACAACCGGATAATACAACCCTTCGACCAAAAGATCCGAAACATTCCCATATTGCCCTTCGAAGAGCGAAAGTTGACCCGATACATTCAATAGGAGCTGTCGTTCGGTGTATGTCGGTTTAGTGTGATACAGTGTGTCTTCTTCTGTAATTGAATCGTTTTGTAGAGACTAGTAATGACCGAATAACGGGCCAAGTGAGAGAGTCTCAAATTGCACATCGGTTCTTGAAAAACGATTAGGTCCGGAATCAGGGACCGCAGGGTGGTGACGTGTAAGATCTTCGGATAAAAGTGACAAACCAACGAGATAGAAATCGGCATCTTCGACTTTCGAGAACGTTAAAAATGACTTTTTAATCACGGTTTAGAAGCTGAAAGGCTCGTGTTTTTCGAGAATTGTTCCTGCTAAATCGATCTTGGAATACATATAATACGGATGAGATTCCGTGTACTGATCGTATAATTCAGAAGGGCGTACAAGTTTCTCAAACGTTAACGGAAAAAAAGATGAATTCCCATCTTTTAAACTAGAAATTGTCCCGAGAATTATGCTTCTTTGTTTAATGGAAAACAAGAGCGGAATGTATAAACAGATATGGGAATCGCACCCGATTCCGATTCCATCTTTATCGACAATTCCAAGGCAACCAATCATACAAAGCTGCCCGCTTGATGATTCCCACATCCCTTCAGCCGAAAGTGTCATATTATTCAACCCGGTTCGCTGACCCGCATTGTAATGATCCTCAAATGGAGAAACAACCCGAATAACCGCTTCAACCTTCGTAAATTTACTCTTTTGACCCTTTGAAGGCGATTCTTCACATCGAACGTCTTGAAGACTAAGGTGCTGTTTGTTTTTTCTGTGGCAAAATGTTTGCAGTCTGCGGACCACTTCTATAGACCTCTGCAGCAGAAGAGGTGGACCAAACGTCTGCGGTCTGAAAAAAGAAGAATGTTTGTTTTTTAACATCTCCAAGCTACTTCGTCTATTCTATCGTATTTGAAGGTCATAGGGGGTTCTTTTGTAGATCTTAGATCCCCAAACCCATTAGGATCAATACCAATCGCTGCGTTCACTAACCTAATGCAGAGAATCAAGATAAACCCTAACATGAAAACACTCTTCATGGAAGGAATTTGAACAAGTCAACGTTTTTCAAGATTTTTTTGATACCCGTTTGCGGATTCTTAATCAAGAACAGGACATAGGACTGGGGATTGAAGAGATCGCAAAATTAACTCAAAATAAGTAATAAATTTGGGGGCAAAAGACTAGAGTTCAGTGGGTATCGATTCAGTCACCTGAAAGCTAACCTGGAACCACTGCGAAGTATCTGTTGGAAGATCGAGTTTAATGATTGACTGGATCTTTGAGTTCTTTTTACTTCTGATTGTACGAGATCTGTGGGTTGATTTGGAAGAAGAGGTAGGCGAAAGAAGAAGGAAAAGTGCAGTTGAAGTCAACTCAAAACTGAAAATGGTAGGAAGTGATTGTCTAACGATTTTTATTTTTCCTTTGGAGTAATATTGATCGTCAAATTTAGTGAAATTCTATCAAAAACATATATATATATATATATATATATATATATATATATATATATATATATATATATATATATATATATATATATATAAATTTAATATCCTTAGAGTTTACTCTATAACGTGATTTAGGTTTAAAATAGATAAAATTGCAAAAATGGTCCCTGTGGTTTGTCAATTTCTGTGGATAAGGTCCAAAAAAAAGCTTATTGGCAAAAAAGATCCCTAATTGATGGTTTTGTTGTAGTTTTGGTCCCTACCTCGTTAAGTTTAACAGCATGGTTGTTAACTTTTGGCAAATGACGGATTTACCCATGGGACTATTTCTGCAGTTTTATCTTTTTACCAAACTACAAGGACCAATTATGCAATTTTTCTTTTTTATTTTATTTAATTATTAAATAATTGAATTATTTTTTTCCTTTTAACTTTTTTATTATTGTATTATTTTTTATTGGATTATTATATATTAATAAATACTATTTTTAATATATTATATTTATATATTAATAAATATTACTTTTTTATTATTAATTTTTTTTAATTAATTTTTTTTGAATTTCTTCTTTAATGCATTAATTCTTTTTTGTTGGATTATTATATATTAATAAATATTATTTTTAACATATAATATTTATCTTAGTAAGTGTTACTTTATTGGATTATTAAATTCATTTAATTAGTTTTTTTAATTTTTTTATTTCGTTAATTCTTTTGATTGAATTGTTATATATTAAAAAATATTATTTTTAATATAATTCATTTATATATTAATAAATATTACTTTTTTTATTATTAATTTTTTTAATTAATTTTTTAATTTCTTTTTATTGCATTAATTTTTTTATTGGATTATTATATATTAACAAATATTATTTTTAGCATATAATATTTATCTATTAGTAAGTGTTACTTTATTGGATTATTAAATTTATTCATTAATTTTTTTAATTTTTTTATTGCATTAGTTCTTTTTATTGGATTATTAGTTTAAATTTATTATTTTTATTTATAATAAATAATATTTTTTAATTGTTTTTATTTATTTATTTGTTTTTTAAATTTCTTTCTTTATTGTTTCAAATAAAAATACCAAAAAATCTCACCCACCCCACATTCTCTAATTTATTTTAAATATTTGGAAGATAACATATTTTGGACAACACCACCACCACCACTCAGTCACAACAAACCACTATCGGGTCGTCTCCAACCCTGTTACTATATATATAAATATATAAGTTGAGTAATTATTTACGAAGTGAGATTATCGTGTGTATTTTAGTTTTTTTGTATTCACATATATCAAAATTTGTTATATATTTCGATAAACTTATGATTTTAACGTATGATTTTGACATATATAATTTCCCTAAAAATATTTCTATATGAATTACCAAATCTGAGTATTCATTACTAGGAGGTCGGCCAAACGAGTACCGAATAACGAGTTCTACAACTTTTTCACCACCTGTAGTGGATATGGTGGTTTGAAAACCCTCGATCTAACAATATCGTCATCGATGGTGGTATCTGTAATGAATGGTCGGCTGGAGGAAGTATGTTTTCTGGGGTTTATTTCACATTGTATGGGTAGTCAACTGGTGTAGTTTTCGTCGAGAATGACCGACTGTAGTTGATGATCGATGATTTCCAGCGAGATGATACGACGACGCAAGATGGTAAAATGCAACGAATGGAGGAGCTGACCCGGAGTGTTTGATATTTTTATTTAAAACAATAAAGAAAGAAATTAAAACAAAATAAAAACAATTAAATAAATATTATTTATTATAAATAAAAATAATAAATTTAAATTAATAATCCAATAAAAAGAACTAATGCAATAAAAAAATTTAAAAAATAATTAAATGAAATTAATAATCCAATAAATTAACACTTACTAATAGATAAATATTATATGCTAAAAATAATATTTGTTAATATATAATAATCCAATAAAAAATAATTAATACAGTAAAGAAGAAATTAAAAAAATAATAATAAAAGTAATATTTATTAATATATAAATATAATATATTAAAAATAATATTTATTAATATATAATAATCCAATCAAAAGAATTAACGAAATAAAAAAATTAAAAAAAATTAATTAAATGAATTTAATAATCCAAAAAAGTAACACTTACTAATAGATAAATACTATATGTTAAAAATAATATTTATTAATATATAATAATCCAATAAAAAATAATTAATGCAATAAAAGAAATTCAAAAAAAAATAATTAAAAAAATTAATAATAAAAAAGTAATATTTATTAATATATAAATATAATATATTAAAAATAATATTTATTAATATATAATAAACCAATAAAAAAAATAATACAATAAGAAAAAAGTTAAAAAGAAAAAAGTAATTAAAATAATTAATATATAATAAATCAATGAAATGAAAAAGAAAAATTGCATAATTGGTCCTTGTAGTTTGGTAAAAAGATAAAACTGCAGAAATGGTCCCAGGGGTAAATCTATCATTTGCCAAAAGTTAACAGCCATGCTGTTAAACTTAACGAGGTTGGGACCAAAACCGCAACAAAACCATCAAATAGGGACCTTTTTTGCTAATAAACTTTTTTTTGGACCTTACCCATATAAATTGACAAACCACAGGGACCATTTTTGCAAATTTGTCATTAAAATATAAGGGTAACTTCATATATACTTTTATTATGATTCAAAATTTTTTGTCTGATCTAAAATTTAAATGTTATATATATTTTATTAGCTTTTTAAATATTTTATATGTCAAATTTTATTTTTTAAATGTTTTCTAATCAATTTTTATATTTTTAAGATATTATAATTTATAAAAGAAAGCAAATTGAGCAAATTGTCCTTAAATATCAAAACTCTTTTGACATAAAATGGATAGACCATATTGCCCCTCAGTAGCCTGACACCCGTCTTTAATGATCAGGAAACGCCTTTTGAAATTGGAACGAGAGCCACAGTCCAACGCTCAATCTTCGTCACCTTGGAGACTATGTTCAACAATGAAGAATCTCCTGGGGAAGAAAGGAATCGAAAGGGAGTCCCTAAAGGTAATGTCAAACATGGAAGGCGATTGCAAATTTTACCTTTTTGATTACTCAATTATGAGCATAACCCAACCGGTTGCCTTATCCGATGATGCAGAAACGGGAAGGCAAGGGTGCGTTTAGTTGCAGAAAAATGGGCCGTTTTCCGGAAAACTTTTCCAAGAAAAATGAGAATTTTGAAAACGCGTTTAGTTCGTCTATTTTTCTAAATTTTTGACGAAAAATGAAAATTTTCCGTTTTCTAAAATTACAAAGAAGTTGCAAATTTTTGGAAAACCAATAATCTTTGTTTTCCACATTTTTCTAATTCCAATTTTTTTCTAAAATATAAACACCCACTCCCACCCCATCCACCTCTACCTACCCTCACCTTAACACCCCCAACCCACCACACCCTTACCTACCTACACTCACTCCCAAGCAACCCCCCCCCCCCACACACACACACCCCCCCACACACACACATACACCCACAAACACACACACACCAACCCCCACAAACACACACACCCACACCCACACCCACCCCCAACCCCACAAACACACACACACACCAACCCCCACAAACACACACACACACCCACACACACCCTCACCCCCACAAACACACACACCCACCCCACCCCCACCCCCACAAACACACACACACACACACACACCAACTGTTAGTGGATCACATGTTACATTGTATTAGTTCCTTATATTTCTAGATAGCCCATTGTGTAAGCCGTGTATGTATTGGCCCAAGTGGCTTTGTATTTATACGTACGTTAATGTATATGTGTGTTATGGGAAAAACACGGTTTAGCATAAGCATAACACACATATACATTAACGTACGTATAAATACAAAGCCACTTGGGCCAATACATACAAGGCTTACACAATGGGCTATCTAGAAATATAAGGAACTAATACAATGTAACATGTGATCCACTAACACCAAACCCCACAAACACACACACACACACACCAACCCCCACAAACACACACACACACCCACAAACTCACACCTACCCCCACCCCCACCCACACCCCTATATACACACACACCCAACACCACTACCACAATCACCGACCTACCATCACCACCACCATCACCACCCCATCACCATCACCATCACCACCACAGCCACCCAGCTGCCACCACCGCCGCCGCCGCCACCCCGCTGCCACCACTGCCCCCCGCCGCTACCCCACCACCACCACCGTCCCCACGCCCACCCTACCACCGCTACCGTTTTCTAAAAATGAAAACCGATAGAAAAATACACATATAAGCACGTTTTCTAATTTTCTAAAACTGAAAATGAAAAATGAATAAGTTTAAACTAAACGCGTTTTCTAAATTTTCCAATGAAAACCGAAAACGGAAAGCGAAAACTGAAAAGGGAAAACGAAAAACGGAAAATGAAAACTGTTTTTCCGTAACTAAACGCAACGTAAAGTTCTTGGGAGATTTTCAAATAAAGAGTTTCAGGGAGTGAAAGATGTAAGGATTGAAGTTGCAGCTTGGCTTCACATGTTTGCTCTCTGACAGGCATTTAGGCAGGAAGAGGACAGTGGTTGATTAGTATGTTGTTCCTAAGATTTTGATGTGTGACAGGGAGTGAAAGATGGAGCCACAAGTCTGTAGCCTCATTATTAAATACATGGTGATGTACTACCCAAGTCAGGAACTGTGTGGAGTTCACAATAATGACAAAGAAAGAAAACGGTTCACTAGTGCTTCACTGGTTACTAGTTGTGAGGATTTGAAAGAATTCATGTGGTTGCATTTCTTTTTATTCTTATCATAACCTGTTTTGGTAATGCATGTGGGTTGCACTATCTTGAAGAAATATAAGAGTGTGGGTACGCATTGCTGAATTTGTGAAGCTGTTGGGCTATGGCGGAGGCCTGTACATGGGGGAATCTTCCAACAAATGGTTGTTATTATGGAACTATAGGTCTATAATAACACTTGTTGTTATTATGGTATTCACTGGTAAGGGTTTTTAATTTTTGTTATTATGGAGCCATGTGTGGCTTCGATTTTTGATTTTAAACAGGAATTCAAAGGAAGAGGAAGATATGTGCATTTTGACAAGACTCGTAAGGATGGAACTTCGATGATGTTTCATGGTCGGAACAAAGTCTACGCATGTAGTTTTGGGTTTAAAGCAGCAAACATAAAGGAGAAGGAAGTGATTCCGAACCCACTGGCACATCAACGTCATATCAGCTTTTATCTCTTCTCTCTTTCAACCTTCTCAACCCATAACATATTAAAATCTTATCTTTTTCAATCTATTCAACTCATTTAATTTTTAATTTTAAAATAAACAGTAACTAATTAAAATTAAACAAATTAATTCATAAAATATAAAATTAATTTATAAAAAGTAAATATTAGTTATATATATATATATATATATATATATATATATATATATATATATATATATATATAGGTTCATGTGATACGGCCTAATTTTGTGAGACCGTGAAACTACTTTTTTCTAATGAAATATTCTAATATTCTAGTGTTCACGAAAATTAAATATGTGTATTATTTTAATATTCTAAAACAATAATTTTAACATATTTTACATTGAAATATTCTAAAACATATAATGTTAGAATATATTGCATGTTCTAGTTTTACGAAGAATAGAATATTAGAATATTAGAATATATATATATATATATATATATATATATATATATATATATATATATATATATATATATATATATATATATGTATTAGTGTTGTAAAAATCGGCCTAGGCGGCCGATTAATCGGCGCCTAGGCGCTAGGCAGACTGCAACCGACCACGTTTATGTGTAATCGCTCAAATTAATCGAGGTAGGTCAACGTCGGTCAAACTCGGAGCTAATCGGGTCTAATCGGTGCTAATCGGATCTAGGCGGTTGACCCGATACATTCAACGAATTTTCAAAAAAAATTAGGGGCAAAATTGTCAAAACTGAAAACTTTTGCTAGGGTTCGTTTTTCACTTCTCATTCCATCGTCCCTGTGAAAACGTGTTTTGTGGTTTCTCAATTTTTCTCTCGACTCAAAGCTGAAAGCGGCACAGGTCAACGCCGGTCACCCTCGTCCTCACCATCACCTCTTAAAGTCGGACCCTGAAATTCGATCGCACCCTCCCGTTTCTCCTTCGTCTTCGTCGCTATTAGAGACTCCTTTCTCTACCGACAGCGACAACGGTCTTTATCATCTACACAGGTTAGTTCTTTAAACTCGATTTAAGCTGTAAAATTTTGATTTTTATCTATTAAACTCGATTTAAGTTGTTAATCAACGGATTTGTGAAGAACTGAAGGGCTCGTCCTCAACTGATTAACCTCTGTTAATCTCGAGTTATGCTTTCAAACATCGACTTTTGAAAGACCCTAACTTTCGTACTAAAGACATTGTCACACCAAAACATGCTACATGCATATTTATAAAACAATATCTTACGTTGATAAAGTGATTACAAAAGATTGGATACAAACCAACTATGTTTTAATATTTTACATAACTACCCACGATATTGTAATTTTATACAAACATAACCGAAATACAAAAGTAGTATTACAACTATTCTAAACCTTCCAACAGTATATGACTATACTGGTTACTTATCTCCTGCAAATTTGTTAAACATTGAGAGGGTAAGCGGTGACGCTTAGTGAGTTCAATAATAGATACAATATAACGTTATGTCATATATATACTTCAACATGGCAGAAGCAAAGAGGAACAAGGAACAACAAAGACATATGTGAATCATGAGACAAACTTTCCCTATCAATCAATGATTTGATTCAAAGATATACGATCAATGAGACATGACAATTTCTATACTTGATATACACCAATAAAGCTTCGGCCCAAATGGCACAGAAGACATACACTTTCTAATTTAAACATTTCGGTAGATTTCAGGCTTATAGCCCTGTCTAACCATCTGCCAATGTCATAGAATAGAAGTCATTCTCATACGGAGACATGCTCTACATGGCCAGAGGCTATGTACCAGTACCACTGTGAATCTAAGTCCTTTCACTGATCACATGGTCAAAGGTATAACTTTGCTATCATAAATAGCAGAAATAAAAATAACACGGAAAAATAAACCGAAATAATAACACTGAAAAGCACATAGCACATATAACACATAACATACAATTGTTCCTATATATTAAACTCACCGTGAAATAACTGGGGGTTAAATTAGTAATTTGGGCAGCACTTCGGCTCTAAATATGACTTCCTTCGTTGAAAACCGGGAGTTTTCTTGAAAACCGGGCCCTGCGAGGGTTGGACTTCGAAACCGAAAAGATAAATTTTTCGGGCTTCTTGGGAATCTCGGGGGGTGTTTCGGGTGTTGGAATCAATACCGGGGCTTCGGGGGAAGTGGAAGTAGAAGAAATATAAGTTTAGGGGTAAAAAGTGGCAAATTTCTAACATTTACCCGGGAGGTCTCGCACCCCTTATATAGGTGCGAGGTCCGGATCCGAAGCGAGGGGAAGAAGGCAGGTGGCTGCGAGGTTCCGAACAGCTGGCAGCAGGGCGAGGCTCGGAAGCGAGGGTCGGAACAGCTGCGAGCTTCGGATTGGTCGGATGACGCGACTACTTGCTTCGGATCGGGTCAGCATCCTCGGTCGAATCAGGAGGCTACACGCGGGTCGGGCACGAGGAAAGCATGCGAGATCACGTGACGACTTCGGACACCTGTGCGACACGCGTCGCTTCTTGGACGCGCCACGCAGCTGCTTCGGACACGTGGCCAACTCAGAACGAGGGTGACGTGGCTGGCACTATTCATGCGAATTTTCTCGAAAATTGTGCCCAATCTTGTAAAATCCATAACTTTCTCATACGGGCTCCGTTTTTGACGTTCTTTATATGCAAGCGTAGAGAAAATTATGCTCTACAACTTTCGTTTAGACTTCGTCGAAAAATTTTGACTTTATTTTTATATTATTATTTTTAACAGACCGGGACTGGTAAATCCGTTAAAAATTCATAACTTCTTCATCAGACGTCCGTTTTCGTCAGACTTTTTACCGTTGTACTGCTAATGACGAGACCTTCGATTCTCATTTAGGTTGTGTCGGCTAAAAATAACTCGATCTAAAATTCAAGTTTTTAGCTGTCTACTGCTAAGCTGAAACTTAGAAAAATCATAACTTCCTCATACGAAGTCAGATTTTGGCGTTCTTTTTATCAAAATTCTCGGTTTAACGAATACTACGACTTTCATTTAGATCACTAAGGCTAAAAAGTAGTTTATCAAAAACTCACTTTTTACGTCATTCGGCGTCGTGCCGGTTTTGTCGCGGATCTTCGATTGGTCATAACTTCTTTGTTATAACTCGGATTTCGATGAGGTTTTCGCCTAAATGCTTCTAATAAGATTCTCTACAACTTTCCATAATAAAATTTTACTTATTTCAAATTTTATATTTTCGCTAAATTTCACTATTTGGCATTTGATTGGAATCTCATAAGACTTCCAATACTTTCCGAGTGATTCTAAACATAGTTTTACTTCATTTCTAGTAAAAACTATCTGTTAGAACTCAACACTCGATATCACATAATATTATTTACTTTAAAACACGATTTCAAAACGTGTATGTTACAAATACCTCTTCCTTTTGAGGATTTTGTCCCCGAAATCATAACGATAAAAATGACTGGTAATATTTCGCTCTTATCTCATTCTTATTTTCCTAATTATATTTGGGCCTCGATGGTGTTTCCACTTGACGTGCACCAACTCCCATACATATGTACAAAGCATATCTTCTACCGTTTGAATTGTTCTCTCCGTCTGACCATCTCATTCTTTAATTCTTTGACTAAAATTTCGTCACTACACGAGACATGGTTCTCTGAACCAATCACCTCACTTCGCAGATCTATTTTAGTCGGACTCGATTCTTTACAACCATTAAGGTCTGAATGAAAATCATCTTCTTAGTCATCACCGAAACGAAGGTAATGACATACTCGAACAAAAACGGAATCGATTACTAGTTTCTTGGTAACCTTGTGACTTTCCCTGATCCAAGTGTGAGTCCTGTGCTTCCAGTAGTATAGGCCTCTACTACTATTCACACCTACTCATACTCATCCCAAGTATTGTCTCGCAGTTTCCAAGTCGCCATTCAAAATCACAAAGCAACTTATCACACATGAATGTGTTCAAACAAGTACTTACGACAATTTCTCCTAGACTCAATTAGGGATTTCACATTTCTATTAAATATATCTTAGATTTCCTATACTCGCCTTCTAAGATTCTTTTCATGCTTATGCTCGACTTAGTCTATCCTAATACTTTTTCATAGGTCGATAGAAATTTTACTTCCAGACCAAGGTCGGCAACAGACCTTAAACTTTCTCAAGTAATAGCAATATAAGTAAGCAACCTAAGGCATGCTATATTCATTTATCATTTAGCACATATTAGAATATGATGCATATCTCCTCTAATATTCTAGTGCTTGTCCATTTAGGTATTCAACCTAAAGTATACTAGATACACATCATATCATCATCCCTTAACAATCTATGTTTAAGTCTAGAAATTCTCAAAATTCCTAGTTCACCTAAACTAATTCTCTAAAAATTTTGAAGTAACTTAATATTTTAAAATACTAGGGTTTATCACTACCCAATACCCCACTTAAGTCTTTCCTATGGTTTGTATCCATGTACTTACAAATGACTCCGTTCATATATTGAACGTTAGACAGTTTAAGTCTAAATACCAATCCGTGATACTTAGTTCGCTTAAACTAGTGCTCTGATACTGTGACAACCTGAAAAAAAAATTTGCTTTTAAAACTCAGCCAGTCAGCTCAGTTGAGTGTCAGGGTCATTTCTGCTATCATTTAGCCTCGTTTGGAGTCCATTTAAAGGTCCAAAGGTCAGTACATTCAAGCATTGAGCATAGGAATGGATCGCGTACACTTCTAGCATCAAAACCGGGCCTTACACTCCAACACAAGGAGCGTACGGCCGCACACATGGGTGTGCGGCCGCATACCCCTCTCCTGGCAGCACACTCACGGGTATAAGTGTAGAACTCAACCTCCTTTAATCCCTTTTCACCCTCCTAAGCCTAGAACTCGATTTTGCTCTCAACTACCATCCGATTTTCAGCCTAAATCCCCAAGAATGTAAGTGTTCTTCCTTTGGTTTGTGGTTAATCTTCATAAACTAGTTACAACCTTTGATTTCATCCATTTGAAATCGTGTTTTGGTTAGATCTTCAAGTCTTCATCCATTTCACCAAGAACACCAAGAACACACACTTGTTCTTGGCGATTTTGGACCTTCTCAAGCTTCCGGATAGTAAGTACTTCTTTCCAATGCTTGAATCTTGTTAAGAACACTTTTTAAGCCCTAAGAAATGCCCAGAACTCGTGATCATATGGTGTGTGCGGCCGCACACACTCATGTGGCCGTACACCCCTCAAACACCCTCAAAACACCATCAAAACACCCCTAAAGGCTTCTATACTGTGAATACCACTCCCCAAGCTTGTTACCTACTAGATAAGAACCTTAGAAAATGTCCAAAACATGTTCATCAAGGAGTGTGCGGCCGCACACACTCCATGTGGCCGTACACCCCTTTGTTTGGTGCTTTAGGGCTTCCAAAGTGCCTTTCTAACTTCAACACTTGATGAGCATCAGTCCTACAAGCCTCCCCACCATTTGGAAAACGTTTTGGGCACACTTTACCATGAGTGTGCGGCCGCACTCTCCCCTGTCCGCACACCCATGGCCGCACACTCCCTCAAGTGGCCGTACACTCCCTTAGTTTGAATCACATGTGATTCCAACACTTGGACAAAGTGTTTCCTAGTCCCGTAAGGTGTTTCCTTGCATTTAGTTGCTTCTAAACACTATATTTATGTCAATATATGCCATTATATGTCATTTAGGACTCGTTAAGTCTCGGGACTTCATTCGTGGAACTTCTCATCCTTACGCGCGTGATCGTTGAATCACCCACATCAGGTGAGTTCGTACCCCGTAATGAATATTTTAACTATTTTAAATGTTTTAAGGGGGGAATACAAGTTGAAAACAATGTTAATTGTGAAATTGTTTGTTATAAACATTTTCAAAAGGATTACTTATGTCATTTATAAGTTGTCAAAACCTTTCAGAAATTCTTTTAAGTTATGTTACTTTATAGTTTTACCAAAACTCCATTCTAAAGTACAAGCATAACTTAGTAGATAAAAGAGTCTTTTCAACAACAGTTCAAGTACATTACTAGTAAACTATAATAGGTATAGTTTAGAGTCAGTTCATATACGAGTCAGAATACACTATTATAAATACAATGGAGATTAAGTGCTCTGGATAATGGTATATTTTAAGAGTATAACAGTAAGTTATAAAAATATACCTACTTGCTTATACATGTATACATACTAGACCAAGTATCACAAGAAGAACAGAACTAAAATTATTTAAAG
This sequence comes from Lactuca virosa, assembly GCF_052849685.1. Classification (NCBI taxonomy): domain Eukaryota; kingdom Viridiplantae; phylum Streptophyta; class Magnoliopsida; order Asterales; family Asteraceae; genus Lactuca; species Lactuca virosa. The sequence goes on along the minus strand of NC_136426.1, from coordinate 65,064,219 downwards.
GTTGAACACTGTCGTCAAACCTGAACAGTTATGTAATCATAAGCTGGGAACAATATAGCCTGATCAACTATATTCATTCGAGATGTGACCGACATGTGTTTGGGAGTGATGTGGTGTTACAACAGTCTTAAAACTTACCAAATACTAAGCCAAGAGAATAGTTAGAATACTATAGGAGTATTCTATGATACTATAACGCGACAACAAGTTCAAAACACACCAAGTTCATTACATTAGAATACTATGGGAGTATTCTGTGACACTATAGCACGATAACAAGTTGAAACATACTAAGTACCTTACATTAAAATACTATAGGAGTATTTTAGGCACTATACAAATAACTTATGTGATAACTTAAAAGACCCTTATGGATAGGTCTATAATCTTGCAATGTATACTTCCAAGGTTATATATAATTGAGATTTTATAGACTTAGAATTTGTGATCTACGCTTCACTACCTGTTCCTTGTTTGGTTGTGGTTTTGGAGTAGGATCACTTATTCGAAGGTCTATTTAGTCTTAAGTTATATACAACTTGTATACATTTCGTAATTATAGGAGAACTCTGTAAGGATCACCCCATAAAGTTACCTTAAAACTCATAGATTCTTTAGTCACTTCCATTCTCGCACGACAAACCCAGATATATGTAACCACTTCCTCATAGCAGACAACAGAAGGGTCTGGGAGGAACGAGAGCAAGCTCCTGAAAAGTTTTCAAAAAGGAATCAACCGAGGCAACCAAAACGTCTTACACGCCACACTAATAAATAATAATCTTGTTAACTTAATAAGCAAGTGGAGACACTACTCACATTATGTGTTAGGATTATTTTCTTACATGTAGCTGGTAACAGTTAATCAGGTAACAGATATTCATTCGAGGATGGCCATCTCAAATTCATAAAGTTTATTTGGTATAGACTCATTTATGAATTGATTCTATAACCCTGTGGAAGTCAGGACCCGATACACTCAGAAGTAGGATAACGTTGTCTTTTCAGCTTTCGGCTTGTGTCCATTGCTTTAGACTTATTCCATCTCATCTTTGTATTTCTTTTAGCAAAGATGCCTCCTCGCAAATCGAACAGACACACCACTCCGATAACTCCAACTCAACCGCCACTACCCCCGCCACAGTTCGACTTAGCTGCTTTTCAGGCAGCGGTAACAGCAACAACGACAGCCGCTCTGACCCAAATTCGCGCAAGAGGTATCAGTGGATCTGGTGGCGGTGTTCGCCTAACCAATCACGAAGATACCCACGAACACCCAAGGGAGTGTTCGTATAAGGACTTCATGAGCTGCAAACCCAATTCCTTTGACGGAAGTGGTGGAATCATTGCTTTGATGCAATGGTTCGAGAGAACAGAGTCGATTTTCGAGATCTGTTCGTGCCCCGAGGGGAGCAAAGTGAAGTTTGCTGCCTGCACCTTCTTCGGCAGAGCCCTAACATGGTGGAATGGCCGTGTTAAGTCACTGACTCTATCAGTGGCAAACTCTATGGGCTGGGAAAACTTGAAGGAAATAATGATAAGAGAGTACTGCTCAAGGGGCGAAGTACAAAAACTGGAACAAGAGCTATGGGAGCTCAAAATGGTCAGCTCAGACATAGTGGCCTACACCAACAGATTTAGCGACCTGGCAGCACTGTGCCCCGGGATGGTTACCCCGGAAAGCAAGAAGATAGAAAGATACATTTGGGGTCTGACTGCCCCGACCCGAGGAAACGTGTTGTCTTCTAACCCGGCCACATTCGATAGTGCAAAGCACCTGGCTCAGCAACTTATCGACTATGAAATCCACCAAGGCGTAGAAGTCCCGGTTCCCGAACCATCGAGGGAAGGGGACTATGGATAGAAGTCGGGTAACAAGAGGAAGGAGGAGCAAACGAGTACTATATACACCGCCACAACACCCGCTACCCCAGCACCTGCCAGTCGATATGCTGGAACCCTTCCGAAGTGTGGGAAGTGCAAATATCATCACACCGGAGGATGCCGGAAAATGCAGTGTCTGAACTGCCACATAATGGGACACACAGTCCGTTTCTGTAGGGCTCCGGCTCAACCAATCTCCCAAGTCCCTGGAGTTGAAGAAAACCCAGCCTACTATGGCTGTGGTGAGACTGGACACTATCAGGAGGACTGCCCGATAACCAAGGACCCAGGCACGGATGGAAGAATTCTAATGATCACCGCAGGAGAATCAACCCCGGAGTCGTCGACAAGCAGTGGTATGTTTTCGAGATAGTAATTACTCTTAAAAGATTGATTTATATTTATATAAGATTAAAACTTGGGGATAACACCTAAAAGTAATTATAATAACTCACTTATTGAAACAAGTCACAAAATTCAAGGGAACTAAAAGGTCCGTTCTGAGAAGCTATGATGGCTAGAATGTACATTAAGGGTTGTGCATAGCTAAGATTTTGCAGACTTAGAGTGAGTGATTCCGCCTTAATTCCTGTTCCTTGTCTGGTTGTGGATTTGAGGCAGATTTACTCAGTCGACCGTCCAATTCATCTTAATTATCCATAACTAGTATGTTTCTGGCAATCGTAGTGGTACCAAAGAGGATCGTAGTTTAAAGTATCAATACTAGTTAACAAAGCACTTCCGCGGTAAGTACGCGCACATCGCGGTACGATACGTAGAAGTGGTAACATCAAGAGGAAAACAGAAAAGGAGAACACTACAACGAGAAACATTACTTACTACACACTATACACTAGAAAACATACTGCATATTAGACAAAGAGTACATTTTCGAACACATTAGGGAAGTACATCATCGTATAACAGACGTTCCTTTCAAATCGGCCAAACGTTGTCAGTAAAGAGTCGTTACTATCATTCGTCATGAATTGGCGTGGTCCTCACCATACTAAGTTCATATGTTTCTACCGCATCGATCGTCAAGTTCTCGGAACCTTCGTCATTTGTATCGATTGTCCGACCTAAACCTCAGTTTTATCTTTCGTATTCCAAACCCCGAAGTACTCGTGCGAAAAATACTTTGTGCCCGGAAGCCTTATCAACAGATATCTGCAGACCGTCAAGAATTACTACTCGTCCAACAGACCCAAGTTCGAGCACAGAGGCTAAGGACGAATACAGCCCACCTATCACCGTTCAGTGTATACGCAAGGGCGGTATATGATTAGGATTACACAGGTTTAGTATGTGTGTTTCCGCCCTATCTCCTGTTCCTTGTTTGGTTGTGGACCTGGGGCAGAGTCGCACATCCAACCGTCTTACTAATCCTAATTATGTACGACTCGTATGAACGAGGTGATGATAGATGGACCTAGTACGAATCCTACTATGAACACCAGGGCAAGGTGCCAGGCCTACGAATAAGTATCCTACAAATCGGAGAAGCACAACCCCAGTAGTACTACGAAGAAAGCAAATTTCGGGACGAAATTCCCTCTAACGGGGGGATGATGTGACAACGTGAAATTTTTTTTGCTTTTAAAACTCAGCCAGTCAGCTCAGTTGAGTGTCAGGGTCATTTCTGCTATCATTTAGCCTCGTTTTGGAGTCCGTTTAAAGGTCCAAAGGTCAGTACATTCAAGCATTGAGCATAGGAATGGATCGCGTACACTTCTAGCATCAAAACCGGGCCTTACACTCCAACACAAGGAGTGTACGGCCGTACACATGGGTGTGCGGCCGCACACCCCTCTCCTGGAAGCACACTCACGGGTATAAGTGTAGAACTCAGCCTCCTTTAATCCCTTTTCACCCTCCCAAGCCTAGAACTCGATTTTGCTCTCAACTACCATCCGATTTTCAGCCTAAATCCCCAAGAATGTAAGTGTTCTTACTTTGGTTTGTGGTTAATCTTCATAAACTAGTTACAACCTTTGATTTCATCCATTTGAAATCGTGTTTTGGTTAGATCTTCAAGTCTTCATTCATTTCACCAAGAACACCAAGAACACACACTTGTTCTTGGCGATTTTGGACCTTCTCGAGCTTCCGGATAGTAAGTACTTCTTTCCAATGCTTGAATCTTGTTAAGAACACTTTTTAAGCCCTAAGAAATGCCCAGAACTCGTGATCATATGGTGTGTGCGGCCGCACACACTCATGTGGCCGTACACCCCTCAAACACCCTCAAAACACCATCAAAACACCCCTAAAGGCTTCTATACTGTGAATACCACTTCCCAAGCTTGTTACCTACTAGATAAGAACCTTAGAAAATGTCCAAAACATGTTCATCAAGGAGTGTGCGGCCGCACACACTCCATGTGGTCGTACACCCCTTTGTTTGGTGCTTTAGGGCTTCTAAAGTGCCTTTCTAGCTTCAACACTCAATGAGCATCAGTCCTACAAGCCTCCCCACCATTTGGAAAACGTTTTGGGCACACTTTACCATGAGTATGCGGCTGCACTCTCCCCTGGCCGCACACCCATGGCCGCACACTCCGTCAAGTGGCCGTACACTCCCTTAGTTTAAATCACATGTGATTCCAACACTTGGACAAAGTGTTTCCTAGTCCCGTGAGGTGTTTCCTTGCATTTGGTTGCTTCTAAACACTATATGTATGTTAATATATGCCATTATATGTCATTTAGGACTCGTTAAGTCTCGGTACTTCATTCGTGGAACTTCGCATCCTTACGCGCGTGATCGTTGAATCACCCACATCAGGTGAGTTCGTACCCCGTAATGAATCTTTTAACTATTTTAAATGTTTTAAGGGGGGGAATACAAGTTGAAAACAATGTTAATTGTGAAATTGTTTGTTATAAACATTTTCAAAAGGATTACTTATGTCATTTATAAGTTGTCAAAACATTTCAGAAATTCTTTTAAGTTATGTTACTTTATAGTTTTACCAAAACTCCGTTCTAAAGTGCAAGCATAACTTAGTAGATAAAAGAGTCTTTTCAACAACAGTTCAAGTACATTACTAGTAAACTATAATAGGTATAGTTTAGAGTCAGTTCATACACGAGTCAGAATACACTATTATGAGAAACAATACACACTATACACTAGCACAGAGTGAACATTACTACACTATACATACATTTGAATACTATAAATAGAATGTGACATACTACTTCTCGATACGACACACATTGTTGTATCACTTTGTAACCAGAGTCTCCTGGAGGGAGAGCGGGCATTGTGTGTATAGATCTATACGGGACAGACACTCCCACACCCCGACTGCTAGCTACAGTCCCAGCCGATAAGGCCACGGGGTGACAGAATGTTACCTCACTACATATGACACCAGAGGGTCATCAGTTATTCAGCCGTCGATCAGCATGGTTACATACGAGTTCACATTTAAACCTTTAATTAACTAACTAAGAATTAAAGGCAATTAGACTCCCCGAGGTGTATTGTCCATTTAATACTACCTGGAGTCTGTGTTTTACTACTTTAGACTCCCCGAGGTGTATTGTACATTTAATACTACCTGGAGTCTGCATTGTTTTTCACTTTATAACCAGTAGTGTCACTGCTGAGGTAAAACATTATTTTCCCTATTACATTTACTGTGTGATCTTCTCACATATTCCATTAATGTATAGACTATATTTAGTTAATGATAGTCACAGTTTAGGAAATACTCATCATACAAGATACAAACATACATAACATTTGAGGCCTTGGTAGAAGGCTACGTTTAGTAGGTAAGACCATAATGCTAACCCTATGATTCCTTAATGTATACATCTAAGGATACATATATATCAACAGGATCCGACAGGTGATAGGATGTGTGTTTTCCGCTTCATTTCCTGTTCCTTGTTTGGTTGTGGGCTTGGAGCATATTCGTCCAGTCTATTATCTATTCGATTTTAGATATATATGTCCAGTATACATTGATTCATCATAGGGGTACCAGGTACGGGTCAGGTCATAGGACACAGAGTCGATGCACAACTTACTAGTACAAAACATACTTCCCAAATCAGAACATTTGGTAGACAAAACTAGAAACTTACCAGTTAAGGGTTTAATCCATTTTATTAAACCAGTATAACTTTAAAGGACCTTAGGTGACTGACTCTATAATGCATGTCTTGTAATACTAAACATGAAGTCCTCCACCCTTTGTAAACACTTTCCTTCTAATGAAATGGTTGTTCATTACTTTGCTTACTATGATGCATGTCTTGTGATACTAAACATGACGTCCTCCACCCCAGAACGTTTCCGTCGTTCCGGTTTTGGGGTGTGACAGATACCATGATTGAAAGACCCTAACTTTCGTACTAAAGACATTGTCACACCAAAACATGCTACATGCATATTTATAAAACAATATCTTACATTGATAAAGTGATTACAAAAGATTGGATACAAACCGACTATGTTTTAATATGTTACATAACTACCCACGATATTGTAATTTTATACAAACATAACTGAAATACAAAAGTAGCATTACAACTATTCTAAACCTTCCAACAGTATATGACTATACTGGTTACTTATCTCCTGCAAATTTGTTAAACATTGAGAGGGTAAGCGGTAACGCTTAGTGAGTTCAATAATAGATACAATATAACGTTATGCCATATATATATACTTCAACATGGCAGAAGCAAAGAGGAACAAGGAACAACAAAGGCATATGTGAATCATGAGACAAACTTTCCCTATCAATCAATGATTTGATTTAAAGATATACGATCAATGAGACATGACAATTTCTATACTTGATATACACCAATAAAGCTTCGGCCCAAATGGCACAGAAGACACACACTTTCTGATTTAAACATTTCAGTAGATTTCAGGCTTATAGCCCTGTCTAACCATCTGCCAATGCCATAGAATAGAAGTCATTCTCTTACAGAGACATGCTCTACATGGCCAGAGGCTACGTACCAGTACCACTGTGAATCTAAGTCCTTTCACTAATCACATGGTCAAAGGTATAACTTTGCTATCATAAATAGTAGAAATAAAAATAACATGGAAAAATAAATCGGAATAATAACACTGAAAAGCACATAGCACATATAACACATAACATACAATTGTTCCTATATATTAAACTCACCGTGAAATAACCGGGGGTTAAATTAGTAATTTGGGCAACATTTCGGCTCTAAATATGACTTCCTTCGTTATAAATCGGATTTCGATGAGGTTTTCGCCTAAATGCTTCTAATAAGATTCTCTACAACTTTCAATAATAAATTTTTACTTATTTCAAATTTTATATTTTCGCTAAATTTCACTGTTTGGTATTTGATTGGAATCTCATAAGACTTCCAATACTTTCCGAGTGATTCTAAACATAGTTTTACTTCATTTCTGGTAAAAACTATCTGTTAGAACTCAACACTCGATATCACATAATATTATTTACTTTAAAACACGATTTCAAAACGTGTATGTTACAACTTTACTCTATTAACCTCTGTTAATCTCGATTTATGCTGTCAACAATGGACTCGTTTTTTATTTAAGTTGTTAATCAACAAATATTTTTCTGCATTTTCATTTTTTCACTACTGGAAGCTTTTGATATGAAGCTTAAGCAGTTAATTTTTCTATACCTGTTTTGGCTTGTGATATGAAGTATATACTTAATTTTTCTGTTAAATTGATATGAAGTATATACAGAGCATGCTTATTTGTGATGCTGATTTGTGATGATATTAGATGAAGGGATGATAAAGTGATAAACTGATATGAATATGGTGTTAATGTGATGATATACTTAATTTTTCTGTTAAAATGATATGTGAGTGAGTATTTTTAATATGTTATTGTGATTTTTTATTGTGTTAAATTGATATGAATATGGTGTTAATGTGATGATATAGTCAATATAAGATGAAGTGATGATAAATTGATTTGAGTGAGCATTTTTAACGTGTTAATGTGATTTTTTTATAACAGTTGACAATCAATGACATCTAATGCTTCAACTACATCTGTTGGATCAACCACCACATAAACGAAATTCAGATGATGTTGGTTGGGAATATAGTGTTATCCCGGATGATGTTGTTGGATGATGATTTTGTGTGTTTGTTAAACTTATTATTAAACTTTTATGCTTATTTTTGATGATAAATGGTTGTGCTTGTTAAACTTATTAAGTTATTATTAAACTTTTATGCTTATTTTCCTTATATTCTTAGTATTAAAGTTAGATTTATAAATTTTTGAATTATTTTTTTAATAATTAATTGTCCCCGATTAATCCCCGTCTAACCGATTAATCCCTAGACCGCAGTCTACCGCCTAGCTAACGTCTAGCGTTTTCTGCAACCTTGATATATATATATATATATATATATATATATATATATATATATATATATATATATATATATATATGGTTATGTTCATTTGAGACCACTATATTTTGTAAGACATAGAAACGCAATCCTAGTCACTCATTTTGGAGATCAAAAAAAATATTTTTAAAATGCAAAATAATTGAAAATTAAAAAAATAAAATAAAATATTATTTTTATCATTTATAGTTTCAAAACAAAAATAAATAAATATAATTACCGTTTTTTTGAAATATTTGTGAAATATTCTAATAGAATATTCAGTATATAAATTACAACAAAACTTTTTGAATATTCATATATTCTATTAGAATATTAAACTATTAATGTTCAAGCAATTTTAATTGAATATTAGAATATTCTACAAATTCTAATAATTTTAGTAGAATATTAGAATATTTGAACATATCTAACAATTCTATTAGAATACTAGAATATTCTAACATTTTAAATTTTCATTTGAATATTTACAGTGTAATATTCTATTAGAATATTTCACGTATATTTTAAAAAACGGTAATTTTTTTGGGTAAATAAAATGACGAAAAAAATAATTAAAAAAAAGAATTTCTGGATTATTCATTTTATTTTTCATTTTAGATTTATTTATTATTATTATTTTTATCTCCAAGATGAGTGGCTAGGATCACGTCCTCATGTCTCACAAAATTGACATGGTCTCAAATGAATATATATATATATATATATATATATATATATATATATATATATATATATATATATATATATATATATATATATATATATATATATATAGAGAGAGAGAGAGAGAGGGTTAGGTTCAAATGTTTCTCACATCTATTGTGTGTTAGAATGCACCAATAAGAATTTAGTAAAATTAAATTATTATTGAATCAAATAAAGATAAATATTAAATGATTTCCATAATTATATGTATATTAAATGATATCCATAATTATAATTCATTTTTATGTAAACTAATTAAATTCGTTATTAATATCAGCAATAATATTCTTCCAGAATAAATTTGCATCTAGTTTTCATGTATGGCTCGTATTTTGTTTCATGACTCACTCACTCAAAATTCAACAAAGTTGCCTAGAACATGGAAAATGAGAGTGTATTCTAGTAAAATGAGAGTTTATTCTAAAAGAATGAGAATATATTGTAACAGAATGAGAGTGTATTCGAGTAGAATACACTCTCGTTCTTCATATTCAATCCAATTTTGTTGTATTTTAAGTGGGTGAGTCCATAAACAAAACACGAACTCATACATGAAAACCTAGATGCGAATTCATTCTGAAAAAATGTTATTGCTGACATTAATGACAAATTTAATTAGTTTCCATAAAAAAGAGAATTATAATTATAGATATCATTTAATATACATACAATTATGGAAATCATTTAATATCTATCTTTATTTAATTAAATAATTATTTAATTTTACTAAATACCTATTGGTGCATTCTAGCGCACAATAAATATAAGAAACACAAGAACCTAGCCCTATATATATATATATATATATATATATATATATATATATATATATATATATATATATCTTTGTGTGTGTGTGTGAGTGTAGAGAATATTAAAACCAAAGAAAAAAAGACATGTTTTCGCATGCATGAAGAAAATTGAAGACAGACATTTGAAGTTTTGACGGGTTAGTAAAACCCTTGAGAATATTAAATGCAACAACTTGTTGGAACCATTTTTTAAAGGGGGCGATGAAGATTAAATGTGAACCCTACCTCAACTCTGTCTTCCCTAAGAGCATGGGTAGACATAAATACTTACTATGTTGAGACTTTTGAATCCATGCATGCAGTTATATTTAAGGGCCGATCAATATGGTTTTGTTTTATAAAATATAATGATTTTAAAATTTTAAAAATATTATAAAATGTTTATAAAATAGATTTGCACAATTACGATATTCTGAAAGTTAAGAATGATAAATATGTTATTTAGATTTTAAATTGGGCAAATATGACATTTTGAAGTTTAACAAGAGCATATATGAAATTAACCGTAAAATATATTCTACACATTTATTGTTAGTGTATCTTAACAGGTTCGAAAGTTTGATATATTTATTATATATATGTTAGAGTCTACTCTCTCCCCAAAATAGCAAATCAATAACTCCATGTATATCTTACATAATATTAGAGCTGATGTATGAGACTCTCATGGCTTAACAAATATTGTATATCCTTATTTAGCATTGGGGAGTGTTAGTGTATCTCATATTCGTGTTGTAATTGTGGCCTAACACATCCTTATATATACCATCATCAAGCCTTTGTCTCCATATGAGTGTTAGTGTATCCATATTGATGTGACATGATCATATATTTCTCTATATATATGTTGGAGTTTATGGTATCTCCTTTAAGAGCTCTATTGGGGAGTAAATCAACGTCTCCATATATATCTTACATTTATAATAAAAAAGAAAACACATTTACTTGATAACGGCTTAATGGTTAATGTCACGATATTGTTAGGAATAAGAACTTCGATAAAAAAACACGAACACCATCTCATGACAATTAAAGATACAAAGAAAAATAAATAGCAAAAGCATTTAACATGGATCACTTGATCATAGAAATTGAGTTAGGTTTGAAATCATCTATAGTTTTCAATGTATCTTTCATTAGATTACCCTCCAAAATATATACACGGTACATTAGGTTTAATAAGGGCCAAACATCATGGGCCGAACTATAATGAGAATTACACAAAATACATAAATACAATATGCTAACAGCCCCCCGCAGTTTGAACGGGGGAAGAATCACGAACGTTCAAGCTGGATCTGAAGTCAAGAAACAAAGAAGACGGTAAGCTTTTCGTGAAGATATCCGCATATTGAGACGATGAGGGAACATGTAGCACACGAACATGACCAGTAGCAACTTTATCACGAACAAAATGAATATCAATCTCAATATGCTTCGTTCGTTGATGATGGACAGGATTAGAGGACATGTAAACAGCGCTCACATTATCACAATAAACAAGGGTGACCTTCGAAGGAATATAATGATGCTCAAGAAGAAGATTACGTAACCAACATGATTCCGTCACGGCATTAGCAACTCCCATGTATTCAGCTTCTGCACTCGAGCGTGAGATCGCGTTCTGGCGTTTAGATGACCAGGATAAGAGATTATTACCAAGGAAAGCACAGTAGCCAGAGGTAGATCGTCTCGTCACAGGATAGCCAGGGCCCAGTCAGTATCGGAATAAGAAATAAGATCACGACTAGGAGAAGAGTACAACTGAAGTCCATGAGAAAGTGTACCATGAATATAACGCATTATGCGTTTGAGAGCTGTGAAATGAGGTTCTCGTGGATCATG